>NC_057797.1:357617390-357917390 GCF_018294505.1 Triticum aestivum | reverse complement strand
TCATCATGTGAGATGGAGAAGTTTTCAATGGTGAACATCACTATGTTGATCATATCTACTATATGATTCATGTTCGACCTTTCGGCCTCAGTGTTCCGAGGCCATATCTGCATATACTAGGCTCGTCAAGTTTAACCTGAGTATTCTGCTTGTGCAAAACTGGCTTGCACCCGTTGTATGTGAACGTAGAGATTATCACACCCGATCATCACGTGGTGTCTCGACACGACGAACTATAGGAATGGTGCATACTCAGGGAGGACACTTGTACCTTGAAATTTAGTGAGAGATCATCTTATAATGCTACTGCCGTACTAAGCAAAATAAGGTACATAAAATATAAACATCACATGCAATCAACTTGTGCCTTTGATCTCCATCTCCAAAGCACCGTCTTGATCACCATCGTCATGGGATTGATACCTTGATCTCCATCATAGCATCGTTGTCGTCTCGCCAACTATTGCTTCTACGACTATCGCTACTGCTTAGTGATAAAGTAAAGCAATTACATGGCGATTGCATTTCATACAATAAAGCGACAACCATATGGCTCCTGCCAGTCGCCGATAACTGTTACAAACATGATCATCTCATACAACAATTTATATCATCACGTATTGACCATATCACATCACAACATGCCCTGCAAAAACAAGTTACACATCCTCTACTTTTTTGTTGCAAGTTTTACGCGGCTGCTATGGGCTTCTAGCAAGAACCGTACTTACCTACGCATCAACACCACAACGATTTTTCGTTAAGTGTGCTGTTTTAACCTTCAACAAGGACCGGGCGTAGTCAAACTCGATTCAACTAAAGTTGGAGAAACAGACACCCGCTAGCCACCTGTGTGCGAACCACGTCGGTAGAACCAGTCTCATGAACACGGTCATGTAATTTCGGTCCGGGCCGCTTCATCCAACAATATCGCCGAATCAAAGTAAGACATTGCTGGTAAGTAGTATGACTATTATCGCCCACAACTCATTGTGTTATACTCGTGCATATAACATCTACGCATAGACCTGGCTGGGAAGCCACTGTTGGGGAACACAGTATTTAAAATATTTACCTACAATCATGCAAGATATATCTAGGAGATGAATAACAACGAGCGGGGAGAGTGTGTCCACGTACCCTCATAGACCGAAAACAGAAGCGTTTAGTAACGCAGTTGATGTAGTCGAACGTCTTCACGATCCAACCAATCCAACTACCGAACGTACGACACCTCCGTGCTCAGCACAAGTTCAGCTCGATGACGTCCCTCGAACTCTTGATCCAGTTTAGGCCGAGGGAGAGTTCTGTCAGCACGACGGCGTGGCGACGGTGATGATGAAGTTTACCAGCGCAGGGCTTTGCCTAAACACTACGCGATATGACCAAGGTGTGTAACTATGGAGGGGGCACCACACACGGCTAAGAGAAACTTTGGTGTGCCTTTGGGGTGCCCCCCTCCCATGTATATAAAGGGGGAGGAGAGGAGTCCAGCCATAGGTATGGCGCGCCAAGGGGGGAGACCTGCAGGGAATCCCGGTCCTAGTAGGATTCGCCCCCCCTTTCCTATTCCCACAAGGAGAAGGGGAGAGAGAGGAGGAGGAGAGAAGGAAAGGGCCCCCCCAACCCTAGTCAATTCGGTTTGGGCTTGGGGGGCACGCGCCTCCAGCTGGCCGCTGCCTCCTCTCTTTCACTAGGGTCCATGAAGGCCCATTAATCCCCCGGGGGTTCTAGTAACCCCCCGGTACTCCAGAAAATACACGAAACACTTTGGAACCATTCCAATGTCCTAATATAACCTTCCAATATATCGATCTTTATGTCTCGACCATTTTGAGACTCCTCGTCATGTCCGTGATCTCATCCAGGACTCCGAACAAACTTTGGTTCATCAAAACGGGAAACTTATAATATAAATCGTCATCGAACGTTAAGCGTGCGGACCCTATGAGTTCCAGAACTATGTAGACATCCCCGAGACACATCTCCGGTCAATAACCAATAGCGAAACCTGGATGCTCATATTGGCTCCTACATATTCTTCGAAGATCTTTATCGGTCAAACCGCATAACAACATATGTTGTTCCCTTTGTCATCAGTATATTACTTGCCCGAGATTCGATTGTTGGTATCATCATACCTAGTTCAATCTCGTTACCGGCAAGTCTCTTTACTCGTTCCGTAATGCATCATCCCATAACTAACTCATTAGTCACATTGCTTGCAAGGCTTATAGTGATGTGCATTACCGAGAGGGCCTAGAGATACCTCTCCAATAGTCGGAGTGACAAATCCTAATCTTAATCTATCCCAACTCAACAAACACCATTGGAGACACCTGTAGAGCATCTCTATAATCACCTAGTTACGTTGTGATGTTTGATAGCACACAAAGTGTTCCTCCGGTATTCGGGAGTTGCATAATCTCATAGTCAGAGGAATATTTATAAGTCACGAAGAAAGCAATAGCAATAAAACTGAACGATCATAACACTACTAGGGAAAACCCTAGCAGTAGCGCTGGTTTTGTGGTCACTAGTAGCGCGCCCGCGCTACTAATAAGGCGCTATAGCTATTGCTTAGCAGTAACGCGTGCCGCACGCACTACTGCTAGGACAAATAGTTGCAGCGCTTGTTCACTCCCACGCTGCTGCTAATGTAACTACTGGCAGCGTGTTTTCTTTCCATCGCTACTAGTATTGTTTTTTATTTTTTTTTTATTTTTAGTGTATTTATGCGCCATCGTACAAATATTGGTACAATACCAGTTATGAGGTTTACATCATTATGTCCATAATAGCGTGTCAAATGAAGGTGGATTAGGTTCAACTGGAGGCAATATGTGGTGCATGTCAAAAGTATACTACTAATCCAAACTTGATCTAGTTTGGACTAGTAGTACTTTCGATGTGCACCACATGTTGCCTCCACTTGAATCTAATCCGCCAGCACAAGCTATTTAATCATCATCATAATCATTAGCACCAACAATATTTATTTAATCACCACTAACACTAGCTAATAATAATCATCAGTCATTACCACCAACACTAGTTATTTTATCATCATAGTAATAGTGTAGCACATCATCATCCTCAAACTCATTTCTAGATAATCACTCCTGCTGCTCTCTCTTAGGTAAAACAACATAAAACATGTGTAGCTCTCCTCCTTGATCAAGTTGGAGCATGCAGATGAACCTGTCTCCTAATTTTGGGTAGCACATCTGTTTGCTGCCCCCTAGTACTTGTCTGCGCTCCCCCATCACATATCTGGTCCAGTCTTGCACTATTAAGCATTCATCGCTGATCTTGAATGCACTAAAGTAACATGTAGGATATCTTGGCCGTAAGCTAATAATACTCATGGTACCTTTAGTCTCGATCCCATAAGGCACAACATTCATCGGGAGTCCCTGTTGAAGAACATTGTATGGTCACATACTTAGCAATGAAGTTTAGCTTCACAAATAATGTATGGAAAAGATGCACTGAGGACAAATAGTAAAAATCTTACCATCCTTCCTAAATAGATGTGACCGTAGTTCATGACGAACACTATTGTTCGCACGTTTTCAGTACTAAGATTTCTAAGTCCAGGAAGAAAATTTGTCTTGACGGTATCAAGATCCTCAAGCCATGAAACATAATGACTTAGCTCCTCGCAGTTTAGTTCAGCCCCGGGACAGTAGTAGGTCCTGTCTACCAAGCGTTGGACATGTTTGCTTGCACCGAAATAAGCTGACAATACAAATTAGTTGTCAACTATTTTTGAATAAACAATATCAAAGACATAAATATGGTTGAGAAACTTACATTTTGGTGTAACTGGAGGCGTCTGCACATCGACCCAGATGTCGGTATTACCTTCAATATCATCTTCCGGACGAATATCAAAGGTGATAACCATATCAGGCTGAAATGCATAAGTCTTGCATAGTGCTTGCCATGTTTTGCATCCAAAATAGGTGTAGTCATCTGAATTGTATAATTTTGCGTGGAAAATATAACCATGCTCGGTCTTCAAATAAACTTTCTTTACCTCCATAGTATGACTGAAACCTATCTTATCCAATACAAAAACTCTTGCATGGCAGGGGATACGCTAGTAGAATAGTAAAAAAAATATAAGTTGAAGCAAATGAAGCAGATGTCATGCTTAATTACGAAAAAAGACTTGTCGTTGTGACTTACTGTATCCACTTCGAAGTTCTCGTCCAGCTTGATGCTGAAGCGCCTATCATCATCTAGGAAGATTCCGTCGCACAGGCCGCGCTCGTCTTCGTAGTATTTGCAAATACCGAAATCCTTTTTGTCGTCAGACATTTCCTATGTTCATAGTTAAAACATTAATTGAAAATCGATAGAAGACAACTACCAGGATACTCAACACACAAATCCGGGGCACTCGATATTTCCTACATATTCTGGCAAAAGTCATGCCAAAATTCACGGGAAAATCTAGCATGACCTTTGCTAAAATAGGATATATCGAGCACCTGAAATTTGCCGGAACGGAAATGAATCAACACTCCGGCAAAACATAGGCCACTCGGAGGTGTAACCTGCAAACATGACCGGCCACTTGGATATTGAGCAACACAAGATATACATTTCAAAATATCTTATAAGACTCAAATTAGCATGCATTCAATAAGCAAAAGTAAATCATCTCATGCGTCCGTACATCGTCGAATATTATCACTAATACATCCTGAATAGTGTCATACATATAACATCACTAGTACAACTAAAACCCTAGCACACGACGGGTATCGGCGCGGGCGGTGGACACCCATAGAGAAGGAACCATCACGGGATCATAGCTCCAGTGAGATCCCTGGAGAACCTGCCAGGTATTGGAGAACCTATGCTCCAACGCAAACAAGTAGCGACGGACGTGTGCGTCCTCCTCACTGACACGATGACGCACCACCTCCGCGGAGTCCTCGAGCCTCTAGACCGTCACTGGCCCACGCTACCGCCACCAAAGAAGGTTCAGGTCAACGACAGGCTGGCTCCTCACCAACCTGCGCCCCCCAGTAGGTAGCGCCTCCCAGTACCACCCCGGCGGAGCCCAGTCCCGGACATGGCCCATCTGGTCAAGCAGGTGTCGTCCTCCGCCGACTCGACGACGAGGATGCGGGATAGGCATCGTCCACGTCGATGCGGGAAAATTGCTTTAACTAAAAAAATAGCAACAAGTTCTTACTAAAAATAAACTTACTATAAATAAAAATATTCTAGTACCTAATTAGTACCTAGTTCTTACTAACTAATTAGTACCTAAGAACTACTGCCCTAATTACCATCTAATTTGATGAACCTATAGGGGTGGAAAGTGGTAGCGGATATTCCAATTATCCAACTATAAAGTGAAATAAGTGGTCAAATTTTACTCGTTTTATGATTCATCTTAGAAATTTGATTCGTTTCCACCCTTACATGAACCCTAACTCATTTGAGCCGCATCCGCATCCGATTCGTTTCCACCCTAACTAATTTGATGGAGGTAGAAACCCTAGGCAGAGGTAGGGGAGAGGGAGGAGCAGGCGTGCTCACCTCGGGTGCCTACGACGAGGGAGGGGCAGGCGGCATCGAGGTCGTGGTCGGGGCTCCGGGGCGGCGTTGAGGTCGGGGGGGGGGGGCGGCATCCGGGGCAGCGTTGAGGTCGTGGTCGGGGGCGGCGTCCCGGGCGGCGTTGAGGTCAGGGGCGGGGCCGGCGTTGAATCTGGGGTCGGGGGCGGCGTGGGGAGAGCGCGCGGCGGCCGAGGGGCGGCGGCGGCGGCGAGACTGGAGTTGATTTGGGGGATGAAGTGTCGGGGGAAACTGATCCACGAACACCTATGGGGCCGGCGGACCGGGCCCCTTTCGGTTCGGTCGGGGGCGGAGATAGCACGAAGAGCGGATCGAGGCGAAGCACACGAGCAGTTTACCCAGCTTCGGAGCTCTCCGGAGAGATAACACTCCTACTGCTGCTTGTCTGGTGGTATTATCTTGTGTTCTTGCTCTCGAGAGAGAGCGTGGTATTTTCTGGGCTACGAATGAATCGAAGCGAACTGTCCGAACCCCCTTTACATTGCACATGGGCCTCCTTTTATACGCTAAAGGGGTCACCGACAGGTGGCAACGCAGAGGAGGGTACCAATGTAAAAAGTGAGGTGGTTGGTACAGTTGCTTGTACAGTGTACCCTACCTAACCCTGACGGTAGGGGACAAGGGCATTAAATGCCCGTCTGAGTCGCCCAAACAGTGCAGAAAAGGACCGTTAGGGGCGCCACCGTTCGCCACGATGGCGATCTTGTCAGCTTCGCATGCCACTACGCACCGCTGGCTGCACAACCTCCCGCCACGCGCGCCTGGAGAGGCCCTCAGGGCGACACGTTGGTGGATGTGCTGGAGCGTGGGCACAGAGTGGCCGCCTGCCGCGGGGAGCGCCTTGCCGCTGCTGTTATCTTGTCGGGTCTGGAAGGTTGTCGCTCACCGGGCCTCGAGGTACCTGGGCTGGTCTTCCCGGCAAGCTCCTCTTGCCGGGGCCTTGTTGCCTTGCCGGAGCGCGTGGCGCGTCGCGGCAAGTTCCTTGGCATGCCTTGGTTGGCCTTCCCGGCAAGCTCCTCTTGCCGGGGCCTTGTCTCCTGAGCTTAAATACTTTGTTCTTGAATGGCTCCAAGGGGACCATGGAGGATCTTGGCGTTCGCCCGGCAAGCCTTGCCGCGGGGTGCTGCAACTGCCCGTGCACAAGTTCGGGGTTCTAGGGTACCCCTATTCTAGTACACCGACAGGAGCCCCCGGGCCTGGGCCAGACACGGTGCCGAGCGCTGTTGGGCCAGGCCCAAGACAGAGCACGGGCACACGCGGGCTGGGCCACGCCGAATCTCGCTCCGTATCCACCGCGCTCTCCCATAACGGCACGCGTTGAATGCGGCATCGTGGGAGAGATCGTGGGTGGTTGTTTATTCGGAAGGGCGAAACGTCCGCCCCGTCCCTCTTTATAAGCAGAGGAAACAGGGGCAGTTCGTTCCCCCTCGCTGGTTGCTACTACTCCATCTTCAAGAAACTCCGCCGCTCCCCCCTTCTTCTCGAAGCCGAGAGAGAGCGCTCCGCCCCCCCATTGCCACCAGCATCACCACGCCGTCGACCTCCCTCACCACCTCCGCCATGGCCCCGAAAGCCGACAAGGGAAAGGGCGTGAAGTCGGCCGAGGCGCAGCGGCTCGCGGCGCTGCGGAAGGAGCGGGCGATCTTCTCCCCTCAGCTCGGCGTGCAGGAGCTGAGGGAGTACTTCTACCTCTTTTGGGCGACGGAGACGCGTGCGCATCCGCGCACGAGGGTACTCCCGGCCGCTGCTTCGGAGCTGGCTCCAAACGGGTACCCGTTCTTCGCGCTATTCTTCTATTGCGGGCTCTGCCCGCCCTTCTCGGAGTTCTTCTGTGATATCATGAACACATATGGCTTCCGCCTCCTTGACTTCACCCCCAACGCTGTCCTGACCATGGCAGTTTTCGCACATTTGTGCGAAAACTTTGTCGGAGTCCACCCTAGTGTTGCCCTTTTCCGCCATTACTTCATACCTCGGGTAGAGAGAGGAGAGCCGCTTGCCGGAGGGATTGCCTGGATCTCGAGAGTCGGCAAGAAGGAGGCGTACTTGGAGGGTGAGCTCCGCAGCAAGTGGGATGAGTGGAGAGCGGAGTGGTGCTGGATTGTCGAGGAGAATCCGCAGCCCTTCACCGCCGTGCGCCAAACTCCAATAGTGCGCGGCAATGACTGGAGCAACGTGGCCCCGGAAGATGAGAGGCTGAAGATTGCCATCACTAGGATTCTTCGCCTCAGGCTTGCCGGGCTCACTGTAGGTGCTGTCGGGGCAGATTTCCTCCGCCGCCGCATTGCCCCCCTGCAGGAGAGGGGGAGGCCCGCCTGGGAATTCAAGAATTCGGCGGACATCATGAGGCTGCGGCCGGGCCTCAACTACAACTTCACCGTCCTGGAGCTGGATGCGATGCTTCTGGAGTTGTTCAAACGCGACCCCCAGCACCCATTCACACTGCCGAGGGGCGTAGTTCCTTTGTGCAATAACTCTTCGCTTGACCGGATTCGCGCCATGATGCCGTTGTGCGATTCACACGGAATCGTCCCAACTTGGCAAGAGCCTGCTGATGACGTTGTGCGAGCGTTCTTCGACACCTTGGAGGAAGTGCCGGTCCACGCTGACGAGCAGAAGAGCCTCACCCGTGACACCACCGACGAGGAGCTGCAGCGTATTGCCACTAGGGCGGAAGAGGTTGCGGCCGCAGCTGCCGCGGGCGTGTTTGGGTTCACTGTGGAGGAGGCGGAGGCTGCAGAGGCGGCAAACCTTGCCGAGCGCGCGGAGTTCATTGGCGAGGAAGAGCTTGCCGGTTCTGAAGACGAGCCGAGCGAGGCCGGCGAGGAAGAGCCCGAGCCCTCAGAAGGCTTGCCGCAGGCGGAGCCCCCGGCCCCGCCAAGAAGGCGTCTTCGCAGGGCCGCGGACGTAGCGGGGCGGCAGCCGGCTCAACAGCCGCCAAGCCGTGCGACACGCTCTACCGCGGCAAGTCATGTTGCCGCGGGAGCGCCTCACGCAGCAGCGGCAACTGGAGCGGGATCTTCCCGGGCCACCGCCACCGCCCCCGCCAAGCGGGCAAGGGATCCTACTCCTCCGCCTCGCCGCACCAGAGGGGAGCCGGACTTCGATCTTTCCGCGCTCAGCTCCGACGAGGAGGAAGAAGAGTAAGCTTCTTTGGTGCTCTTATAGTTCTTCAATTTTGCTGTTTTTATCTTGTATCTGACTTGCTTCACTCTGGACTCCTTTCTTTTCAGGACGCTGGCCCAGAGAGCGGCGAAGAGGGCCAAGGCCGCGGTGATCATCATCGAAGATGACCCCACCGTGTCAGTAGGGGGTGGGCCCGAGACCACCTTGACGGACCCGGCAATCACTCCTCAAAGCAGCCCCCAGCGCAGCCCCCAGCGTAAGTTCATAGTTTTTTCTTTGCTGTCGGGGGCGCATGAGTGCTTTTTCCTTTGTTTGATATCTTGCTTGTTAATTTGTGTAGGAGCAGAGCAGCCACGTCAGGAGCACCCGGAAGCTGGTCCTGAAGTGCCATCTGCTTCGACTACGCCGCCAAGGGAGGGGTTCCCGGTAAGGGAGCGCTCTCCGGCAAGGGAGAACTCTCCGGCAAGGGTCAGCACCAACGACCCTGCGCCGGTCGAGACCACAACTGCAGGTCTTGGGACAGGTAATTCACTTGTCCAAAAACTTTCCCTTGGGTTCTTCTTCTTCGGATTTTCTTCTCTTGGATTTTGATTGATTTTTCTCCCTTCTTCGTTCTTCAGACCCCTCTACTACTGAGCCAATGGAGACAGAGGGCGCCGGCGAGGAAGGGGCCAGTGCTGATGAGACCGCCGGCGAGGAGGCCGCCAGGGCTGCCGCTGCAGAAGCCGGCGAGGGTCGGGCGATCGCACTGACGACCCTGAGGCCGTAGGAGCACCAGGCGCTGCGCCGACCGCCGATTCCTCTGCCGCTTCTGCGGAACCGGGCTCCGAGGAGCCCCAGCCCGGCGCCTACTTGAAGGCCGGCGACGGTATCTTCATCAAGCTACCCTGGGCGTCGAGCTCCAGGGCGCCGGTCGAGCGGGAGACTTTTGACGAGGAGGTGCTCGCCTCCGCTGGACTGTCATTGGTTGACGCGCCCGGCAGCAGCAGCGGCGAGCCTGAGGAGGAGCAGCTGCTGCAGAAGCTGCTGTCACTCTACCGCGCCCGGCAAGCCAAGCTGGCTTCCCGGGAAGCGCTTGTCGCGAAGGCGGGAGTTAACATGGAGAAGCGCGCGGAGGAGCTCCGGGGCCAAAATCAAGAAGCTCTCCGGTCCCTGGCGCAGGAGCGGGAGCGACTCGACGAGGAGCGCACGGCCTTCCTTCTCGAGAAGGCCGAAGCTAAGGAGGAGCAAAGGCTGGCCGCCGAGAAGCAGTCCGCGTGGGAAGGTGAACTAGTGCAGCGGAAGGCCAACCTCGACAGCTACGAGGAAGAGCTCGCCGAGCGCGAGCAAGCACTTGGCGGGGCGCTCAAGGAGGCAAAGGACGCTGCGGCAATTGCAGAGGCCGCCAAGAAAGAGCTGGAGGAGAAGGTGGCGCAGCTGGAGGCTAACATTGGTAAGAGCGGCGAGGAGCTTGCCGCACTCAAGCGTGAGCGTGAGAAGGATGCTGCCGCCCATGGTGAGCTGCAAGGTCTTCTCGCTGAGAGGGGCAAGGAACTCAGCGCCGCCAAGGATTCCAAAGCAGACCTGGAGCTGAAGCTGGCCACGCTGACGCAAACGCTGGAGGCCGCCAAGGAGCGGGAGAGGACCTTGTCGGAGAAGGTCAAGGCTGACGCGGCGCTGCTGGAGAGCATTGCAGTCACCCAGAACTCGTTCAGAGACACTGTGGAGCACTGGACCGAGGGTCTGGTGAACATTGCCGCAGTCATCAACGAGGAGCTGGCGCAGCTGGGGATGGAGGACTTTGGGTATCCTTCCGACGAGAGTCTTCAACCCAGCGCCAAGCTCAGCCTGTTCTTCAAGGGCGTGGCAACGGCACTCCAGCGGCTCCGGGAGAGGATCCCGAAGCAGCTGGCCGACGAGTCGCGCAAAATCTGCGCCGGGGTTCTCCAGAAGGTGCTGATGAAGGTGCCTTCCGCAATCCAGGCCTCAGCTTCACCAACGTCCTCAGGTCCTTGCCGCCTGACGCCGATCTGGATGCACTCAAGACCCTTGTCGCACCCATTGTGGACAAGGTGAGCGAGATCAAGAGAGTCGAGGGCGGACGCGTAGACTAGGCCGTCCATTTCTTCTTTTCCCTTGCCGCTGCTAATCATGTTATGGAAACATTCTGTTAGAGCTGCGACAAGTTATCCTGTAATATAACTTTATTTCTGTTATCAATTGCTATGTTATTTCCTCTACTAGATTCCTTTCTTTGTATGTTTTTACCCTACGCTTCTAGGGAACTTGTCGGCGCAGGCACCCGAGCCGTGAGCACTGAGTGCGGAACTTCAGCAGCCTGCTGGCGGTGCCGCTTCCGACAAGGAACCTTGTCGCGACTAGATGCAGCACACTTAAGTTGTTGAGCGGACTCGAAACAAAGTAAGGGCGCAACTAGCCACGAGTTGGTTCCTCCGCGCACAGGTTTTCCATACAAAGCAGGGTCGTTCGAGGAAGATAACTCAAAATTTTAAAAAGTGATTGCTCAAACTTTGGCAACTTAGCTTTTCTGTCGTTTGCTTCCCAGCAAGGCAAGACTTCGCTTGAACGACGCCTGGTCCATACCACAATCTTCTCCTCCCCGCCCCCCGGCAAATTTGTGTGCGAGGGAACCTCCTTTTCCTTTGTTGAAAAGAAGAAAGAAGAGAAAATAATAATATGGAGCCCTTCGGCTCGTTATTGCTTACCGGATGTAGGTGCTGCACAAAGTGTCAGATTACACATGCGAGAAAGAAACTAATGCATGAAATGGACAAGTTGTGCGGAGCACATGGGGTTTTACTTATGCACGGGATCTGCGCCCGACTTTGTACAAAGGATTACATGCAACAGCGGCAAGACTTGTACAAAAGGTGGTTGCCGGAACGGGTTCCGGCAACCGCGCCCTATGGGAAAAACTTACGAAGATGTTCTATGTTCCAGGAGTTGCTCACCGAAATGCCATCTTCGGTCTCAAGGCGGACAGCGCCGGGCCTTGTGACTCGTTTCACCCGATAAGGGCCTTCCCACTTTGGCGTCAACTTGCTGGAATTCTTGGCGGACTGAACGCGCCGAAGAACAAGGTTGCCTTCCTCGAAGCTTCTGGCTTTAACTTTGCGGCTATGATAGCGGCGCAAAGCTTGCTGGTATCGAGCAGCTCGTACAGCAGCCTGAAGACGATCTTCCTCAAGGAGCAGCGCGTCGTCTTGTCGCAGCTGTTCTTGCTCAAGCTCATCATAAGCGAGCACTCGAGGCGATCCGTATACGAGTTCCGTGGGGAGAACTGCCTCTACTCCATAGACTAGAGCGAAAGGTGTCTGGCTAGTGGCTCGATTTGGCGTCGTTCTGATCGACCAAAGAACCACCGGCAGCTCCTCGATCCAGTTTCTTCCGCACTTATGCAGCCTGTCGAAAGTTCTGGTCTTGAGCCCGCGCAGCACTTTAGCATTTGCCCTCTCTGCTTGACCGTTGCTTCTCGGATGAGCAACAGAAGCGAAGCAGACCTTGGCGCCAAGGTCTTGGACATACTGCATGAAGGTGCGGCTCGTGAATTGCGTGCCGTTGTCGGTGATGATCCTGTTAGGGATCCCGAAATGGCAAACAATTGACCTGAAGAACTTGACTGCTGACTGTGCTGTCACCTTCCTCACTGGCTGCACTTCCGGCCACCTTGTGAACTTGTCGACTGCGACGTACAAGTACTCAAAGCCCCCGACAGCTCGGGGGAAGGGGCCGAGGATATCGAGCCCCCAGACCGAAAATGGCCAGGATAAAGGGATCGTCTGGAGAGCTTGAGCTGGCTGGTGTATCTGTTTGGAGTGGAACTGGCACGCTTCACACTTGGTCACTTGTGCAGTTGCATCCTGGAGGGCTGTCGGCCAAAAGAAACCTTGCCAGAAAGCTTTGCCGGCAAGTGCTCTTGCGCCAATGTGGTGGCCACATATGCCTCCATGTATCTCTGCCAACAGCTTTTGTCCATCTTCCCGGCGAATACACTTCAATTTCACAACGTTGAGTCTTCTTCTGTACAGTATGCTATCGACAAACTGGTACATACTTGACTGTCGGGCTACTCTTTCCGCTTCTTCTTGCTCTTCGGGAAGTTCCCCTGTCTGAAGGAAATGGACAATCTGCTGTGCCCATGCTGGAGCTCGTGGCTCGACAACAAGGACTAAAGGCACATCTGTTGCTGCGGGAACATCCGCTTCCACGGCAAGAACTTGCGGCCCTGCCGGAGCTTCATGTTCCCCGGCAAGCTTGCCGGAGCAAAACTTGTCGGGAGCGTCTGCTTCAACGGAACAAACCATAAGGCTTGCCGGAGCAGACTGCCCCTCAGCAACCTTGGTGTTGATCTTGGGGACTTTCTTGGCGGCGGCTTCGGGGAGCTCTGCCGGAAAGTAGTCACCAAAAATCAACTTCCTCTTCTTGCTTTGTCGAGTTGATAGTGTTACGGATGGTTGAGTCAACCTGAGCACAAAGATCCCTAGTTCCACAGGTAACTTTAGTGCAGCGCACTTTGACAGGCCATCAGCAATGTCATTCTGAGCTCTTGGGATATGCTCCATTTGTAGGCCGTCAAAGTGCTCTTCTAGCTTCCTCACTTCATCAACATATGCTTCCATCAACGGACTCTGGTAGTTCTTGTTCACTTGTCGGACGACGAGCTGTGAGTCACCCCTGACAATGAGCTTCTTGATCCCAAGGTCTGCTGCGATTCTGAGACCGGCAAGCAATCCTTCATACTCTGCAGTATTGTTGGTTGCTCGCTCCTTGGGAAAGTGCATCTGGACTACGTACTTGAGGTGCTCTCCGGTGGGTGCGACAAGCAGCACGCCCGCGCCGGCGCCTTGCAGCGAGAAGGCACCATCAAAGTGCATCAGCCACTCTTTGCTTGCCTCTTTGACGGGGATGCTCATCTCTGGAATTTCTTCATCTGGTGTTGGCGTCCATTCTGCTATGAACTCTGCCAATGCCCTGCTTTGGATAGTTGAAGTGCTCTCAAACTTGAAGCCAAAGCTTGACAGTTCCAGCGCCCACTCGACAATCCTGCCTGTTGCTTCTAGATTTTGCAGTATCCTCTTCAGCGGAAAGCGAGTGACGACTGTGATCTCATGTGCTTGGAAGTAATGGTGCAGCTTTCTTGAGGCCATGAGGAGGCCGAAAAGCAACTTCTGCACTCCAGAGTACCTTGATCTAGCTCCCTGCAGAAGAGAACTGACAAAGTAAACTGGGCGCTGCACCATTCTCTTCGGCATTTTATCATGCTCCTGCGCAGATCCATCTTTGTCGGGACCAGAGCTTGTCGGCGAAGCCCCCTGCTTGTCGCTGGATGCATCTGCCATGGTTGCTGGCTCGTCATCCACCTCCCTCTCCGCCACTAACACAGCACTAACCACTTGATTGGTCGCCGCTATATACAGCAGCAACTTCTCTTGTGGCTTAGGTGCGACAAGTGTTGGAGTGGAGGACATGCATCTCTTCAAGTCCTGCAGCACAGCCTCCACCTCCGGAGTCCATTTCATTGGACATGCCTTTTTCGGAATTTTGAAAAATGGCAGGGCGCACTCAGCAGATCTAGAGATAAACCTACTGAGAGCAGCCACGCAACCGGCAAGCCTTCGTACATCCTTGACGCGCTTTGGTGCTTCGATCTGCTCAATGGCCTTGATCTTGTCGGGATTGGCTTCAATTCCCCGCTGAGACACGAAGAACCCGAGAAGCTTGCCGGAAGGGACTCCAAACACGCACTTCTCAGGGTTAAGCTTGAGGTTGATCTTGCGCAGATTTGCAAATGTCTCGTCTAAATCTTGAATCAGGGTCGCCCTGTTCTTGCTCTTGACCACTATGTCATCCATGTAGGCTTCCACATTTCTGTGCATCTGCGGCTCAAAAGCGTGGTGGACTACCCTTGCGAATGTTGAACCGGCATTCTTCAAACCAAAAGGCATCCGTACGAAGCAGTACGTGCCACACGGGTGATAAATGCGGTTTTCTCTTCATCTTCTTCTGCCATGAAGACCTGATGGTATCCTGAGTATGCATCAAGAAATGAAAGCAAATCACATCCGGCTGTGGAGTCAACAATCTGGTCAATATGCGGCAAGGGAAATGGGTCTTTGGGACAAGCTTTATTAACATCAGTGAAGTCAATACAAAGTCTCCATTTCCCGTTAGCCTTGTGCACAACAACAGGATTGGCCAACCACGTGGGATGGAGCACTCCTCTGACAAGGCCTGCTGCTTCCAACTTCTTGATTTCTTCTGCGATGAATTCTTGGCGCTCCACTACCTGCTTCCTGACTCTCTGCTTGACGGGCCGCGCATGAGGACAGACGGCAAGGTGGTGCTCAATTACTTTCCTGGGAACACCGGGGATATCAGACGGTTGCCATGCAAACACGTCGACATTCGCCCGCAGGAAAGCAACGAGCGCGCTTTCCTATTTGGGGTCAAGAGTGGCGCTGATGGTGAAGGTACCACCAGCGCCAACCTCCTTGGCGGACACCTTCTTGGTCTCAGGTGGAGCTACCATTGCCTTCTTACACTTGCCGGTGGAGCTCGATGGTGCATCCTCGACGGTAGCGCAGCACTCCAAAGAGGTGCGCTTGCCGGAGTGGGCGTCAGAGCTCTTGCCGGACTTGGTCTTCTTCTTCCCCCCGGGAGCTTCAGTGGCAAGTGTCTTGCGTTCTGCTGTGGCTGCTGCTTCCCGGTAGATCTTGTCAGCACGGATAAGAGCATCCTTCTTGTCGCCAGGGACAGAGATGACACTTATCGGGCCTGGCATTTTCAGTATGTTGTACGCATAGTGAGAGGCTGCCATGAACTTGGCGAGTGCCGGTCGGCCAAGGATTCCATTGTAAGGTAATGGAAAGTCGGCAACGTCAAACGTGACCCTCTCAGTTCTGAAGTTCAGTTCGCTGCCAAATGTTACCGGCAACGTGATCTTTCCCTTCGGCTTGCTCCTTCCCGGGTTAATTCCTTGAAATGTACCGGTCTCTTCGAGCTCGCTGTCAGGGATCTGGAGTTTCTGAAGCACCGCGGAGGAGATCAGTTTCAAGCCGGCCTCGCCGTCAACTAGCATCTTAGTGACCTTGAGGTTGCGGATTGTTGGTGAAACCAGCATCGGCAAGCACCCGACCGCAGTTATGCGATCAGGATGGTCCTCAATGTCAAAGATGATAGGCGTGCCGGACCATTTCAGAGGCTTGCGTGACTCGATGGGTGGTTCTGCTGCATTAACTTCCCGCACCCACTGCTTGAGCTGGCGGTGCGAGGCATGCAGAGAAGCACCACCGTCAATGCACAGGACCTCTGTGGCTTTCTGGAACTCCTGCTCATCAGTCTCCTCATCATCCGTGTCTTCATCGTCGTCGTCATCTTCATCCTTGTCGCGGCCGCGAGGAGGTCTGTCTCCTTGCCGGTGCTTGGCCTTGCCGCGGCGTCCTCCTCGGCCGGGACATTTCTTGCCGGATCCCCCAGCACCTTCCTGGGCCTTCTCCTTGTCGCGCCGCTTGTATTCAGCTTTCTGTTGCTCAACAAGCTGTTCGACTTTCTTACAGTTCTGGAGATCATGGCCCTTGGTGCGGTGGATCTTGCAATACTGCTTGTTGGTGACGTCCTGCTTGTCGGCGACCGCCACCTCCGCGGCAACCTCCTTGCCGGAGTCACCAGCTTTGGCTTCCTTGGCGCCACCACCGTTGCCGGACTGCTCAACAACTAGCACTTCTTTGCCTTTCCTCTTTCTGTTGTTCCGCCGCCGGTTTTTTCTTGCCGGGGCAGCATCTTCACTGTCAGATCCTCCCGCTCCTATATTTTCTCCGGGGAGTCTCCTCCCTTCCTCAGCACGTGCACACTTGTCGTCCAGTGCATATAACTCACTGATGTCCCTGATCTTGCACATCGCCATTTCCTCCCGCATCCTGCAGTTTCGCACGTTCTGATGGAACGCGCTGATCACCGCGGCGGGGTGGACGTCTGGGATGTTGTGCTGCACACTGCTGAATCTCTGAATGTACTTGCGCAGGGGCTCTCCTTCCTTCTAGGCGAGCAGATGAAGATCACTCTCCTGGCCATGAGGCTTGTGTCTGCCTGTGAAGGCGCCGACAAACTAATGGCACAGATCAGCCCAAGAGGATATGGAGTTGTCCGGCAAGTGCATGAGCCAGGATCTGACATTGGGCTTGAGCACCAGTGGGAAGTAGTTGGCAAGGATCTTGTCATCTTGTCCCCCGGCAGCCTGCACCGCAATGGCGCGCCAAAGATGTCGGGGGAAACTGATCCACGAACACCTATGGGGCCGGCGGACCGGGCCCCTTTCGGTTCGGTGGGGGGCAGAGATAGCACGAAGAGCGGATCGAGGCGAAGCACATGAGCAGTTTACCCAGCTTCAGAGCTCTCCGAAGAGATAACACTCCTACTGCTGCTTGTCTGGTGGTATTATCTTGTGTTCTTGCTCTCGAGAGAGAGCGTGGTATTTTCTGGGCTACGAATGAATCGAAGCGAACTGTCCGAACCCCCTTTACGTTGCGCAATGGCCTCCTTTTATACGCTAAAGGGGTCACCGACAGGTGGCAACGCAGAGGAGGGTACAAATGTAAAAAGTGAGGTGGTTGGTACAGTTGCTTGTACAGTGTACCCTACCTAACCCTGACGGCAGGGGGCAAGGGCATTAAATGCCCGTCTGAGTTGCCCAAACAGTGCAGAAAAGGACCGTTAGGGGCGCCACTGTTCGCCACGATGGCGATCTTGTCAGCTTCACATGCCACTGCGCACCGCTGGCTGCACAGCCTCCCGCCACGCGCGCCTGGAGAGGCCCTCAGGGCGACACATTGGTGGATGTGCTGGAGCGTGGGCACAGAGTGGCCGCCTGCCGCGGCGAGCGCCTTACCGCTGTTGTTATCTTGTCGGGTCAGGAAGGTTGTCGCTCACCGGGCCTCGAGGTACCTGGGCTGGTCTTCCCGGCAAGCTCCTCTTGCCGGGGCCTTGTTGCCTTGCCGGAGCGTGTGGCGCGTTGCGGCAAGTTCCTTGGCGTGCCTTGGTTGGCCTTCCCGGCAAGCTCCTCTTGCCGGGGCCTTGTCTCCTGAGCTTAAATACTTTGTTCTTGAATGGCTCCAAGGGGACCATGGAGGATCTTGGCGTTCGCCCGGCAAGCCTTGCCGCGGGGTGCTGCAACTGCCCGTGCACAAGTTCGGGGTTCTAGGGTACCCCTATTCTAGTACACCGACATGAAGTGGCCGTGGGGAAGGACGAATCGCGTGGTTAAGTCAGAAGTACCAGTAGCGTGTTCCAGAAAGGGCGCTACTCCTAAGTTAGCTACAGTGTGTTCTGGAATACACACTGCAGCTATAGCGATTTTCTGCAGAACCCGCTACTGCTATTCCTTTCTCCTTTTTTCCCTTTTTTCTTTTATTTTTCTTTACATTTTATTTTTTCCCTTTCTCCTTTTTCTATTTCTTTCATTTTCATTTACTTTTCTACTTGTTTTTCACTTTATTTTATTTCCGTTAGCAGGAGCGCTTTACACGTAAGCGCGCTGCAGCTAAGGAGATTAGCAGTAGCGCTGGGCCATTATACGCGCTACTGCTAGGTTGGGCTAGCCATGTGCGCCCAGTTCAAACGTAGCAGCAGCACTTTTCGCTAGTATGCGCTACTGCTAAAGTCATAGCAGTAGCGCGGTTTATTTACGCGCGCTGCTCCTAAGTAGCAGCAGCGCTTGATTTTGTACAACGCTATTGGTAAAATTCTGTGTATAGGCTTTTCCCTAGTAGTGTAATGCTAAGCTAACAGGTGGGTCTTGTCCATCACATCATTCTCTAATGATGTGATCCCGTTCATTAAATGACAACACATGTCTATGGTCAGGAAACTTAACGATCTTTGATTAACGAGCAAGTCTAGTAGAGGCATACCAGGGACACTATGTTTTGTCTATGTATCCACACATGTATCAAGTTTCTGGTTATTACAATTCTAGCATGGATAATAAACATTTATCATGATATAAGGAAATATAAAATAATAACTTTATTATTGCCTCTAGGGCATATTTCCTTCAACGAGTATCCCTGAGTTGATTATACGATATGCATCAAACAATTTCAGATTCATAATACTCAATCCAACGCAAAGATTGTGACGCCCCTGATTCAATCCTACACTAATCATACACGCAAATCTATATGATCAAGATCAGGAACTCACGGGAAGATATCACTACACAATTCTAGACACAAACCAAAATAATACAAGCTTTATATTACAAGCCAGGGGCCTTGAGGGCTCGAATACATAAGCTCGATTACAAACAAGTCAGAGGAAGCAACAATATCTGAGTACAGATATAAGTTAAACAAGTTTGCCTTAAGAAGGCCAGCACAAACATCTACGATGATCGAAAAGGCAAGGCCTCATGCTTGGGAACCTCCTAACTACTCCTGGTCGTCGGCGGTGTCCACGTAGTAGTAGGAACCCTTGGTGTAGTACTAGTCATCGTCGACGGTGTCGTCTGGCTCCTGCGCTCCACCATCTGGTTGCGACATCCGAGAAGAATGGAAAAAGGGGGAAAAGGAGCAAAGCAACCGTGAGTACTCATCCAAAGTACTCACAAGCAAGGATCTACACTACGTATGCATCGGTGTTAATTAAATGGGTAGCATCTGTGGACTGAATTGTAGAATGCCAGAAGAGAAGGGGAAGCCTAGCCTATCGAAGACTAGCATCTTCAATCATCTCGCAGCATTAGGAGAGATAAGAGTAATATATTATAATAGTAGTAACTATGTTGTAACATCGCCCAGAGATCACTTCCATGACTCCCTGCGAGAAAGCAATCCCGGAGCAATCAGTTCCATTACATGCCTCAACATCAAGTTCTAGTGCATCGATCGGGATACAACTCCGAGGGTCCGTTACCGTGGACACGGCTATTCGAATAGATAGAATACTTCCGTGTAGGGGTGCACAAACTGACCCAACACACTCGATCAACTCCGGCCAGACACACCGTCAGGTCATGACCGGCCTCGGCTGACCAACACACCGTAGTCCTACCTAGGCTCAACAAAGACGCTAGCACGTCAGTCTATATCCTAAGCGCCCAGGGGTCTACGGACCATCGCCCTTTGCACTCCTGCATGTTGCGTATGCAGCCGGTGAGCCGACATGGACGAGATCATCACAAGCGGCATGACCGCCACCACCTCCCCCAGGTTCCAGGTGCAAGACATACAATGGACCTCGCTGGCGACATGGATGACGAGCTCGACTACGGCAAGGAGGAGGAGGAGAAGCCGGCGCCTGTGCCAACGAGGAAAGGGAAAAAGAAGAAGCGAGGGGCCAGGACCGGCGAGCGGTGCGTCAAGTGGACATCCAAAGAAGACGAGTGCCTCACCGAAGCATGGAAGACCGTCTGCCTCGACCCGATCACTGACACGAACCATAAAACCAACACGTACTGGGAGCGCATCAAGTCGGAGTTCGATGAGCGCAAGTTGGTCGACCCCTACTTTGCCACCATGCACATGAAGCGTGGCTCGAAGGCCAATCCATTGGGCGATCATCCAAACAGCCTGCAATAAAAGGCATGGGATTGTCAAGGAGATCAGGGCTCGCCCAGAAAGCGGCGCCAACATCGAGGTTCAGGTATGCACAGACACCGGCTCTCAGTTCTTTTCACCATGTGTGTCATCGACACTTGTTCTTCGACGTAGATCGTTCGGATGTTCATTACCCCCGATTTCACTTCTATCTTTGCTTGCTAGTTGTTCGTTCTATCACTATGTCGCACTACCTACCACTTTTTTATCAAGCCTCCCACATTGCCATGTCAAGCCTCTAACCCACCTTCCTAGCAAACCATAGTTTGGCTATGTCACCGCTTTTGCATAGCCCCTCTTATAGCATTGCTAGTTGTAGGTGCAGTGCAAGTTGTTCCATGTTGGAACATGGATATGTTGGGATATCACAATATCTCTTATTTAATTAATGTTGGAGAAATTTAAAACTATAAAGAGGCTAGCCAACTCACCTCCATAAGGCTCCCCCGATTGGAGCTTCGTCGGCCATCCGATCTGCCTTTCTGGCGCGCTTGAGCCGTTGGATCTTCACAGCAGTTAAAATCAATTTTCACCTCGCAGTTGTTTTGACTGGCCAATGACGAGTTGGCTCATCTCGCGCGCTTGTTCGCTGGGTTGGCGGTGGCCACGTGTATGAGGTATTGGCCAATCCGCACCTCGCATCCCGCAGCCAATCCATCCTCGCCTGGTCCCACTCCTGCACCAGCCACCACCCAAACCCTAGCCCCCTTTCCCCTCGATCCCCACAGGCTCTCCCGCCTCCTCCATCCCTCCTCCTTGCCTTGCCATGGCCTCCGCCCCGGGGTCTCACCGCCGCCTGCTATTCCTCCTCCACCACCATTTCTACTTATCCATCACGATAGCCCCTCCACTTCACCTTCCTTTTCTTTGTTGTCTGCGCCCGTCAGCGAGGCTTGGCTCAAGATCTGGCGTGGGTTAGGCGAGCTCGGTGGTGAGATGAATGGACAGGAGAGGTGGTTGATGAGGGTAGGAAACAGTCAGTCCGTCGTGAGGAGGTCGGCGACAGTCGGCGTACTCCACCCACCAGATCCATGCCGCCCCTGCCCAAATCCTCTCCATGTGCACCGCACCCAATCCCTTCCTCGCTCGTCTCATCCATGGCCAGCTCCCCATCCTCCTGCGGTTCCCCTCCCTTTCTTCCTTCTCCTCTCTCACGACACGCCGCCTGTCTCCATCCCGCATCCCCGCTGCCGCCACAGCCTCTCCAGGAGGCTGGCCCTCCGTGTTGCGAAGCAGCAGGCCAGGATCTGGAGGAGGAAGAGGAGATCTCGAGGTCTAGGAGGTGGCTCGGTCGATGCGAGGTGAGTGGGAGGTGACGGTGAGCCGATGAGCGTGGACGGTCAAGACCACGGTCACTGCTTTGGTGGTTGCGCACATGCCAGCGAGCGCATCTAATGTCACACACCGAGGTGAGCTTCTCTCTCTCTCTGAACTTGTACAACACTGCATAAAAATAGCTTGGCCGTGTGTTATTTGGAGATTTTTGCTCCATGTTGTTTCCCTTGATTAGGTTCAGAAGATGATTGTAGCAGTTAATCCAATTAGTATTTTGTTCATATGCTTTGAATACAACTATGTTCAGAGATCATGTCGTATACACTTAGGATGCATACAATCATTTTTGCAGGTTCAAACAGGAGAAGAAGTACTATCTTGCCTGCCTAAAATTGATAGGAGCTCAGCCTGAATGTTAGATGTTCTTGAAGAAATACGTGGAATGTAGAATGGAGAGGTTAGCATGCTTACTCCATGTGTAATAATTTCAAAACTACTGTGTTGTAGTAATGTGTTCAACTAAAGCTCTTATTTGGCACATCCATGACGCAAACCAGTTTATGCGTGATGATTTAGGGTGTGTTTTGCTTTTTGCTACTTTAAATTTAAATGCTCAAGAAAATTGATAAGCATAGATTGCAGTTGAAGAGAGTATGGTCATAAAAGTTTTGAAGAAATTTCCGAAGGTTGTCATTGAGATCTTTGAAGAGAGATATCTCCTTGTACCAAATGAAGCGGACGCTATAAGGCTTCTGCAGATTGGTGCATCAAATGGCTTCCCTGGTATTTGTGGAAGCATAAAATGTATGCATTGGAGGTGGAAGCGTTCCTAAAGATCTACATATTGTAGCAGTAGATTTTACGGTGAAACATAAGCTCTTTTTACAGTGCAATTATTAAATTATAGTAGTAGTTTTTCTTGCAGCTTGTAGTAGTAGTTTTTCTTTTCGAAATCAGTCCTTTCTCTACACTTGTTGATCTTTTTAGTCTAAATTTTCCAGCCAATTCCGGATTTTTGTTTTGCAACATTATGGACGATGCATGTCTTTTATATTGGCTCGGATTGTAAGCTCTTCTTTACATTGGTGACACATATGACCTACATTGTTAAATCAATTGTATTTTTTGTTGAATTTCAAATCAAAAGTCTTGAATTACAGTTTCAATTCTTTTTTACTTAGCTTGGCAATCAGTTAACTATCCAAGTATAGCTTACTGAATGACATGTGTTGTCATGAATGAAAGCCGGTCCAGTTCAACCTGTTGTTTATTTATTGGGTCTAAAATTTGACTGAACATGAACTAAAGTTTAGCTCAGCCTCATTTGACAAACAGATACACACACAATGCAGGATATATCTTCGTTCTTGAATGATATACTATATATATACCTTCATGCACACTGTCTAATCACCAATGCTTTTTGTTGTTGTCAGTACCATCATGGGTGCCGGCGGCAGAATGACAAAGAAGGAGCGGGAGAAGCAGGAGCTGCTCGGCCGCGCTGGCGCCTGTGAGATCTTCCAGCGTGCGCCGACGGAGAAGCCAGCGTTCACGCTGGCCCAGGTCAAGAAATCAATCCTGCCTCATTGCTTCCAGCGCTCGGTGATCAAGTCCTTCTCCGATGTGGTCTATGACCTCGTCATCATCGCGTCTCTCTTGTACGCCGCGTTGGTCTGGATCCTAGCACTCCCAAGCATGCAACAGCTGGGCACCTGGCCGCTCTACTGGGTCGTGCAGGGCCGCGTCATGAACAGCATCTGGGTAATCGCCCACGAGTGCGGCCACCACGCCTTATCCGACTACTTGCTGCTCGACAACATGGTCAGAAGCTCATTATCGTCTTGTCTAGCATTGCTATTATTCTGAACCTGGTCTGGCCTCAAAATAAACTGAAATAGGGGAGTTGTTGGTCAAACAAATGATTATGCATGTTTGGACACTCACTTTTCTGCACTTTAGTCATCTTTATGGTTTGGGTTCATGAATAATCAGTGGTTGGTATCATTTTATATTTGCACCGTTTGAGTGCCGATTACAGTAGGTCTACATTTTTTAGTCAAAGTGTTTTTATGTTACTTTGTTCTTTCAGTTTTTTGTCGGTAGTTTATTCAATTTGTATGCTTGGGATTTTTTTGATTGACGGACCTAGAAGCTGATGCAATAATGCATGAACTATATTCCGCCCTTTTTATT
Organism: Triticum aestivum; assembly: GCF_018294505.1. Classification (NCBI taxonomy): domain Eukaryota; kingdom Viridiplantae; phylum Streptophyta; class Magnoliopsida; order Poales; family Poaceae; genus Triticum; species Triticum aestivum. Next base: position 357,893,604 of record NC_057797.1, on the reverse strand, counting down.
CCCAAGGTATAGTTCTCAAATTTTGATCCTATAAACATGAATACACGAGGGAGAGTAGAGAATATGACAAAGTTAGATGAGATTTGTAGTGAAAAGCTTTCTTTCTCTTGTTTACCTACATATCTTGATTGCATGATTAATTCTTTTGGTGGATGTTAGAAATCCAAATACCCCTTAATAGGAAGCTTGAAAGTTCGGTTTTCTGATGGTGAGTTACATGTGGTTTCAGGGTTATAGATGCCACAAGGCTTGCCTAACAAGGGTGGGTTCCCTGAAAGGGAAGGCTTGCCAACCAAAAGGTGGTTCTTTCTTCTGTTAATTGTTTTGATCCTCTTTTTTTATTTATGCAAAAAGGAATGGTATTGCTTATGTTCTCTGATGAACTGTACCTTGAATTCTTGATTTTGTAATTCACTGAAGAACCTTCCATCACAAACTCTGTTCATTGAGAACTTTACCTAGATATGCTAAAGCTTGCGCACTGATATTTGTTGTTCAGTTAGCGCTGGAGTTGTGCAACCCCCATGTAGTTTTATGATGTGTCAAAAACTGAAAATTATTGATCCTTATCACTACAGATCATTTCAAGAGCTCGGAGACTGATACGTCTCCAACATATCTATAATTTTTGATTGCTCCATGCTATATTATCTACTGTTTTGGACTATATTGGGCTTTATTTTCCACTTTTATATTATTTTTGGGACTAACCTATTAACCGGAGGCCCAGTCCAGAATTGCTGTTTTTTTTGCCTATTTCAGTGTTTTGAAGAAACGGAATATCAAACGGAGTCCAAACGGAATGAAACCTTCGGGAACGTGATTTTCTCACCGAACGTGATCCAGGAGACTTGGACCCTATTCCAACGCATCAGAGAGGGGGTCACGAGGGTGGGGGCGCCCCCCTAGGGCGCGCCCCCTGCCTCATGGGCCCCTCGGAGCTCCACCGACGTACTCCTTCCTCCTATATATACCTATGTACCCCCAAACGATCAGATGAGGAGCCAAAAACCTAATTCCACCGCCGCAGCTTTCTGTATCCACGAGATCCCATCTTGGGGCCTGTTCCGGAGCTTCGCCGGAGAGGGCCGTCATCACGGAGGGCTTCTACATCATCATAGCCTCTCCGATGAAGTGTGTGTAGTTTACCTCAGACCTTCGGGTCCATAGTTAGTAGCTAGATGGCTTCTTCTCTCTTTTTGGATCTCAATACAAAGTTCTCCCCCTCTCTTGTGGAGATCTATTCGATGTAATCTTCTTTTTGCGGTGTGTTTGTTGAGACCGATGAATTGTGGGTTTATGATCAAGTCTATCTATGAATAATATTTGAATCTTCTCTGAATTTTTTTATGTATGATTGGTTATCTTTGCAAGTCTCTTCGAATTATCCGTTTGGTTTGGCCAACTAGATTGGTAGTTCTTACCATGGGAGAAGTGCTTAGCTTTGGGTTCGATCCTGCGTTGTCCTTTCCCAGTGATAGAAGGGGCAGCAAGGCACATATTGCATCGTTGCCATCGAGGATAACAAGATGGGGTTTATTTCATATTGCATGAATTTATCTCTCTACATCATGTCATCTTGCTTAAGGCGTTACTCTGTTTTTAACTTAATACTCTAGATGCATGCTGGATAGTGGTCGATGAGTGGAGTAATAGTAGTAGATGCAGAATCGTTTCGGTCTACTTGTCACGGATGTGATGCCTATATACATGATCATGCCTAGATATTCTCATAACTATGCTCAATTCTGTCAATTGCTCAACAGTAATTTGTTCACCCACCGTAGAATACTTATGCTCTTGAGATAAGCCACTAGTGAAAACCTATGGCCCCCGGGTCTATTCTCATCATATCAATCTCCATCACTTTAATCTTGTTTTGCTTTTTACTTTGCCTTTTACTGTTCACTTTGCATCTCTATACCAAAAATACCAAAAGTATTATATCTATCAGATCTCACTCTCGTAAGTGACCGTGAAGGGATTGACAACCCCTAATCGTGTTGGTTGCGAGTAGCTATCGTTTTGTGCAGGTACGAGGGACTTGAGCGTGGCCTCTTACTGGATTGATACCTTGGTTCTCAAAAACGGAGGGAAATACTTACGCTACTCTGCTGCATCATCCCTTCTTCTTCGGGGAAATCCAATGCAAACTCATGAGGTAGCAAGAAGGATTTCTGGCGCCGTTGCTGGGGAGTCTACGCAAAAGTCAACATACCAAGTACCCATCACAATCCCTATCTCTCGCATTACATTATTTGCCATTTGCCTCTCGTTTTCCTCTCCCCCACTTTACCCTTGCCGTTTTATTCGCCCTCTCTCTCTCTATCCTCCCTCTCTATTTGCCTCTTTTGCCCGCTTGCCTTTTTGTTTGCTCGTGTGTTAGATTGCTTGTTTGTCGCGATGGCTCAAGATACTACCAAATTGTGTGACTTCACCAATACCAATAATAATGATTTCCTTAGCACTCCGATTGCTCCTCCTGCCAATACTGAATCTTGTGAAATCAATACTGCTTTGTTGAATCTTGTTATGAAAGATCAATTCGCCGGCCTTCCTAGTGAAGATGCCGCTACTCATCTGAATAGTTTCGTTGATTTATGTGATATGCAAAAGAAAAAAGATGTAGATAATGATGTCGTTAAATTGAAGTTATTTCCTTTTTCGCTTAGAGATCGTGCTAAAGCTTGGTTTTCGTCTTTGCCTAAAAATAGTATTGATTCTTGGAACAAGTGCAAAGATTCTTTTATCTCTAAGTATTTACCTCCCGCTAAGATCATCTCTCTTAGAAATGATATTATGAACTTTAAGCAACTTGATCATGAACATGTTGCACAAGCTTGGGAGAGAATGAAAGTAATGATACATAATTGCCCTACTCATGGTTTGAATTTGTGGATGATTATACAAAAATTATATGCCGGATTGAATTTTGCTTCTAGAAATCTTTTAGATTCGGCCGCGGGAGGCACTTTTATGGAAATCACTTTAGGAGATACTACTAAACTCCTAGATAATATTATGGTTAATTATTCTCAATGGCATACTAAAAGATCTTCTAATAAAAAAGTGCATGCGATAGAAGAAATCAATGTTTTGAGTGGAAAGATGGATGAACTTATGAAATTATTTGCTACTGAGAGTGTTTCTTCTGATCCTAATGATATGCCTTTGTCTACTTTGATTGAGAATAACAATGAATCTATGGATGTGAATTTTGTTGGTAGGAATAATTTTGGTAACAACGCTTATAGAGGGAATTTTAACCCTAGGCCATATCCTAGTAATCCTTCTAATAATTATGGGAATTCCTACAACAACTCTTATGGAAATTATAATAAGATGCCCTCTGAATTTGAGAATAGTGTTAAAGAATTTATGAATTCACAAAAGAATTTTAATGCTTTGCTTGAAGAGAAATTGCTTAAAGTTGATGATTTGGCTAGAAACGTTGATAGAATTTCTCTTGAGATTGATTCTTTAAAGATTAGATCTATTCCTCCTAAGCATGATATCAATGAGTCTCTCAAAGCCATGAGAATTTCCATTGATGAGTGCAAGGAAAGAACCGCTAGGATGCGTGCTTCCAAAGATGCCTTTATTAAAGTGTGTTCTTCCAATTCCTACGAACTTCAAGATGAAGATCTAAAAGTTATTGATGTGTCTCCTCTTAAATCTTTGTTTTGCAATATGAATCTTGATGAAACTGAATATGATCTTCCTTTACCTAGAAGGCGTTCTAAAAATTCGGAGTATTTAGATCTTTATGACGAAATTGATGAAAGTGGGATTGAAAGAAATAAAAATCTAGATGTTGCTAAACCCACTATATTGGATTTCAAGGAATTTAATTATGAAAGTTGCTCTTTAATTGCTTGTATTTCCTTGTTACAATCCGTGCTAAATTCTCCACATGCTTATAGTCAAAAGAAAGCCTTCACCGAACATATTGTTGATGCCTTGATGCAATCTTATGAAGAAAAACTTGAGTTGAAAGTTTCTATCCCTAGAAAACTCTATGATGAGTGGGAACCAACTATTAAAATTAAAATTAAAGATCATGAGTTTTATGCTTTCTGTGATTTGGGTGCTAGTATCTCCACTATTCCCAAGACTTTATGTGATTTGCTAGATTTCCGTAATTTTGATGATTGCTCTCTAAACTTGCATCTTGCGGATTCTACTATTAAGAAACCTATGGGAAGGATTAATGATTTTCTTATTGTTGCATATAGGAATTATGTGCCCGTAGATTTCATTGTTCTTGATATAGATTGCAATCCTTCTTTCCCTATTATTCTTGGTAGACCTTTTCGTAGAACGGTTGGTGAGATTATTGATATGAAGGAAGGGAATATTAGATTTCAATTTACATTAAAAAAGGGAATGGAAAACTTTCCAAGAAAGAAAATAAAATTGCCATATGAAACTATCATGAGAGCCACTTAGGGATTGCCTACTAAAGATGGCAATACCTAGATCTATCCTCGCTTTTATGCCTAGCTTGGGGCGTTAAATGATAGCGCTTGTTGGGAGGCAACCCAATTTCATTTTTATTCCTTGCTTTTTGCTCCTTCTTTGTAATAAATAAATTATTTAGCCTCTTTTGGTTGTGTTTTTTGTGTTTAATTAGTGTTTGTGCCAAGTAGAACCGTTGGGAACACCTGGGGAAAGTCTTGTTGAACTTGCTGTAAAAAACAGAAACTGTAGCGCTCACGAGAACTTCTGTCATTTTTATTTGAAGAGTGCTATTTAGTTAATTATTTTTTCAGATGAGTAATAGATAAATTCCTCACGTCCAGCAATTTATTTTAGAGTTTTTGGGGTTCCAGATCTTGCGCTAGCTACAGATTACTATAGACTATTCTGTTTTTGACAGATTCTGTTTTTCATGTGTTGTTTTCTTATTTTGATGAATCTATGGTTAGTAAAATAGTTTATAATCCATAGAGAAGTTGGAATACAGTAGGTTTAACAACAATATAAATAAAGAATGAATTCATTACAGTACCTTGAAGTGGTCTTTTGTTTTCTTTCGCTAACGGAGCTCACGAGTTTTCTACTTTATGTTTTGTGTTGTGAAGTTTTCAAGTTTTGGGTGAATTCTTTTGATGGATTATGGAACAAGGAGTGGCAAGATCCTAATCTTGGGGATGCCCATGGCACCCCCAAGATAATCCAAGGACACCAAAAAGTCAAAGCTTGGGGATGGCCCGGAAGGCATCCCCTCTTTCGTCCACTTCCATCGGTAATTTACTTGGAGCTATATTTTTATTCACCAACATGATATGTGTTTTGCTTGGAGCGTCTTGTATTATTTGTGTCTTTGTGTCTTAGTATGCCACAATCATCCTTACTGTACACACCTTTTAAGAGAGCCATACATGAATTAAAATTTGATAGAATACTCTATGTGCTTCACTTATATCTTTTGAGCTATGTAGTTTGCTCTATGTGCTTCACTTATATCTTTTGAGCGTTATAATTTTGCTCTATGTGCTTCACTTAGATCTTTTAGTGCACGGTGGTGGATTTGTTTTAAATAAACTATTGATATCTCATGCTTCACTTAAATTATTTTGAGAGTCTCTTAATAGCATGGTAATTTGCTTAATAATAATATGCTTGGTATTCAAGATTTGTGAAACTTTCTTTTGAGTGTGTTGAATACTAAGAAAAGATTGAAGCATGATAATTGTTTTGAGATATGGAGCTGGTAATATTAGAGTCATGCTAGTTGAGTAGTTGTGAATTTAAGGAATACTTGTGTTAAAGTTTGTGATTCCCGTAGCATGCACGTATGGTGAACCATTATGTGATGAAGTCACAACATGATTTATTTATTGATTGTCTTCCTTATGAGTGGCGGTCAGGGACAAGCGATGGTCTTTTCCTACCAATCTATCCCCCTAGGAGCATGCGCGTAATACTTTGTTTTGGTAACTTCTAGATTTTTGCAATAAGTATATGTGTTCTTTATGACTAATGTTGAGTCCATGGATTATACGCACTCTCACCCTTCCACCTTTGCTAGCCTCTCTAATACCGCGCACTTTTCGCTGGTATCATACACCTACCATATACCTTCCTCAAAACAGCCACCATACCTACCTATCATGGCATTTCCATAGCCATTCCGAGATATATTGCCATGCAACTTTCCACCGTTCCGTTCATGACAAATTCATCATTGTCATATTGCATATCCCGGTACACCGCTGGATGCATTTATATAGAGTCATATTTTGTTCTAAGTATCGAGTTGTAATTGTTGAGTTGTAAGAAAAATAAAAGTGTGATGATCATCATTATTAGAGCATTGTCCCAGTGAGGAAAGGATGATGGAGACTATGATTCCCCTATAAGTCGGGATGAGACTCCGGACGAAAAATAAAAAAAGAGGCCAAAGAAGCCCAAATAAAAAGAGGCCATAAAAAAAGAGAAAAGGCCCAAATAAAAAAATGAGAGAAAAAGAGAGAAGGGACAATGTTACTATCTGTTTACCACACTTGTGCTTCAAAGTAGCACCATGATCTTCATAGTAGAGAGTCTCTCATGTTGTCACTTTCATATACTGGTGGGAATTTTACATTATAGAACTTGGTTGTTTTTTGCCTATTTCAGTGTTTCGAAGAAACGGAATATCAAACTGAGTCCAAACAGAATGAAACCTTCAGGAACGTGCTTTTCTCACCGAACGTGATCCAGGAGACTTGGACCCTACGCCAAGGCATCAGAGAGGCGGTCACGAGGGTGGGGGGTGCGCCCCCCTAGGGCGCGCCCCCTGCCTCGTGGGCCCCTCAGAGCTCCACTGACGTACTCCTTCCCCCCATATATACCTACGTACCCCAAACAATCAGATGAGGAGCCAAAAACCTAATTCCACCGCCGCAACTTTCTGTATCCACGAGATCCCATCTTGGGGCCTGTTCTGGAGCTCTGCCGAAGAGGGTCGTCATCACGGAGGGCTTCTACATCATCATAGCCTCTCCGATGAAGTGTGAGTAGTTTACCTCAGACCTTTGGGTCCATAGTTAGTAGCTAGATGGCTTCTTCTCTCTTTTTTGATATCAATACAAAGTTCTCCCCCTCTCTTGTGGAGATCTATTCGATGTAATCTTATTTTTGCGGTGTGTTTGTTGAGACCGATGAATTGTGGGTTTATGATCAAGTCTATCTATGAATAATATTTGAATCTTCTCTGAATTCTTTTATGTATGATTGGTTATCTTTGCAAGTCTCTTTGAATTATCCGTTCGGTTTGGCCAACTAGAATGGTAGTTCTTGCCATGGGAGAAGTGCTTAGCTTTGGGTTCGATCTTGCGGTGTCCTTTCCCAGTGACAGAAGGGGTAGAAAGGCACGAATTGCATCGTTGCCATCGAGGATAACAAGATGGGGTTTATTTCATATTGCATGAATTTATCTCTCTACATCATGTCATCTTGCTTAAGGCGTTACTCTGTTTTTAACTTAATACTCTAGATGCATGCTGGATAGCGGTCGATGAGTGGAGTAATAGTAGTAGACGCAGAATCGTTTCGGTCTACTTGTCACGGACGTGATGCCTATATACATGATCATGCCTAGATATTCTCATAACTATGCTCAATTCTGTTAATTGCTCAACAGTAATTTGTTCACACACCGTAGAATACTTATGCTCTTGAGAGAAGCCACTAGTGAAACCTATGGCCCCCGGGTCTATTCTCATCATATCAATCTCCATCACTTTAATCTTGTTTTGCTTTTTTACTTTGCCTTTTACTTTTCACTTTGCATCTCTATACCAAAAATACCAAAAATATTATATCTATCAGATCTCACTCTCGTAAGTGACCGTGAAGGGATTGACAACCCCTAATCGCGTTGGTTGCGAGTAGCTATCGTTTTGTGCAGGTACGGGGGACTTGAGCGTGGCCTCCTACTGGATTGGTAGCTTGGTTCTCAAAAACTGAGGGAAATACTTACGCTACTATGCTGCATCATCCCTTCCTCTTCGAGGAAATCCAACGCAAGCTAAAGAGGTAGCAGAGACATTAAGGCACTGTTAGTTAGATGTCCAAATTTTGTGTATAGGAAGCTACATGTTGGCTCATGAGATAGATGCACAGGCTCAATCATTAGATCTTGGTGATGTAATGAAGCTTGGCTAGGCTTTAGTAATGTACTAATTATATATACCTGTGGATTACATCAGGGATTAGAAGAGTTGCATGTGAATATATCTTGGAATAAGAGAATAGGTAAAAGGCCCAATACAGTGCTGCAATGACCAAACCAAAGAAAAACGAAGATTATAGTGCTGGATCTTCACATCCAAATAGCCAAGGGAACTTTTTTCTTTTGAAATGTAATGTACCTCTTACATTACATAGACAAGCCAGTTAACTTTCTGATAGCTGATGAGAATGAATATAACCATTTGTTCCTTGTCTGGCATGTGTATTTGCTTTGTCCTCTGCTTTTGGTAAGGCAAGACAGATCAAACCAACACAATAATCCTCTGATACTAAATTATATTATGAAAAAACACTGATTTTCTATGTCAGGGTAGTACTGATGATTGAGACCTTTCCTTACATTTTAACTGTGATAGTGACCTCTTTTATTTGTCTATGTAACGATCATATAAATAAATAGTTGAAAGTGGTGTCTGAATGGCGCATTTTTAGCTAATTTTTTACCATGCACCTAAATAATTTGTAAAACTTAAATTACATTAAAGAAACACAAATGGTTTCAGAACAGTCTGTGTTTGAATTTTTACCTTCCGCCATTTGGTCCTTTGTTATTCGAATAAGATAACAAAATATGCATGCTCAAGTATATATTTTCAAAGATAAAGTATCCTTCATTTTTCATCTTCAAGGGTTTGAATTAGTACCTAAGTGGTTGCTAAAACCTACTTATATTACAAGTTATAAATATTTTCAAAACACTTCAAGTTGACATGGTATTCGCGCTTTCTCAAACATAAAGTTGTTGAAAAATGCAAAATATTTCAACGCGCACATGGTTTCAAATGGGACTCTATGCTGCGTTAAATTTGTTACCATATGTGTTTGGCCACAACTAGAACAACTAAACCATGAATTTTCTTTTCAATGTGAACATGGATTAAGTGTGTCTCTCCGCCATTTGGCCAATGGGTTCTCAAGCACACGTCGAATACTTTCAAGCGCATAACCATATTTTCAATATAGCATGGTTTAACATATTAGCTTTCTACTATCAATATTGAATATGTCCTTGCAAAATGAAACTATTTTCAACGACAACATGGCTTTAGCGGGTCTCTGCGCCATTTGGCGCAACGGGTCAACTAGTACTTGGTAAAAGGTGGAAGGCTTGGCATTTTGCTCAGTGTTTTGTTCCACTCTTGTCGCCCTAGTTTCCGTCATACCGGTGTTATGTTCCTTGAACTTTGCGTCCCTAACATGGTGAGGATTTGTGGGCCCCTCTTGACAGTTCTCTTTGAATAAAACTCTTCTAGCAAGGCCCAACATTGGTTTTACCATTTGCCTAATAACAACTAAAATTTTGCATAGGGCGTAATTAACCCGAGGAGACTTAATCAACCCCTCGGGCCAGTGCTCCTCATGAGTGTTGGTCCAAACTAGAGTAGCTTGCGGTGCCGGCCCTTGGCAACTCGGGGTTCTTTGGCCGCTGTAACCATAGCTTATCCATCGTGGCCTAGGACGAGATACGCACGGCTACTATTAGGATGTTGGCACGTCGGGAGGTCTTGCTAGAATTGTTTTACCATTGTCAAAATGTCTTGTGCACCGGTATTCCGAGTCTGATCAGAGGGTCCCGCGATGGAGGATTGTCTCGGCGGATCGTGAGCTTGTCATGGGCTAAGTTGGGACACCGCTGCAGGGTTTAAACTTTCGAGAGTCGTGCCCGCGGTTATGTGGCAGATGGGAGTTTTTAATATGTAGTTGTAGTGAACTTGAAACCAAACTCAATTAAAATACACCTACCGCGTGTGTAACCGTGATGGTTTCTTTTCGACGAGGTTTGGGAATAGAACATGGTGGGGTTATGTTTGAACGTAAGTAGTTCAGGATCACTTCTTGGTCATTACTAGTTTGCGACTATTGCGTAATTTCTCATCTTATTCTTGTATTCGTAAGCTAGGCACCATACAATGCTTACTGCTTGCTGCAACTCCACCATATACCTATACTTTTCCTATGAGCTTAAATAGTCTTGTTATCATGGGTTTTGAGATTGCCGAGTCCTTGTGACTCACCAGATACTACAAACACAGTTGCAGGTACCGACGAGACTGATGAAGCTGATGCCACTAAACTCAAGTGGGAGTTCGACGAAGATTGTGGCCGTTACTATGTTTCCTTTCCAGATGATCAGTAGTGGTGCCCAGTAGGGTCGATCGGGACTTAGTATGGGTGGTTGTATTTTATTCGTTTGATTTCGTCCATAGTCGGACTTTGTGTTCATCTTGAATGATTGTATAACTTGATGTTATTGTGTGACATTGTGGCGATTGTAAGCCAAATCTCGTATTCTATCTATTTAGTACATCAGATGAGGAAAGATACAACCACTCTTGTGACCATACCAATATGCGCTTATACCCCAAGTCGTGCCTCGACACGTACGTAGTATAGTCGCATATTGGGCGTTACATGTTTGCCATGTACCGCCAGGACAGCAGCACCGACCAAGAGTTCAAGTACCTCCATGTGTTCTTCGGATCGAGAAGTGCGAGAAGTGGGCGGATGTTTGGCACACCGTCACCAAGGGCAAGAAGACGTACAAGCGGGATGCGCTCATGCCGGGGGTGGCGGATGGGCGCCCTGATGGCAACAAATGAGCCAAGACGGTGAAGGACACCGCATAGGCTATCGAGCGCCTACACGCGTCCATCGAGCGGTGCATCACCGACGCCAAGAACTGCGCCGCCCAGAGGGAGGAGAAAACTGAGGCGCGGTGGTCGGCGTTGATGACAAACAGCGTTGTCAAGCTCGACCTACTCCGGACCAACATCGCCACGAAGAAGAGGAACACCGACCTGGCCTTCCTGATGGGGGCGGACATGTCGACGATGGACGAGAGGTCAAGGCATGGTACCTAGCGGAGCGCGGCCTCATCTTCAACCAGATGTCGTTGACGGCTGTGCCAACTGCCACACCGACCCCAACGCCACTGCAAAGCCCGACTGATGATGCCTCCATGACACCCAGCACATAAGTTGCACCGACACCGACCAGCCCGAGCACGCCGACTCCCACCAGTCCGATGCCGAAGGAGCACGCCGCCGTTTGATGCATTGATCGCCGAACTGTGGCATGGTGATTGCTGAACTTTGTGGCAATTGTTGATCGCCGGACTTGTGGCATTTTTTTGGGTAGCTGGAAAGGTCAAGTTTGAATTTATACGTGTCTTGGTGCTGAAACCTCGTGGTGTGGCTGGTAACTATATCGCTCTCTGGGCCAAAAAGCGTCGGCCGAAGGGCCAAACTATAATCGCCGGGAGCACCTGGGGGCCGAGCGAGTGGAGATGCTCTTACTTTAGCCTATCAGTATGCCAATGGGGCCAGTGGGGTGGGTTGACCTAGTCAAAGATTGAATAGTCAAAGGATAAATAATGTAGGCGGGTCCCATATGTCATTGTCCATCGTTAACCTAGACTTCAATTAAACTAGATTAACAAATAGTGGGGGTCCATTGTCATTGGCTAGCAGTTAACCTAACAATTATTAACCGATGCATAGATTAGCCTAAACTAATTGAACATGGTCGGCCACACACAAAGAACACACACGCACACGCACCATGCAACACTCGGCCATGGCCTTGGCCATGGCCAGCCACAAGCAGCAATATAGAAGTGCAGCAATAGCACTGGGGCTAAGTAGCGGCATTAGTGAGCAAAGCAGCATCAGTAGGGAGTAGCAATGTCAGCAAGTAGCAACATCCATAACAACTAGCGGCACTAGTAGAGCAGCAGCAATGCAAGGGCAGCAGCAGTAGTGCACGACATAGAGCAGGAGCAGTAACGAGCAGCATCGTAGTAGCAGTAGTAGCAGTACGGGGCTCGCGGGAGACGAGGGTGCGAGCGGCAGCGGGCGACGCCATGGCCTGCAGGAGCGCGTGGGCCGACGTGGCTGAGCGCGGCCAGGGAGCCGCTAGCGTGGTGCAGCAGCAGCTTGCAAGTGGCAAAGCAGCAAGAACAATAGCAGGAGAAAAAGGGCGGTGGCGGTGGCAGCGGTGCTAGGCAGGGATGCGCGTGTGGTGCCGGCGCAGCCAGGGCGTGAACGGGATGGACGGGGGCATGCCGGATGGCTGGGGCAGGCGCATATAGGAGCGCGGGCGCGGCCATGGCTAGGTCTGGCAATGGCGGCCTTGGGTGGGCACGGGTCTACAACACCAATGCGAAGGGCAACAAAAGGGGGATCGAGGGAGATGCTCACCACAGGGTAGATGGTGCGCTCGGAGAGGCCAGGAAGGATTTGACGGCGAAGGATTCGATGAAGGCATCCGGCGTTCCTGTAACATCCCAAATTTTCAATTTGGAATGTTTTACAATTATTAGTTAAGCTTCTATGCATTTTGTTTGAATTGAGTGGCATTTGAAATTTTTTAGAGGCATTTGAGTTTTGTTTGAATTTGGATTCAAATTGGCATTTGAAAATTTACTTCAAATATCCCTGACAAATACTTGAGAAAAAGTATGAGAGGAGCTAACATGACACTCCAAAATGTCAGAAGAACGTAATGCCAAAGGTTTTGAATTCAAATTTGAGTTTTATTTGGAATTTTCCAAAAAAAAAATAGTTTGTCGTTTGCGTCAGGAAAGATGTTCATCTTATAGGTTATGTTTTTCAGAGAATTTTGATATATATATATATATATATATATATATATATGTCCTATATAAAAGTATTTTTATTTTCTATTTATATTTTATTTCTCTGCCTTATTTCAAAAAAGGGGGAAACCCGCCGCACCAGGCGTCAGCCAGGCCAACTGGCCCAGCGAGCCACCTGAGTCGCAGCCTCCCTCGCCTCGCACCCGCTAGGCCTCGAATGCCCGACCCGACTCCTCTCTCTATCTCCCACTGACCAGCGGGGCCCGCCCTCTCTCTTTCCCCTCGCGCACGCCTCATCGAGCCAGAGGAGCGGAGCGCGCCGGCCACTCCGATCTTCCATAGATCGCGATCCCGAGTCGCCCCATGCTCCACAAAGATGCCCTATAAAGGGCCAAGCCCCTCCTCTCTCGCACCCCTAAAACCCTCCTCCAAAAACCCACCACAGCCGCGGCCACCTCCGAACCGATCTCGTCACAGCAGCCGTCGTCCGTCACCGTTTGCGACACTGGTGAGCACCAGCTCGAACGCCCTTTTCTAGTCACACATCGCCCTCGACCAAGCGCACCCCGTTGACACCTTCTCACCACCCAGGAACCGCCGCCTCCAGCATCGTCGCCCGTCACCGGAGCTGCAGCTCGCGAGACTATGCACCACCTCACCCTCGTCCTCTCCGACGTCTCTGAGCTCCACTGAGGCCGCCGTAGACTTCGCCCCGCTCCTCCACTTTGTCTTGACGTCTTCTCCATCCTCCCCGACGACTGGAGCCACCGAGCCATCGCCGCCGAGTTGCCGGACTTCGCCGACCACCACCGTAAGCCCCGGAGTCCTCTCCGCCGTCCGATCTTCCATCTATGCACTAGATTAAAAATCACGAAGGGGTACGGTTTTTCTTTAGTAGATCGGTTAGTGTTCGGTTTAATTTGCTTTAGATAGTTTAATCAAACCAGTAGGTTTTCTGTTATTAAGCGCGTGTACATTTTAGATTAAGAATCGCTCGAGCACTGTTTAGTTACAGATCGCACCCCTTCGGCCCAGTAGCGCCCGTTTATCTTTCTTTGTTTTATTTTCATCTATGTTTTTAAAACAGAAAGTTTCAATCTTGTAAAATATGTTTCTCTTAGGTTATTTTTTTAGTTGATTAAATTTTGCTCAAGTTTGCAAATTTCCTAGAGTTTATGTATAAAATAGTCTTGGCCATGTTTTAGTTTTTAAAAATTGTTTTATATGAGCTTTAGTCATATTAGTATTTCTGCTATAAATGAGCTCGAATTAATATTTTTAGGTGATTCTTTTCGCCACTGCTTTGCTTTGACCTTGCCTAGTAGTAGGATTAATTTGGATATTTGTAGATTTTACTAAAATTAGTTTTACTTGAAAACAACAATGTTTTAGTTTATTTCACTTTGTTGTTGTTATCTATTGTTTTAATTACTTTAAGAATTATTGCCACCTTTGTTGTATTTTATTTCAGATTTGTTTCTGTAGTTTTAGAATGCGAACTTTATTTACAGAAAAGAAAATGTTTTATTTTATTTTATTACTAGCTTTGTTTTACGCATAAAATGAGTTTTATAATAGCTCTTAATGCGCTTATTTTTGCATTAAATTTATTTTCTGTTTTTCTTTCTGTCATTTAACAAAAACCTTATTTTGGCCCTGTTTAAGAAAAAAAAATTAGAAGAAAATTATTTTTGAGTTTGCCTTACTTGTAGTAAAAAAACCTTGCGTTGATTCTATGACTTCGTTGGTTTTATTGTTGGATTTGTTTGTGTGTATGATTGTGTGTTATTATAATTTACTTGTTGTTGTAGTAGAAATTTTATGATGGTATACTTATTTATGCTATGTTTAACTTGATAGAATTTCCGGAGTGTGAAGCTTGCTACCACGAGTCATTAGCGTTCGAAGACCGTCAGCTAGGCAAGTCATTTGATCATGTTCTACAATACCTATGATTTGTTGTATTAGAATTATTCCTCCCCACCATGCATGCAGTAGGAGAATTTTAAGTTATGTTCTTGAGTAGTATCATGTGGTAGGTTGAACCCAATTTCTTGTACCATTGCCCGAGACGATGTAGTTTATTTTGCTATGCGCGCAGACGGGGTTGGTTGAGAGATTCATAAGGGAGATGTGAGAGTCAATATGATGATAACCCCATGACTTCAAGCTCAAGATGGACTTCAAATTCACTACTGGGTGGAGGACAGTTGCCGGGCACCCTGGAGCAACCAGCGGATAGCCGGGATGCATGGATAAGCGCCATGACATCTTGCGGAAAGCTTCACCTAGCCACGAGGAGACGGATGGATACCCCTTGACCGAAAGCTTACCTGTTCAGCCGCAAGCCATTATGGGCTCTGGCTTGGTCCACCCTATTCCTGACTCTGGCCGGATGGTGCTATGATATGTAGAAGAACGGTAGGATTGGATGGGCACCGGCAGTGCCCAGAGGAACTCTACGGAAGACCCTGTTTTGTTCGTCCCGTCTTCAAACACCAGGCAATGCGAGGACATAAAGGAGGGAACGATTCTTGGGGGTAAAGTGCACAAGACTCTACAGAGTAGAAACCTAATCAATTTGTCGGGTCCCCGGTTATGGACAACATAGCCTCTGGAATTGGAGTATTTCAGAAATCTCAACACCGAACATAATTAATTAATTGATGGGTTATTAATGATTTCGAGTATGAGACACTGGTTGGCGGAACCATCTCATTAGCAACCAATATTTGGTAGTAATTACATGCAAGTCCTTTGTTGTAGGAAAAAATTGGCTTTTTCGCAAAAACATAAAACTTAGAGCCCCACAGCCAAATTGTTGTTGTTGTTCTCTCTATGACTTGCCGGCATATTCAAAATACTAACCTACATGGCTGCAACGTCTCATGTCGCATAGGAATTTTCCGACCAGGAGTGAGGCTACGATCTACACTCGGTGATTGCCCTATGGAGTCGGATGGACTTGCTTATCGTCTATGCTTCCGCAGCATTTAGTTTTTCTCATGAGTTGGCCTTCGGCCGAATTTATTCTATTGTAATAAAGACTCGATATGAGAATCATGTAATAAATCAAGTGTGATTGAACTTTGAATTTTTCATCAATGTATTGTGTGTGCCAGCATGATCTTGGGATGGTACTGATACACAGAGACTTGACCGATTTTGGGTCGGGTCGCTACAGAGATGGTATTTAGAGCACACGCTGGCCGTAGGACATAACCCCTAGGACCGGAAAGCCATAGGAAGAAACTATTTTATTTTATGTCCTTATCATTTCGTAATATCCCCTAATCATTTCTGACTTCTCTCTGATTTTTCAACATTCTAGATGACCGCCAAGTTCACACCAGTTCTGCTACCGGAGTTTAGCCAGCCGGATGAGACGATGCTTTTCGGCAAGATCATGAAGAAGCTGAATATTGCTCTGCCCTCAATCACCGGGAAGCCTACTAATGCACTTCCGACTGATACCCGCTACAGGAATAAGGTGCACATTCCAGGGAGGACCTTGGGAGGACATTCAGATCCCATCGACTTTGAGTTTACCGCTTTCACTTGGATCCTCAGAAGAGACATGGTGATTTATTGTGCAGTTGGACATCTCCAAGAAGAATACATGGCCGAGCTCAACCCATCAGACCTCACCATGATTTCTGGCAGAGCTAGGAATGGAGATATCATCCATACCGTGGAGGACGACTCCATTCTTTCATATGTCCAATACTTCGAGAGTCACTTCAGGAACTAGGAAATCCTAACGCGCCAAATCTTGAAGGTACACATGAGGCTATTGTTCTGTGAACGGGAACTAGAGGAGAAAGCACTCGCGGACTTCCTTGAACATGAAGAAGAAGTCAAGGATTTTATGGATAGAATCGAGAACCTGAAGAAATATATTGCCACACTGGAGGAAAAGATGGACCAGGGAGAAGACCTCTTCTCGAGTGGAGATGATGGACCCCTAGTGAGCAATGGCTAGGATTATGAAGAGAGCTCCACGGAAGGAAGCTGCAAGAGGAGGCGCCGCACCAGAGGACGCAGCACTGGAGGACGCGAGGATAATTGATGAAGACATTTAGTCGACCACCATGTTCTATTTTTATTTTTTCGTCGATTAGTTAGGCTGTTTTCTTCCATTAGTCGTGAGATTTTGTAATCCAAGATTGAACCTTGTTTGAGATGAATGAATACATGATTGGTGTGATTACGATTGTGCATTCATTTGGGTAGTGCTATTTTCTCAGTAGACCCTTGTTCTATTCTAATTTCTTATCCACTCCAAAACATCAAATGCCTCTAAGACATGGCCCCGGTTTTACTTTCCTGCCGGAGCTCACCTAGCTGATCCAACAGTAGAATGCCTTGACGCAAATGCTCATCCAGAACCAAGGCTACAACAACAATGATCCACCGCCACCACCCCCTGTTGACAACCTGACCGGGTTCCTAAGGCTGAATCCGCCGGTGTTCTCTAGAAGCACCGAGCCGATTGTAGCTGATGATTGGCTACACAAGATCAGAAGGGAGCTAGCAACTGTTGGATGCACAGACGTTGAGAAGGTGCGTTTTGCTGCACATCAACTGGATGGATCCGCAGCCTCTTGGTGGGATAACTACACCACCACCTATCCCATCGCCACCATCACGTGGGATCAGTTTCAGTAGGCCTCCCGCACCACTCATGTCTCAGCTGGAGCCATGAGTCTGAAGAAGCATGAGTTCCGCAACTTACGCCAGGGAAATCGTATTGTGGGGCAGTACGTGGATGAGTTCAGCTAGTTAGCACATTTTGGCCCGGGTGATGTGGCCACAGATGCCGCAAAACAGGAGAAGTTCCTCGAAGGACTTAATGATGAGCTGGGAATGCAGCTGATGGCGGCCACCTTCATTAACTACCATGAGCTAGTAGACAAGGCCATCATACTTGAAGGAAAGCAACATCAGATTGGTAGCCGCAAGCAGAAGTATAGTCATGGGAAGTACAACTCGGGAGATCAGAAGAAGCCTCGCTATACCCCATACCCGGGAGGTCACACCCATCACACCCATGGAGGACATAACCATGGAGGACAAAACCATGGAGGGAATGGGAACAATCGCAACAACAACAACAACTTCAAGCCAGGAAATGGAGGCAATGGTAACCCACACCGTTCCGCTCTAGCTTAGAAGGATCTGAGTCATATCACCTGTTTCACGTGCCAGAAGACACGACACTATGCCACCGATTGTCCAGAGGCCAAGCGGGGAAATGGAAACGACAATGGCAATGGAAGCTCATCAACAAAGAAGCCCAATCCTTTTCCTCGTGGCCAAGTGAACCACATTGATGTGGAGGACGTCTATAATCAGCCAGACACTATAGTTGGTATGTTTTTATTAAACTCACGTCTAGTATTTTTACTGTTTGAATCTGGTGCAACGCATTCATTCATATCAAGGGTAGTTATGGAAAAGTACGGGTTGCCCACTAGAACCCTTGGAATCCCTCTTCAGGTCACTTCCCCAGGAGGAGAGATGACGACATGCTTAGGCTGTCATTTGACCCTCGGCATTGGAAATCATGATTTTCCCGTAGACCTCATAGTATTGGATTCCCAGGGATTTGACGTAATCCTAGGCATGTACTGGTTGACGAAGTTTGAAGGAAACATCGACTGTGCACTCAAGACGACTTTGCTCACCACCCCGGAGCAAAAGAGGATCAAGTATGTATCCAGACGCACACCGATGAAGAATCAGGTGAATTCCCTCTCGGGTTTTGTTCAGGAGGAAGTGCCCGCAGTGCAAGATTTTCCCGATGTATTTCCGGAGGAATTACTAGGAATGCCACCGAACAGAGACATTGAGTTTTTGATTGAGTTATTTCCCGGCACAACCCCAATATCCAAGAGACCTTATCGGATGCCCCCGGACGATTTGGAAGAGATCAAGAAGAAAATTAACAAGCTACTGGAGAAGGGATATATTCGGCCAAGCTTATCACCTTGGGGAGCCCCGGTTCTTTTTTTAGAGAAGAAGGATGGAACCCTGAGAATGGTTGTGGATTATTGTTCTTTGAACGACGTTACCATCAAGAACAAGTACCCTCTACCGAATATTAATGATTTATGTGATCAGCTAGTCGGAGCCAAAGTATTCTGCAAGATCGATCTTTGATTAAGGTATCATCAGCTGAAGATTCGAGAACAGGATATACCCAAAATAGCTTTCACCACCAGGTATAGTTTATATGGGTATACCCTCATGTCATTCGTATTGACTAATGCCCCTCCGTACTTCATGAGCATGATGAACAAGTTATTTATGAAGTATCAGGAAAAGTTTGTAGTGGTGTTCATTGATGACATATTGGTTTTCTCCCAGAGCGGGGAAGAGCATAAGGAACATTTGTGTCTAGTTATGGAGAAACTCCGAGAACATTAGTTATATGTCAAGTTCATCAAATGTGAATTTTGGTTGAAGGAAGTCGGATTCCTCAGACATGTTATTTCAGGAGAAGGAATAGCAGTCGACCCCACCAAGGTTGAACCGGTCACCAAATGGCAGTCCCCCACCTTAGTCAAGGAGATCCGATGTTTTCTCGGACTTGAAGGACATTCTCGGAGATTTATTGAGAATTTCTCCAAGATTGCTAAGCCCATGATGGAGCTGTTGAAGAAGGAAACTAAGTACGTTTGGACCGAGGATTGTGAAGCCAGTTTTCAGGAGCTGAAGAAACATCTGGTTACAGCCCCGGTGCTCATTTTGCTAGACATACACAAGGATTACCAGGTATATTGTGATGCTTCTCGTCAAGGACTCGGAGGAGTGCTCATGCAGGAAGAAAAAGTTGTAGCTTATACCTCCAGACAGCTACGACCTCAGAGATGAATTATGCCACACACGATTTAGAGTTAACAGCCGTAGTGCATGCACTCAAGACCTAGAGACATTTCCTTGTCGGAAATAGTTGTGATGTTTACATGGATCATAAGAGTTTGAAATACACTTTCACACAGGAGTTGAACCTCAGACATAGGAGATGGCTAGAGTTGATCAAGGACTATGATATGAGATTGCATTATCACCCAGGGAAGGAAAATGTTGTAGCAGATGCCTTGAGCCATAAAAGCTATGTGAACACCCTCGTAGCTGGAGGATTATCTCAGGAATTAGCCGACGATCTAAGAGAGCTCCGACTAGAGATAGTACTAAGAGGATATGTCGCCACCCTGGATATTTAGTCCACTCTAACCGAAAGAATCTGAGAAGCCTAGAAGACGGTCAAGGAAATTGCAGAGATAAAGGAAAGGATGAGTAAGGGAAAGGCTAAAGGTTTTCGTGAGGGTAAGTACGGAACTTTATGCCTTGAGGATCGTATCTATGTGCCCAATGACCTAGAGGTCAGGAAGTTAATTCTTTAGGAGGCCCATGATTCACCGTACTCGATTCACCCAGGAAACACCAAGATGTATCTGGACTTGAAGGAAAGTTTTTGGTGGACAGGTATGAAAAAGGATATTGCCGAGTACATTGTAGTATGCGATGTTTGCCAGCGAGTAAAGGTGGAACATCAGATGCCGGCAGGGTTACTTCAACCTCCGCTGATACCCAAGTGGAAATGGGAAAAACATGGGATGGATTTTATCACAGGATTACCCAGGACTCGTTCAGGTTATGATTCTATCTAGGTAGTCGTTGTTCTCTTGACCAAGGTCATTCATTTCATTCCTGTGAAGACCACATATACCAGCGCCAAGTTAGCCAAGAACATGACTAGGCTCATATGTCTGCATGGAGTTCCAAGGAGTGTCGTGTCAGATAGAGCAACACAATTTCCTCAAAGTTTTGGAATCACCTGCATGACACTTCGGGTACGAGGCTGTAGTTCAGTATAGCTTTCATCTGCAGACAGATGGACAGACCGAGAGAGTCAACCAGATTCTGGAGGACATGTTGAGAGCTTGTGCGCTAGACTATGGGTCTAGCTGGGATGACAATCTGCCAAACGCAGAGTTCTCGTATAGCAACAGCTATCAGACCAGTCTGAAGATGGCCCCTTTTGAAGCTCTATACGGAAGGAGATGTAGAACACCATTGTTGTGGGATGGTGTTGGAGACCGAAAACTTCTTGGTCCCGATCTTATCAGAGATTCTCAAGAGAAGGTCAAGCTGATTCGAGACAGAATTAAGATAACCCAGTCGAGACAGAAGAGTTATGCCGATAGTAAATGCAATGAGATAACGTATGAGGTGGGAGATCGAGCATATCTCCGTGTGTCCCCACTTCGAGGTATCAGGAGGTTCAATGTTAAAGGAAAGTTAGCACCCCGGTTTATATGCCCCTACAAAATCCTCGAACATAGAGGAGAAGTTGCATACAAGCTGGAATTGTTGTCAGGAGTTGACGATGTCTTTCACATTTCCTAGCTAAAGAAATGCCATGCTGAGATGGCTGATATTCCTTTGAGAGAAACAGTACCCCTAGAGGCCATACAGCTTGAAAGTGATCTTACTTATAAGGAGAAACCCGTCAGAATTCTCAAGACTGCAAACAGAGTTACCCGTGGAAAGATCATCAAGTTCTGCAAGGTTCTGTGGTGCCACCACTCTGAGGAGGAAGCCACCTGGGAGCGAGAAGAAGATCTCCATCGAGACCACCCGCGCCTATTTGCTAGCCAACCTGAATCTCGAGGGCGAGATTCATCTTAAGGTGGGTAGGTTTGTAACATCCCAAATTTTCAATTTGGGATGTTTTACAATTATTAGTTACACATCTATGCATTTTGTTTGAATTAAGTGGCATTTGAAAATTTTCAGAGGCATTTGAGTTTTGTTTGAATTTGGATTCAAATTGGCATTTGAAAATTTACTTCAAATATCCCTGACAAATGCTTGAGCAAAAGTATGAGAGGAGCTAACATGACACTCCAAAATGTCAGAAGAAAGTAATGCCAAAAGTTTTGAATTCAAATTTGAGTTTTATTTGGAATTTTCAAAAAAAATTAGTTTGTCTTTTGCCTCTGGAAAAGTGTTCATCTTATAGGCTATGTTTTTAGAGAATTTTGATATATATATATATGTATGTCCTATGTAAAAGTATTTTTATTTTGTTTCTCTGTCTTAGTTCAAAAACAAGGGGGGAAACCCGCCGCACCGGGCGCCGGCCAGGCCAACCAGCCCAGCCAGCCAACTGAGCCACGGCATGCCTCGCCCCGCACCCGTTAGGCCTCGGTCGCCCGACCTGACTCCTCCCTTTATCTCTCACTGACCAACGAGGCCCACCCTCTCTCTTTCCCCTTGCGCACGCCTCGCCGAGCTAGAACACGCAGTGTGCGCCAGCCGCTCCGATCTTCCAGGGATCGTGATCCCGAGTCGCCCCCTGCTCCATAAAGATGCCCTATAAAGGGCCAAGCCCCTCCTCTCTCACACCCCCTAAAACCCTCCTCCAAACCCCCACCACAATGGCCTCCACCTCCGAACCGATCTTATCACAGCCGCGTCGTCCGCCGTCGTTTGCGACGCCGGTGAGCACCACCTCGAACCCACTTTTCCATCCACACACCGCCCTCGACCAAGCGCACCCCGTTGACACCTTCTCACCACCAACGAACCACCGACGCCGCTGCCTCGAGCATCGCCGCCCGTCACCGGAGCTGCAGCTCGCGGGACTCTGCACCACCTCGCCCTCGTCCTCTCCGACGTCTCCGAGCTCCACCAAAGTCGCCATAGACTTCGCCCCGCTCCTCCACTTCGTCCCGACATCTTCGCCATCCTCCCCGACGACTGAAGCCGCCACGCCATCGCCGCCGAGTCGCCGGACTTTGCCGACCACCACTGTAAGCCCCGGAGTCCTCTCCGCCGTCCGATCTTCCATCTACGCGCTAAATTAGAAACCACGAAGTGGTATGGTTTTTCTTTAGTAGATCGGTTACTGTTCGGTTTAGATAGTTTAATCGAACCAGTAGGTTTTCTGTTATTAAGCGCGTGTACGTTTTAGATTAAGAATCACACGAGCACTGTTTAGTTACATATCGCACCCCTTCGGCCCAGTAGCACCCGTTTATCTTTTTTTGTTTTATTTTCGTCTTAGTTTTTAAAACAGAAAGTTTCAATCTTGTAAATTCTGTTTCTCTTAGGTTATTTAATATTTTTAGTTAATTCTTTTTGCTCTAGTTTGCAAATTTCCTAAAGTTTTTGTGTAAAATAGTTTCGGCCATGTTTTAGTTTTTAAAAATTGTTGTATATGAGTTTTAGTCAGATAAGTATTTCTGCTATAAAATGAGCTAGAACTAAAATTTTTAGGTGATTCTTTTTGCCACTGATTTGTTTTGACCTTGCCTAGCAGTAGGATTATTTTGGATATTTTTTGATTTTATTAAAATTAGTTTTACTCGAAAACAACCTTGTTTTAGTTTATTTCACTTTGTTGTTGTTTTCTGTTGTTTTAATTATTTTAAAAATTACTTCCACCTCTGTTGTATTTTATTTCAGATTTGTTTCTGTAGTTTTAGAACATGGACTTTAATTTACAAAAAAGAAAATGTTTTATTTTATTTTCTAACTAGTTTTGTTTTTGGAACAAAATGAGTTTTATAATAGCTTTTAATGCGTATCTTTTTGCAATCAATTTATTTACTAATTTTCTTTCTGTCATTTAATAAAAACCTTATTTTGTCCCTGTTTAAGAAAAAAAATTGTAGAAGAAAATTATTTTTGAGTTTGCCTTACTTGTAGTAAAAAACCTTGCGTTGATTCTATGATCTCGTTGGTTTTATTTTTGGATTTCTTTGTGTGTATGATTGTGTGTTATTATAATTTGCTTGCTGTTGTAGTAGAAATTTTATGATGGTATACCTATTTGTGCTATGTTTAACTCAATAGAATTTCCGGAGTGCGAAGCTTGCTATCACGAGTCACTAGCGTTCGAAGGCCGTCAGCCAGGCAAGTCATTTGATCATGTTCTACAATACCTATGATTTGTTGCATTAGAACTATTCCTCCCCACCATGCATGCAGTAGGAGAATTTTAAGTTATGTTCTTGAGTAGTATCATGTGGTAGGTTGAACCCAATTCCCCTTGTACCATTTCCCAGGACGATGTAACTTATTTTGCTATGCACGTAGACGGGGTTGGTTGAGAGATTCGTAAGGGAGATTTGAGAGTCAAGATGATGAAAACCCCATGACTTCAAGCTCAAGATGGACTTAAAATTGACTACTATGTGCAGGACGGTTGACGGGTACCCTGGAGCAACCAGCAGATGGCCGGGATGCATCACTAGTAGAAAACAGGGCATTGGTTCGGCCAGAAAAGAGCATTAGTACCGGCTGCATTACGAACCAGGACTAATGTGAGCATTAGTCCCTGTTCGAGTGACTAGGGTACCATACAGGCATTACTCCCGGTTCAAATGGGACCTTTAGTCCCGGTTGGTTCCACGAACCGGGACTAAAGGGTGCGATGCCCATTAGTACCAGTTCGTGCCAAGAACCGATACTAATGGTGCAATTTTCAAATCCTACCCCCGCTGTGTATCGCCTTTTCAGTTTTGTAAAAAGCAAAAGAAAATGATAAAAACTTCAAAAATTTAAAATCCATCGAGATGTAGTTATGTTACTACCTCTACTAGTTAGGAAATTTTAAAAACTTAAATTTGGACATGGTTTGCAAAAAGTGTAGGGAAAATGTAAAATGGCTATAACTTTTGCATACGATGTCAGAAAAAATGTATAATATATCAAAATGTTCAGAACAAAAATCCGCATCCGATTTTGACAACCTATGGCCTGTTTGCAAATTTGTAGAATCCTCAAATTCCAAAAGGGAAAAAAAGTTATGCTCAATTTTTAGTTTTTTTTTAATTTTCATTAAATCTGGTCAAACTACTTATTCAAGAAGTATTAGTGTTACTAAATAATTATTCAAGAATATTAGTGTTACTAAATAATTATTTCAATTTTTTTGAATTTTGGTCAAATCTGCTCAAACTGTGGTCAAACTAGGGTCAAACTATGGTCAAACTACTTACTCAAGAAGTATTAGTGGTACTAAATAATTATTCAAGAATATTAGTGTTACTAATTAATTATTTCAATTTTTTGAATTTGCTCAAATCTGGTCAAACTATGGTCAAACTGGGGTCAAACTATGGTCAAACTACTTACTCAAAATAATTAATTATTCAAGAATATTAGTGTTGCTAAATAATTATTGTTTTTTAGAATAATAGTTTCAAACTCAAACAGTGAAACGTGTGACCAGGCTGAAGATAAACTCACGAGGGTTAATACGATTGACATCTTACTATTGTCAGGAAAACAACAAATGCAGACATGGAAGCGACGGGGAATAGAACCGGGAAGTTAAGCGTGCTCAGGCTCGAGTAGTGAGAGGATGGGTGACTGTATGGGAAGTTAGATGATTTGGAATGATGAGGGGTGATTAGCATTTAGAGGTTAAATTGAGCAGTGACGATAGGTGATTAGAGATTCAAGGTTAAAATAATTCAGAAATTTGAAAATCAGGAAAAATAAAAAAAATTCAAAAAAAAACATAAAATTTCCTGGGACTAAAGGTGGACCTCCAGGCAGCGGCCACGTGGAGGGCCTTTAGTCCCGGTTGGTATAAGAACCGGGACTAAATGGGGAGGCTTTAGTAACGACCCTTTAGTCCCGGTTCAAGAACCGGGACTAAAGGCCCTTATGAACCGGGACAAATGGCCCTTTTTCTACTAGTGCATGGAGAAGCGCCATGACATCTTGAGGAAAGCTTCACCCAGCCTCGAAGAGACGGATGGATACACCTTGACCGGAAGCTTACCTGTGCAGTCACAAGCCATTATGGGCTCTGGCTTGGTCAACCCTAGGCGTGACTCTGGCCGGACGGTGCTGCGAGATGGAGAAGAACGGTAGGATTGGATGGGCCCCGGCAGTGGCCCAGACAAACTTACGAAAGACCCTGTTTCGTTCGTCCCATCTTCAAACACCAGGTAGTGTGAGGACATAATAGAGGTAATGATTCTTGCGGGTGAAGTGCACAAGACTTTGCAGAGTAGAAACCTAATCGATTAGCCGTGTTCCCGGTTACGGACAACTGCGCCTGTGGAATTGGAGTATTTCGGAAATCTGAGCACCGAAGATAATGAATTAATTGATGGCTTATTAATGATTTCGGGTATGAGACACTGGTTAGCGGAAACATCTCATTAACAAGCAACATTTTGTAGTAATTGCAAGCAAGTCCTTTGCTGTAGGAAAAATTGGCTTTTTCGCAAAAACATAAAACTTAGAGCCTCACAGCAAAATTGCATATAGTGTTAGGATTATTATTGCTGTTCTCTCTATGACTTGCCGGCATATTCAAAATGCTGACCTACACTGCTGCAACATCTCATGTTGCAGAGGAGGTTTCCGACTAGGAGTGAGGCTACGATCTACGCTCGGTGATTGCCCTATGGAGTCGGATGGACTCGCTTATCGTCTACGCTTGTCACATCCCTAGCTTCTGGTGCTGCCTAGCGTTTGCATCATGTTTAAATTTTGAAACTTGAACTGAGGAAATTTGGAAGCCTCAAAAACTTAAATAAAAGAAGGGCAAAACCCTAAAATCTCATTCATTGTTCCAAAATGCTCTTCTTAAATGTTTGATAATTTTTGGCAAGGGTTCTGGTCCCAACCAAAATATTGTACATTTTTAAGGATTTATTTTTGGGACTTTGAATTTAAATCAATACTATTTTTGAATTTGAACTTATATCCAAATATTACTGAATATATGTTCAAATAACTGAAACATTTTTATGTGCTTTGGTATAATTCCATTGTGCTAAATAAAATGTTCAGGGGAATTTTGTCACTGTCTTTGAATTTGTTTTATTTAGAAACAGTGGCAAAAGGAAGCAAATTAAACAAAACAGAAGAAAAATTAAAAAAGAGCAGAAGACCTACCTGTTGCTCACCTGGCAGCCCAGCCGGCCCAGCTTGACCGGCCCAGCCCACCGCCGCTTCCCCCCCTGTCGTCTTCCTCCCTCGCCAGAAGGACGTCGGCGTGTCGACGCGCGCGCGCCCGAACTCCACCTCCTGCTTCCACCTCCTCCTGCCTCTCTGCTCGCTTCCCCGACCCCCTGGAGATGCCACACACCTCCCTGGCGCCACATCCTCTTCTCCATCCGTCCCTATCCCCCTCTGCTCTCTCTCCCTCCCGCGACCAAACGGAGCCCGTCGCCACCGACCAGCGCTCGCGCGGCCGCAGCCATCCCGAAGCCTCTCCGACACGCCCCCGAGCTCCGCTGTGCCACCCTCGTCCTCTCCATCAGCTCACATGGCCGGAAGAGCTCCAACGCGCCGTCCCCGACCACTTCTTCATCGTCGGCCGCCGCGGATCTCCATCGTCGACTCGTCACCGTCCGAGCTTCCCCGAACACGCCGAGGCCACCACTGCACTCCACGTGAGCTCCTGATCATCCTCCCCCTCTCCGTTTTCTCTCTAGCATGCCGTAGCCGCCGCGCCTCTCTCCCCCGACAGCACGCCGCCGCACGACCTCATCGCCGACGAGGCTCCGGTGGCCATTTGGTCCCGTGCGTGCCTCCGTTGGGTTCGTGAGCTCTCATAGAACGCGTAGGTGCTAACCGTAGATCCTCCCGTGCATGGTGTCGTCGTTTTCATCGGCGCCCGAACTCCGGCCGCCGCCACAACCTCGCTTCCGGCGAACTCCGTCCACCCCGCACCCTTTTGTTGGTTCCACTGGATTCGCGCGGCCACGGGCTACCTCCTGGTGCCCTTGGCGTGTCGATCCGTCGTCTCTGGCGCAACTCCGGCGAGCCACCGCCGCTCTGGGTCATCGCCGTCGTCCAACCGCCGGCGAATCCGACGTGGCCGTCGTTAGCGGCTAACCCCCCACACTAACCAACCCCCTAGGCCACTGACTCATGGGCCCCATGCCCCTAATTAATCACAGCTTAACTCCTGTTTAGTTTAATCTAATTGCAGTGGCCCCACGTGTCAGCTTTGATCGTGCTGACGTGGCCGTTGACTGGGCCCAGATGTCAGCGACACAAACTCGTCTGAGACACTGACGTGTGGACCCCACTGGCCAGACTTGACCTGGACCAGCCCCATTGACTTTCTGACGTCACTAATACGTCATGCTGACGCAATATTTGTTTCTGGAATTTAAATAAATCTTAAATGATTTATTATTTTCAGAAAAATGTCCAAAACTTCTAAAATTCATAGAAATTCAACTGTAACTCCAAATGAAATAAATTATATATGAAAAATGATCAGAAAAATTCAAGGAATCCATCTGTACCATTTTCATGCATGTTAGAACAACTTATAGGTGCTGTTTAGCACAAATCATATTAATGGCATTTAAATATCCACATATGGAGTTTGAGTTTGAATCTTGGATTCAAACCAACTTCATTTAATCTGGTTTTAGTTGCATTAGCACAAACCACAGCATATTGCCATGTCACATTCATGCATCATATTGCGCATTGCATTGATTGTGTTTTTCCTCAGTTGCCGGTGATTGTCCCCTCTCGATAGACGTGTACCGGCGATGTGATCGATGACACCGATGAAGAGTTATATTATCTTCAGAAGTGCCAGGCAAGCAAAACCCCCTTGTTCATTCCGATAAAATCCCACTCTCTCTCTCCTGCTCTCTTTTACTGCATTAGGACAACACCGATTCAACTGTTACATGCTGCGGTAGTTGAACCCCTTTATCCTCTGCATGACCTGTCATTGCCACAGTAAATAGATGAAACCCACTAGCATGAGTAGGAGTTGTTTGAGCCCTGTTGTGCCTACTCATTCATGCTTGTTTGTCATGCCTGCTACTGCTTAGAGTTGAGTCAGGTCTGATTCATTGGGGATGAATCAGAGGTGTGTGAACATGTCCTACCGTTGAGAGCTAAGTGTGTGAACACGATTTGGTAAAGGTAGCTGTGAGAGGCCATGTAGGAGTACATGGTGGGTTGTCTCATTGCAGCCGTCTTCAGGAACTGAGTTCTGTGTTTGTGATCCATGACCAGTTACTACCACACATTGGGTTCCGGTAACTCGACCCCTCTCGACTTATTAATCAACATGATCTCTGTCCAGGAGTTGCAACTAGTTTCTGGTGTTTGTAGGTAGTGTTAGTAGTCTACCAAGTGGCACCCGGTACAGGTGGGCTTGGGACAGACTAGGCACAGTGGCCCGGTGTACCAAGTGGCACCCGGATGGTGGGCTTGGGAACCCTGCTCACATCGTTTGGGGCCATGAGCGACACCCCGGCCGGATCTCCTTGCGGATGGAACCCGAATAGGCGATAAACCTGGACGAGAGACTTGTGTGGTTAGTCAGGTCGTGGCCGACTCCCTCGCCCGGCTTCCGCTTGAAGGTTGCCGAGGTACATGACGTGTATAGGGCGATAAGTGGCGGGAGCGTGTGTGAAGAAGTACACCCCTGCAGGGTTATCATTATCTATTCGAATAGCCGGATTCCTCGGATATGGAAACTTGGACCCCTTGCATAGTTCATAGACAAGTGAAAGTGGATACTCTAAAATACGCAAGATAAGTGTGAGTGCTATGGATGGCGTTCTCGTAGGGAGACGGGAGCGGATCCATAGTGGTGTATTGATTTGGTGAATATGTGGACTCGTGTGCGCCACCTCAAAAGAGTTACTTGCAGTCGTAGTTCAGGATAGCCACCGAGTCAAAGCTGGCTTGCTGCAGTTAAACTCCACCATCCCCTTTGTTGATAATGATGCATATGTAGTTAGTTCTGATGTAAGTCTTGCTGGGTACATTTGTACTCACGTTTGCCTATTTTATGTTTTTGCAGAGAGACTTCAGTCTCACTAGTAATTCTTCTTGGACTTCGACGTTTAGCTTGTTACGTCAGCTACGATCTTGTGCCCTCGGCAGGATCTGGTAGATAGTCAGGCTTCTCAGCCATTTTCATTTCTAGATGTCTGTACTCAGACATGTTAAGCTTCCGCTTGTGCTTTGACTTGTATGCTCTGATTGTTGGGTCATGAGACCCATGTTTGTAATATCTCGCTCCTCGGAGCCTATTGAATAAATACTTGAGTTGTAGAGTCATGTTGTGATGCCATGTTGTATTTGCACATATCGAGCATATTGTGTGTATGTTATTGAAATGCTTGGTATGTGTGGGATCTGACTATCTAGTTGTTTATCCTTAGTAGCCTCTCTTACCGGGAAATGTCTCCTAGTGTTTCCATTGAGCCATGGTAGCTTGCTACTGCTCCGGAACACTTAGGCTGGCCGGCATGTGTCCTTCTTCGTTCCTGTGTTTGTCCCTTCGGGGAAATGTCACGCATTGAGTACCGGAGCCCTGTTAGCCCGCTACAGCCCGGTTTACCGGAGTCCTGCTAGCCCAGTGCTACAGCCCAGACCCACTTGCTGATGACCGACACGTTCGATGCTGGGTCATGGATGCCTGTCCCTGTAAGTCTGTGCCACTTTGGGTTTACGACTAGTCATGTCAGCCCGGGCTCCTTATCATATGGATGCTAGCGACATCATCATATACGTGAGACAAAAGGCGCAAACGGTCCCGGGCAAAGGTAAGGCGACACCCGTGGGAATACCGTGCGTGAGGCCACAAAGTGATATGAGGTGTTACAGGCTAGATCGATGTGACATTGAGTCGGGGTCCTGACAACGCTTCGGCAGCATTTAGTTTTTATCATGAGTTGGCCTTCGGCCGAATTTATTCTTTTGTAATAAAGACTCTATATGAGAATCGTGTAATAAATAAGGTGTGATTGAACTTTGAAGTTTTCATCAATGTACTGTGTGTGCCAGCATGATCTTGGGATGTCACAGATACATAGAGACTTGACCGATTTCAGGTCGCGTCGCTATAGTTCCGAGGGTGAAGAAGACGAGTGGGTGGCGATGCAGTGCAGCTCCTATCAAACGGGTGCGCGAAATTGGCGCAGACAAGGACGACGCAACTCCTGGATGTCCTCCTGGGAGCCGGGGAGGCCGGTGGCCGCGACGGCGACGATGGCACAGCGGCGATGGCGCCAGGTGGGGTGTGGGGGAGAGCAAAGCGGCATGAGGGGAGGGAAGAGAGGGAGGACTAGGGTTCGCACGGGGCTCTTGGAGGATTTGTAGGGCATCGGCGGGTGCCTGGATGGCCGGCACGTCGGCACGGCGTGGCCATCTCCGGCGGATGGCTGCCACGCACTTTCTTTCTCCCGTTGCAGGAGAGGTGGTGGTGGTGGGCTAGGCCAATGCTGCACCATGGTGGCCCATATGCACATTTGGCTAGTGGTAGTTTCTATCATTCCCTTTTTTGTTCATTTCATTTCTCTCTGGTATGCATTTCAAATAAATACCAATTCAATTTGGTTGAATACAAAACTTGTCACATAAATCAAGCAATTTTTTTGAAGAGGCCCACAAGTTTCAAGTCAATTGGAATTGTATAATTATTCGTACAAAATGAAATGGCTATTTTATTTGTTATTGGATAACTTTATATTTTACTAGGGATTACCCGATGAGTCAAATGACATCGGTTTCAACATGACAATTTATCAGGGGGATTTATATTAAAATCTAAACATTTTTGTTTTATTGTTTGAGGAAATAATAATTTGACTTCTCTTTTAAATTTGAATTGGAGGTCGGTTTGGAACAAAGTGATGAATAGCAAAATTTAATTATGATGACATGGCACAAATAACAGGATTTTACTATAGCATGACACCCGGGGTGTTACAACTCTCCTCCACTACGAGAAATCTCATCCTGAGATTTAAGAGATGGAGTAAGGGAAAAGTTCTGGTTTCAAAATTTTAACAGATCTTCTTGGTCTTGGTTTCTCTTCTCAAAGAGGTTGATTCATAGAGTTGATGTCTTCTTTTCTCTGCTTCATGTTATCATGATGAAGTCATCATCCTTTCTTTGGGAATTCCATCATACTTACGAAAAGGTTAAGGGGTGGATAAAAAAGCAGACCTCTACAAGGTTGCTTATCTGATAGATAACATCGGGGAAGGTGGAGGAAATTTACTCTCGAATTGGAACTTAAGAAAATATCGAGAGCAAAGTAAGAAGGTATCATTACAAGTTTTGAATGGGCAGGCAATCGTTCGATGTCTAATGAGAAGGTGAAAGGGGTTCAGAGCAACAAAAATAAATATTGCGTTTGATACTAGAGTAGATCTCTAGGAAGGTGGCTCGTGATTCACATAAGAAGAAAACTATGAGGAATAACTTTAGAAATAGGGGTGTACAGGAGAGTCGGGTTTCGATATTGTGGAACTGTGGGTTATGGGCCCACCATATGGGTTTAAAGTAGGAAGGGCACTGACCTCTTGCACTGTCATGAGAGCAAGGCATGTCAGAGGATAGCCTGTCATTTATGTTGGCAACAACATTGGTACCAAGGGCGAGGGACAAAGAGAACCACTTTCCTGCTCGTTAAGACCAGGCGGACCAATAGGCAAAGTTCTCGTCCATCGGTGGTTACTGGGATGTCATCAACAGTAGCAACAAGGTCTTACTGACGGAGTTGTACACCAAGGTGCTTACATAAGCAGGGAATTATCACAGCTCAGATAAGTCAGATTACAAGAAAGGTTAAACCGAGTATGTGTTTATAACCGATTATCAAGAGTATATCTTTCCCATCCCTGGCGGGACAGCAAGTAGACAACCAATTGGGTAAAGGGGCGAGGGATTTCATGATGTTACCCATACAACCATGTTTGGATAATCAATTAAAAACCATTTAGCATTGCGCTTCCAATGTTCCTTTTTGATGTTCTAGTACCATAGTCATGCTTCGGGATATCATCGACATGGTCAGCAGGTAAATGTCGGACTTCGGAAACACAAAAGGATCCAGGAGGAACTGCTAGAACAGCTCGTACAATTTCATCATGGAAAAGATGAGGATGTTCAAGGCAAAATGATATGACGAGGAAGATCGACTTAATCTTAGCT
Source organism: Triticum aestivum (assembly GCF_018294505.1). Classification (NCBI taxonomy): domain Eukaryota; kingdom Viridiplantae; phylum Streptophyta; class Magnoliopsida; order Poales; family Poaceae; genus Triticum; species Triticum aestivum. The sequence continues at coordinate 357,860,795 of NC_057797.1, read as the reverse complement.
CATCGTCAAAAATTGTGCTCCGGGAAGAAGGACTAGGTAGCACAGTTCAAATTTAGTACGATAATGATATAGCCGATTAGGTTAGGAATGACTTGAAGGATTATTAAACTCGTAAGCAATAGAAAATTACTTAGAGTTATTGAATTAGAGTGTGGAATCGATTCACTTATCGGTGTTCTCGAGTGACTATTAACTCCGAACCCGAGGAAAATCTGAAATGGTGAGAAGTAATACTAGAGGAAGACTAGCAAGAAGCAACACAATTCCTTGTTATTCTCAAGATACCAGAGGGTAATACTCGAGGGAAGATAAAATAGAGGTTGTGGACATGCATTGATCTGCAGAGGACAAGTGATTTAACTTGTCTGAGAAATGGTATCAAGGAGAAAATATGGTCGGAACCACGATTGTAAAGGAATAATTCATAGATACCAGATGATATTTTATCAAGGAAATAGTTATTATTACAAGAAGCTTCCATGATAGGATCTACATTGTGTCCATGGGGATGAGCACAAAGTTCAAGGTCAACTCCCACTTTTTCAATGCCTAACCTTTCATTCACTTCTCATCTTCGAAGAAGTTGTAGTGTTGAAATTTTACCTGGCATAACACCAGTAGAGTATGAATCGTAGAAGTCTCCGGGTTCACACAAATTATAAAAGGCATAGGTTCAACCCATCGGGGCATCTTAGAAACATATACCACAATCTTCAGAAGTTATTAGCACAAGCTGGAAAGTGTATAATGGTTGACAAAAGCATAGGATACAAGTTACCAAAGGCATTATGTATCCGAGGAGAGGCTCACAAATCTCTGTGCATAAGTCTCATCCCTAGATCGGGAATGCTGACACACACAGTACTTGAAGGATTTATAACAGAGTCCAATCACACACTTATTACATCGATTATCTCAAAAGAGAGTACTTATTACAATAATATGGCCGCAAGCCAACTAATGAAGATAACAGCAGAAGGCTTCAAAGGCAAAATGAGTCCATCAACTCCAAAGGCATAGCTGAGTGCAAGACAACGACCTAGCGCACCTTACTCTTCGTCTGAAAAGTCTGCAACATAATACGTTGCAGCCCGAAATGGGTCAACACATGGAATATGCTGGCAAAATAACACTGTAGAGCAATGAACAAGTAGCAGCTAAAACTATATGCATATTTGGCACTACATGTTGTTTGAGAAACAGATGACCGAGACACAGTCTTTCAGAAGCATTAGCCCTTTCGACGGGTAAACCGTACCACCTACATCCCCAACATCTGCTAGTTTACCACTGAAAGAGGTCGCACAACATACTCAAGTATGCCAAAGCCCATAATGGCTTGTGGCTGCACATGGAAGATTCTAGCATGAATAACAATATGATCCCTTTGAGCCTGGGTGGCAGACCATAGGATGATCACATGGATTCCCCGGGATCTCCTTGGATAGCACTGGATTGCCCCAGGTGCCCACAAACAATCCACCCAGATGTGCGTTAAAGTAGCCACCTTAAATAAACCCTTAGTTCCATAATAACACTCACAACTGTCATGAATCACTCAAACCAAACCACGTCTACGAGCATAGCATAGCAGTATATGCATAACGTAGAAGTAACTCCCAGGGTTTGAATGAAAAGGGCAATATGTACTACCTCAACTACTACTTCCCAATACCTACATGTTTAAGCAGAACCTACTCATGCAATGTTTGAGGGTTCAAACTAATGCATAAAAACTGGGTATGAAAAGTATGATCAAAGTGTTACTTGCCTTGCTGACGATCTAAAAACCCTAGTGACTCTTAGTAGCATGCTTCACACTCCGGAAACTCTATCCCAAACAAACAATAACATACATAAGCACTCAAGCAATAGATGTAAGTGTAAAACTCAAGAGAAAAGATCCAAATCGAAAGTCCAAGAGAAGAGCTTTGGTTTGCAAAAAGAATCAATTGAATCAAAGCTACGAAACTCAAACTGTGGTCAAAAGAAGTTCAAATTCAAATCTTCTTGCAACCAAATTTTAATTTTTCAAAACCATGTTCAAGTTGATTAAATGTAAAGAGGGGTTCAAGACGAATATTTTGGTGTTGGTTTCACTAGATTTGGATAAACGATTAAAGAGTTGCGAGCATTTGAAGAGGAGGGGCTAATCGGTGATAAAAATAATTGCGGATAGGTCCCTGGCCAAAAAGAAAATAAAAAGAAAAGACTAACGAACGAACATTCGCTAGCAGAAACAAACGGACAAAAAACGTTCGCGAACAGAGACGTTCGGGTGAACGTTCATTAAATAGATCCAGGCGGAAAAATCGAGAAAAACCTAACCCTAAAAATAAAACCGATCTAGACCGAAAAAAAATCGGCAGCGGCTTTTACCGGTTCACGACGAAAACCAGGACGACGGCGACGAGGTCCGGTGAGACGGTGAGGCGAAATGCAAAAAACAATTTTCACCGTCTAAATAAAATATTTAGAACAAAGTGAGCATTTTTCTCGCCTAAAAATGCAATTATCAAAAATGCATATTTTTCTAATTCAACTAAAATCTCAAATAAAATCCAAATAAAATATTTATTTGATTGTAAAAAAAATTCTCCAATATTCCTCTATTTTTGAATAAGTCATATTATCTTCTCTCTTTTATTTTTAATTAGAAAAATTGGAGAGAAAATTATTAAAATCAAAGTGATCCCTCTTTTCAAATTTGAGAAAATTCAAATATGAAAATAAATGAAAATCCCCAACTCTCTCCTTGGGTCCTTGAGTTGCTTAGGATTTCTAGGATACCAACCAAAATGCAAATAAAATATGATATGCATATGATGACCTATGTATAACATCCAAACTGAAAATTGGGATGTTACAAATACAAAGGCCGATGTCGGATAAAATCCAACAACGGATCTGGTAGTCCACAAGGGATCTGATGTGAGCATCGGTACTCAGCCAAAAGAAGAAAGAATGCAAGGAGATCAGATTATAAAAAGAACTGACTAATTCAAAGCTCAAATGCAAGGAATTATGATTTTCAAATCGGGGGATCAGAAGAAGGGGCTCTGATCAAAGACAAGTAAGTTTAATAGACATAGGCCGAAATCGATCAAGGTTTGATTTGCCAAGAACCAGCCCATGTCCGGAGTGACGTCTAACCAGTAGGATAAATAACTACTAGGAAATAAGTAATGATTGTGTGCATTCATGCACATGTGAAATCAATAGGGTAAGAATGACAATCGCAAATGAGTTTAATGAATATTGCTAGACACATGGAATTAACCATGATGCAAGCAGGTAAGGAAGAACAAGAGCAATAGGCTACTAAGGATTTCGAAAGACTGAAAGTATTCCAAAGAATTTTGTGGAACACAAGGACAACTGGGGACGTGATGTAGGGTAGAACCCTAGTTGCCCAATATTTCACGGTTGGAGTGAATCCCACAAAGAACATGAGGGAGTAACACGAGGGGAAACATGAGAGAATCACTCAAACCAACAAGAACGATCACACATATGCTAGATCCTCGAAACACAAAGAGATACACGATCTGAATCCAACAAAGGACGATACATAGGGTAGCTAGTTCATCTGCAAAGGAGGTCTTGATGATCTTCCCAAAAGGGGTCTTGAATCCAAGGAGGATCTTCTCCGAAGAGGTGTCGGTCCCTCACGGTGGAGTAGATCCGGATGGATGAGCGAAGCTATATCTCACAAATGAGCTAACACAACGCTGCCCTAATACGGAGCTAGGGAATGAGTAAATATAGTCCAAGGGGTAAGTTGGGGGTACATGGGGTGATACCCCTTTCACCGCGCACAGGCAGGGAGGTTGTACCGCTAGGAGCTTAGGTGCGGGTGCTTGGCGGTTGTACTGGCGTTTGGATTGGTTGTACTGGTATGATGGCTATTACGGGGATAAACCGGTGTTGTACTGGCCTTGCACCGCTCGATCACAGAAGCTTGACCGGTAGTTGGGCAGTAGTCGAGTAGTTGTACCTCCCGGGCGGTAATTGGGCGGTACATGGGTGGTTGTCCCAGGATTTCTGCGGTTGGGCAGATTCTCTTTATGCTCTTGATGTCCATCTTGCGTCGTAACTTCTCCTTGGTTGCTTCCTTGGTACCTCGTTCTCGATAGCCATTGCACGCGCTCATGTCATCGGTCCACGTGGTGTCTTGGGAGAGGAAGATAGGTCCATGGGGATGGCCGTAGGATGCTCCGCATAATCTCCCCCCTTGGGAAGGATCCGATCTCGGATAGAAAACCTCATCACCATGGTAGGGAGAGAGATCTTTGACATTGTCGGCGTCCTGGGAACGGGGGTCCCTAGACTTGCCTGCCTGCGGCCCACGGCGTAGCTGGGCTGACAGGTCTATACGGCCCATCTTCATCAACAAGGCATTCAAGACCCTCGCGATTTTCCAAGCCTCGCGAGGCGGACAACGCAAAACCTCCTCAGGAGTGGCCTCGCCAGGCAGGCTCACGGGGGGCGGAGAGATCAAGGCAAGGCAAACCTCGCAAGGTCCACGTGACGTGAGACATGACGATCGAGACCAGGTGGGCATGAGGCGGGAGCCAGCACGCGTAGTGTCCTTGTTTCCTCTTTGGTGCCAAGGGGGCAAGCGCAGGCGCGGAGTACCGAGGCATCAAGCAAAGGTTTCCATATTGGTGCAACGAGACCAAGACTAGAAGGACGACAGGACGGAGGTCACCATGGAGCCCAAGATGGCGTAATCACCTGAGCCTTTCGCAGGTGAAGACCACCTTTTGTCAGGATAACTTGTACTAGTTGTGCCCTTTCGAATTGGCCATTGTTGGTTCCCTTCCCGCTCAATATTTGCGGAGAGGACCACGGCCTATATAAGTAGAACTAGCCACCATAGTGAGGGGGGACGAGAGAGAGAGGATCGACCTAATCACAAGTCGGAAGCAGATCCAAGACCATCTCACCCACACAAGTTCACCAAGCACAAGAACACCTCAACCTCAGGAGGCTGTTCTTCCCCTTGTAACTGTTCTTCATTAGCCCAAGAGGCAATCCACCACCACAGTGGAGTAGGGTATTACACCACAACGGTGGCCCGAACCAGTATAAATCTTGTGTCTTTCTGTGTTGCGAGTTTGTTGAGTTCATCTGCGATATCTTAGAGAGCTAGGGCGTGGATCAATAGGGAGAAAATCTTCACGTGCACCCCTGTGTTCGAACCTCAAGGGTTTGCCGGAACCCGTGATCCGACATTTGGCGTGCCAGGTAGGGGTGCGCCGAAGCTTCCTTCCGTCACTCTGCGCTCTGTTGCTTCGTCGTCTCCATGGCAGACGCGCGCCGCGCTCGTGCCGAGCGCCGGTCTGCCCTCGCCGCCCACGTTGCTTAGACGGCTCCCGTCAGCGGGCCGCCTCACATTCCCTGTCGCCTGCCGCCAACGCCACCACCAGCCCGGTGAGGAACGATCAGCAAGCATCCTCGCTGCATCCCTCGGTGCGAGGGGACGGCCGCACCGCTACTCCATTGCTTACCCTGGCCGGTTCTTCTTCCCATGCACGTCGCCCTCCCATGGATGCACGGGCTGCGCTCCTCATGGCGCACGAGCTCCTGCTCTACCGTCCGGTCGACGACCTCTACGAGGACTGGCTCGACAACATCGTTGAGCTTGTCCGCGCCGCAGGGGCCTCCCCTGCGCCGTCCCTCTCTCCGCCTCGCCCTCCGCCAGCTACGGGCGATGTACCTCACGGAGCTCCTCCAACACCTCAGCCCCAAGACGGTGCCCTAGTGCCAAGACGTGCGGCTCCGCGACACGACCCACCGTGTTCTGCGCCCGCGCGTGAAGAGAGAAGCTGTCAAGAAGTCCCTCGACCGCAACAAAACGCTCCGCCGCTCCTCGTGCCACCGCGACAGGACCGGCTGCTGCGGCAAGTCCACGCGCCACCTGTAGAGGCAGGGCACGGACCCCATCAAGAACAAGCTCCACCCCCAAGGCGGGTCCCGGTGACCACAGCTGGCTGCTGGGCTTATAGCTCTATGACGGCACCCCTGACCCCGAAGAGTTCTTATAGCTCTATGAGTTGAGCATTGAAGCGGCCAACCGCGATGAGAAGGTCATGGAGAACTAGTTTCCCATGGATCTCAAGGAAGGCGCCAGCTCCTGGCTCCTGAACCTGCCTCCGGGCTCAATCTCCTCCTGGGAAGAAATGCGCACCCGCTTCATCACGAACTTCCAGGGCACACGCGACCGCCCCCCCGGTCGCGGGCGACCTGCTCCGCATCAAGCAACAACCCGCAGAGACCCTGCAGAAGTACATTCAGCGCTTCAACAACGCATGGATCAAGATCCCCAAGGTGACCGATGAGGCCATCATCTCTGCATTCTCTGATGGCGTCTGCAACGTCAAGATGAAGGAGGAGCTCGCCATCCATGAGGATCTGTGCACGACCCTGGAGCTATTCAACATCGCGACTAAGTGTGCTGGAGCTGAGGAGGCGCGCCTCTCCCTCCTCGAGCTCCCTACTGCGGACCCGGAGGAGAAGAAAGCCAAGGCCAAGCACGTGAAGCATAAGGGAGCAGCCGTGCTCACAGCGGAACCAGACACCAAGGGTGGAAGAGACCAACCAGTGTCATCCAAGGGCGGCCGTCCGTTCCGCGCCTTCCACAACCTGAACACTGACAACACCAGCGACTGTCAAGAGCTCAGAGCCATTCGTGAAGGGCACTTTGGTCGTCGCCCCGAGCGCGGCGACCGGGGCTACGGTCGAGGAGGAGGACATGGTGGCGGACGCTAGGACGACCATGGCTTGCACCAGGAGTGGCACGATCGGCCTCGTGACGACCGCTGGCAGGATCAGCCTCACGAGGGCGCCTGGAGGGATCAGCCTCGTGAGGATCGTCCTCAAGGCAACGCCGGGCTCCCTCTGCTGCCACCACCACCAAGAAGGAATGACGAACACCATCAGGACAAGGGGGCTGGGGGCTTCCAGGAACCACGCGCTATCACCTACATCTTGGGCGGAGCCCAGGCCCCAGCCTCGTAGCGTATCTTCAAGCAGTTTGCTCGTGAAGTGAATGCAGTCCTCCCCAAGATCGAAGCCACGCGCCCTCTCAAATGGTCCCAGTGCCCCATTAAGTTCAACTCGGCAGACCATCTCAAGTGCGCAGCTACTTTTGGCACCCTCCCGATGCTTTGTTCCCCAGTCATCAGCAACATGCAAGTTACCAAGACCCTCATCGACGGCGGCGCAGGGCTCAACGTCCTATCCGTCGACACGTTCGACATCCTCCAAGTGTCGTATGACAAGCTTCATCCCACCATGCCTTTCTCAGGAGTGACCGGCGGTTCTACCACACCGATAGGGCAGGTCCGCCTCCCTATCACCTTTGGGGAACGCAGGAACTACCGCACCGAGCTCATCGACTTTGACGTCGGGCACATTCGTCTGCCATACAACGCCATCCTCAGGTATCCAGCCCTGTCCAAGTTCATGGCGGTGACCCATCACAGCTACAATGTCCTAAAGATGCCGGGAAGCAGCGGGATCATCACGGTCCCATGTGAAGAAAGAGATGCGGTGTACTCTCTCGAGCATGCCTTCCAGGCTGCAGCAATCGATGACCCCGACAGCAAGGGCGAGGGCCCTCCTGAGGCCATCCCCAAGAAGAAGAAGCAGCTGCGACGCGTAGGACCTCAGGAGGGTGACGCCAAGGCCGGAGTCTCGTCGGGATCAGCACCCGCTCCAGGGGCGTCTCCCTTCACTGCATAGGAAGGCGCGCCCGGCACCCTTCTCAGGCAGGGCTAGTGGCCTTTCTTCTGGAAGGCCTTAGACTTTGCCCACATCATGAGGGAGGCACTTGGGCACCACTTGGAGGCGTGCTTCGCGGCACGTCTCCCTCAGGAGGGCAAGGATTTCCCACCGTGCAGGAGTTCATCGCCAAGACTACCCAGGAGTTGCAAAACGCAAGGGCCATGCACGGCGACCGCCGCTCGCGAGACGCAGCTTCTCGTCCAGGCGATGATGTCGAGCTGCGTGTTTGCATCAACGTTCCAGGGCTCAACAGGGCCGCTTCTCAGGAGCTTTTATGGCCTTCGCGCGTGGGACGCTGCGAGGGCCCACCACATAGCTACGTTCGCATGCCCTTTGGACTGCCAAGTGTGTCGTCCGCGTACCAGCACAACTTGCGGCGCATCCTAGTGGATCAGGAAGCCAGGCACCACGCTGTCCTGATGGAGATGGAGAAGGTCCTCAAGGAACCACCTAAGCCCCCAGAGCCTCCCGAGGCTCAGAGCTCCGGAGGCTTGTGAGGAGCAACCACTTCACAGTGCACCTTCAGCTGCCTCAACTCTCCTTCGTAAACATGACCAGGTGACATCTTTCCAAGTTCATTCAGCTGGGAGCGCTCCTCGGGCTGCATCATTCCCATGCCGCCTGGGTCCGTCCCTGTGGCATGTATCCCTTTTCTTATGTATTTAGCTTACCTTATTGGGGGCGCCCCTCGGGCTGCATCATCCCCAAGTAGCTTGGGCCTGACCCAGTGGCACGTATCTCTCATGCACTTGCTTAAGCCTGCTACTCTCATGTTTGATCTACCTATGATTACTACCTGCTCAAATCATCGCCTCCCACGGGGCCTAAGCATGCTGGCACGGCGCTGGTGCATGGGTCCGTCCCTACCACATCGATAAACCTGAGCGGTCGAGCTCTGGTTCGCGGCACGCCCCGCGCACATCACCTCGCCAGGCCCTCAGTGCCTTCACCCCCTCACGGAGCAACCAACGGCCGGCTGGGAACCATAACGGCAAATTGTGTTCTTCCTTGTTCTGGCTCGCAGGAATCTCACGAGGATAGCACTAGGCGACACCGCAAGCTCCCACCTCTTCCAAATAATCCGCTTGCATGTTAAAAGGGGGGCTCCTGAGCATCGCGACTCAGGAGCTCTTACTGGCTCTCCAGCCCTCACCCCCTGGCCTTGACCACGGCACGCGACCTGGTATACCAGTGGTGGCTGAGCTCACTCGAGGGCCGGGACCTGAGGACGTAGAGCACCAAGGTGAGCATTGAAGGGGAGGACTCGTATGGGCTTGTCCAAGCTACGCCGCAGATGATCGCGCACCGGTATGGAGCATCAGGAAGAATCGACCCCAGACCGCCAAGATAAGGCATGAGCTTAGATCAACTAATCATTGGGACCTAGAGGACACGCTCGCCACAGCCCTGTTGCAGCAACGTCGCCCCTTTCTTATCTTACCACAACTGCTTGAGCGCTAAAGGGGACCCCCTAAGCATCGCACCTCAGAGGCTCTTACTGGACCTCGGGCCGCTCACCTCCTGGGCTTGACCATGACACGCGACCTGGCATACCAATGACAGCTGAAGCTTGCCCTGGGACCGGGACCTGTCGGCGTAGAGCAACAAGTTGTCGTGAGATTGGAAAGGGAACACCGAGCCTAAACAGGACTTGCGCTAACAAGGCTTCCTTAATTGGGATAACATCAACAAAGACATTGCAAACCCTTTACACACCCCCATGGGGTACTTCTTGATTCCTTGCAGGGAACAAAACACGCGAACCTAGGAGAATCCTATCTACACACCCCCGCGGCCGGCGCCATCTTCAACAATGGGCCGCGGGAGATCGGCGCCAACCCCATCCAGATCAGCAACGGCGGTGGCAGGACATTGCAGCCTTGCCCCGGGCGCGGCGAGAGCTCGGGGGCACATAGCTGTCGTCGCTCGTCTCCGGAGTCTCGTAGAGCACGGGAGAATCGCTGGACTGCCAAGAGTCGATGCTGCTGCAGCAACCCCGAGCGGGGCGCGCCTCATCCTGGCGCTCCCCTTTGGGGCAGCACTCCAAGCGGCGACCCTCTACGTCAAAGACCTTGAAGAACAACGTGGAGGCGCCGTCATACACAAAGTGGATTGCGAGGGCACCCTCCGCACGGCAAACCCGTGTGACCTCGCCCTAGCCGTGGGTCATGAAGATCTTGCCGGTGGAGACCGCTTCAAACTCTGCTCCGGTCGCTGGAGCGTCGCAGTCAGCATGCTGCAACCAGAGCTCAAGAAGCCCCCTCGGCGGCATCACGTCAGAGAAGAAGCGCAGAAAGCGGATCCAGGAGCTTGGGGGCATCGCCCCACGGCACGAGCTCGTGTGAGGAGTCCGCGGCGTGGACTCCAGGAGCGATGGCACTCATTGTCGCGGTGCGTCGACCTTTGCCGCGCTGCACGCACCGATGCCCGTCGCTTCTTCCTCCCGAGCCCCCCCGGCTTGGGCTTACAAGGGCAGTGGATACCCAGGAGGAGGCCGCTCGAACCAAGGCCTCAACACCACCTACATCTCTGCGGCGTTGCGGCGGTGGATCGACCTCTTCTTCAGCGGAAGCAGCGCCGGCACATCGAGAGGAACCTTTCCCTTCTCCTCAGCCGAAAACCTACGGATCGAGGCCATTGAAGCTGCTGCTAATAGTGGAGCGGAGGAAGAAGAAGCGAGTGGAATGGGAAGAGATGAGCAACGGGGGCTCTTCCCCCCTCCCCATTTATAGCAGGAGAAAGCCAACCAGCACCCCCACGATCACAAGTAATGATGACTTTCCTTGCATGTCGCAGGGACTCGTCAAGTCAGGCAGTTGCCGAGGCAGCGTGGGGAAGTGGAGATGCCCACGTCCAATCAACCGCCATGCGTCGACCGAGGCCGCAGGCTTTGAGGGCCCGCGGAGCTCCGCGCTTGACCCTTTGGCTTCGCCTCGATGCCAAGCCCGAGGGCGTCTTGGGCTCGGGGGCTACCGTCGGTGTCCTGGGAACGCGGGTCCCCAGACTTGCTTGCCTGCGTCCCATGGCGTAGCTGGGCTGGCAGGTCTGGATGGCCCATCTTCATCGACAAGGCATTCAAGACCCTCGCGAGGGGCCAAGCCTCACGAGGCGGATGACGCAACACCTCCTCAGGAGCGGCTCACCAGGCAGGCTGACGAGGGGCGGAAAGATCAAGGCAAGGCAAACCTCGCGAGGTCCGCATGACGTGAGCCATGACGATCGAGACCAGGTGGGCGCCAGGCAGGCGCCAACACGCACAGTGTCCTTGTTTCCTCTTTGGTGCCAAGGGGGCAAGCGCAGGCGCGGAGTACCAAGGCATCAAGCAAAGGTTTCCATATTGGTGCAATGAGACCAAGACCAGAAGGACGGCAGGATGGAGGTCACCATGGAGCAAAAGACAGCGTCATCACCAGAGCCTTTGGCAGGCGAAGACCACCTTTTGTCAGGATAACTTGTACTAGTTATCCCCTTTCGAATTGGCCGTTGTTGGTTCCCTTCTTGCTCAATATTTGGGGAGAGGACCAGGGCCTATATAAGTAGAACTAGCCAGTGAGGGGGGACGAGAGAGAGGATCGACCTAATCACAAGTCGGAAGCAGATCCAAGACCATCTCACCCACACAAGTTCACCAAGCACAAGAACACCTCAACCTCAGGAGGCTGTTCTTCTCCTTGTAACTGTTCTTCATCAGCCCAAGAGGCAATCCACCACCACACTAGAGTAGGGTATTACACCACAACGGTGTCCCGAACCAGTATAAATCTTGTGTCTTTCTGTGTTGTGAGTTCGTTGAGTTCATCTGCGAGATCTTAGAGAGCTAGGGCGTGGATCGATAGGGAGAAAACCTTCGCGCGCACCCCAGTGTTCAAACCTCAAGGGTTTGCCGGAACCCGTGATCCAATAGACGTTGAATATGTCGCTCACGGAGTACTTGTCGTGCGGGATGTTGATCTTGTAGGCGTAGTTGTTGTAGCATGCTAGCACCTTGAAGGGTCCATTGGCTCGAGGTAGAAGCTTGGACTTGCGTTCGTTGGGGAAGCGGTCATTGCGAAGGTGTAGCCACACAAGATCTGCGGTGTTGAATATCATGGGGTGCTTCTTAGTGTTGATCTTGGTCGCGAGGTGCTACCTCTTGAGCATTGTGTTGGTTTTCCCTTGAAGAGGAAAGGGTGATGCAGCAAAGTAGCGTAAGTATTTCCCTCAGTTTTTGAGAACCAAGGTATCAATCCAGTAGGAGCCCACACTCAAGTCCCTTGCACCTACACAAACGAATAAGGACCTTGCAACCAATGCGATAAAGGGGTTGTCAATACCTTCACGGCACCTTGCAAAAGTGAGATCTGATAGAGAAGATAAGATAATATTTTTGGTATTTTTATGATAAAGACTAAAATTAAAGAAAGCAAAAGACACGGTGCAAGAAATAGCTTGTTGACGGGAAATTATTATGATGGAAAATAGACCCGGGGGCCATAGGTTTCACTAGTGGCTTCTCTCAAGATAGCATAAGTATTACGGTGAGTAAACAAATTACTGTCGAGCAATTGATGGAATTGAGCATAGTTATGAGAATATCTAGGTATTATCATGTATATAGGCATCATGTCCGTGACAAGTACACCGACTCCTGCCTGCATCTACTACTATTACTCCACACATTGACCGCTATGCAGCATGCATCAAGAGTATTAAGTTCATAAGAACGGAGTAATTCTTTAAGCAAGATGACATGATGTAGAGGGATAAACTCATGCAATATGATATAAACCCCATCTTTTTATCCTCGATGGCAACAATACAATACGTGTCGTTTCCCCTACTGTCACTGGGATCGAGCACCGCAAGATTGAACCCAAAGCTAAGCACTTCTCCCATTGTAAGAAAGATTAATCTAGTAGGCCAAACCAAACTGATAATTCGAAGAGACATGCAAAGATAACCAATCATACATAAAAGAATTCAGAAAAGATTCAAATATTGTTCATAGATAATCCTGATCATAAATCCACAATTCATCGGATCTCCACAAACACACTACAAAATAAGATTACATCGAATAGATCTCCAAGACAATCAAGGAGAACTTTGAATTGAGATCCAAAGAGAGAGAAGAAGGCATCTTGCTAATAACTATGGTCCCGAAGGTCTGAGGTAAACTACTCACACATAATCGAAGAGGCAGTGGTGTTGATGTAGAAGCCCTCCGTGATCAACTCCCCCTCCGGCAGAGCGTCGGAAAAGGCCCCAAGATGTGATCTGACGGGTACAGAAGGTTTCAGCGGTGGAATTAGGTTTTCGTGGTGCTCCTTGATGGTTTGGAGGTACATAGGTATATATAGGAGGAATAAGTAGGTCGGTGGAGCCACGAGGGGCCCACGAGGGTGGAGGGCGCGCCCAAGGGGGTTGGCGCGCCCCTGCCTCGTGGCCTCCTTGTTGATTGCTTGACGCCCATTCTAAGTCCTCTGGATCATGTTTGTTCCAAAAATCACGCCCCCGAAGGTTTCATTCCATTTGGACTCCGTTTGATATTCTTTTTCTGCGAAACACTGAAATAGGCAAAAAACATCAATTTGGGCAGGGCCGCCAGTTAATAGGTTAGTCCCAAAAATAATATAAAAGTGTATAAATAAGCCCATTAAACATCCAAAACAGAATATATAATAGCATGGAACAATCAAACATTATAGATACGTTGGAGACGTATCAAGCATCTCCAAGCTTAATTCCTGCTCGTCCTTGAGTAGGTAAATGATAAAAACAGAATTTTTGATTTGGAATGCTTCTTAGCATAATTTCAATGTAATTCTTTTTATTGTGGCATGAATATTTAGATCCGAAAGATTCAAGATAAAAATTTAATGTTGACATAAAAACAATAATACTTCAAACATGCTAACCAAGCAATTATGTCTTATCAAAATAACATAGTCAAAGAGAGGAGTATGTTTCAATTTCGTCACACAAAACGTTCTCATCATTCATTACCCCAATGACAAGCCGAGAAATTGGCTCATACTTTTTAGCGTGCTTCAGCCTTTTCAACCCTTACGCAATACATGAGGGCAAGCCATGGAGATAGCACTATGGGTGGAATAAAGTATAATGATGGGGTTATGAGTAGACAAAAACATAGAAAGTCTCACATTGACCCGGCTAATCAATGGGCTATGGAGATGCCCATCAATTGATGTCAATGAGAGGAGTAGGCTATAAATGTATGAAAGCTCAGCAAAAGAAACTAAGTGGGTGTGCATCCAACTTGCTTGCTCACGAAGACCTAGGGCATTTTGAGGAAGCCCATCATTGGAATATACAAGACAAGTTCTATAATGAAAAATTCCCACTAGTATATGAAAGTGACAACATAGGAGACTCTCTATCATGAAGATCATGGTTCTACTTTGAAGCACAAGTGTGGAAAAAGGATAGTAATATTTTCCCTTCTCTCTTTTTCTCTCATTTTTTTTCTTGGGCCTTCTCTCTTTTTTTCTATGGCCTTTTTTTTATATAGTCCGGAATCTCATCCCGACTTGTGGGGGAATCATAGTCTCCATCATCCTTTCCTCACATGGGACAATGCTCTAATAATGATGATCATCACACTTTTATTACTTACAACTCAAGAATTACAACTCAACACTTAGAATAAAATATGACTCTATGTGAATGCCTCCGGCGGTGTACCGGGATATGCAATGAATCAAGAGTGACATGTATGAAAAATTATGAATGGTGGCTTTGCCACAAATACGATGTCAACTACATGATTATGCAAAGCAACATGACAATCATGGAGCGTGCCATAATAAACTGAACAGTGGAAAGTTGGATGGCAATATATCTCAGAATGGCTATGGAAATGCCATGATAGGTAGGTATGGTGGCTGTTTTAAGGAAGATATAAGGAGGTTTATGTGTGATAGAGCATATCATATCACGGGGTTTGGATGCACCGGCGAAGTTTGCACCAAATCTCAAGGCGAGAAAGGGCAATGCACGGTACCGTAGTGGCTAGAAAATTGTGGAAGGTTGAGAGTGCGTATAATCCATGGACTCACATTAGTCATAAAGAACTCATATACTTCTTGCAAAAGTTTATTAGCCCTCGAAGCAAAGTACTACTACACATGCCCCTAGAGGGATAGATTGGTAGGAAAATACCATCGCTCATCCCCGACCGCCACTCATAAGGAAAGCAATAAAAGAACACCTTATGTGTCAAAATTGTCACACAACTTTTACCATACGTGAATGATACGGGACTTGGAAACCTTAACACAAGTATTTATCAATTTCACAATTACTCAACTAGCACACTCTAATATTACCAGCTTTATATCTCAAAACACTTATCAAGTATCAAACTTCTCATGATATTCAATGAACTCAATATGGAAGTTTTTATTATGCTCATCTTAGATGCCTATCACCTTCAGATTAATTTCACAATTAAAGAAAATTACCATGCTGTTTAAGAATCTCAAACTAATATAAGTGAAGCATGAGAGATAAATAATTCCTATAAAATAAAACCACCACCGTGCTCTAAAAGATATAAGTGAAGCACTAGAGCAAAAACTATATACCTCAAAAGATATAAGTGAAGCACATAGAGTATTCTAACAAATTCCGAATCATGTGTGTCTCTCTCAAAAGGTGTGTACATCAAGGATGATTGTGATAAACTAAAAAGCAAAGACTCAAATCATACAAGATGCTCCAAGAAAAACACATATCATGTGGTGAATAAAAATATAGTCCCAAGTAAAGTTACCGATAGACGAAGACGAAAGAGGGGATGCCTTCCGGGGCATCCCCAAGATTAAGCTTTTGGTTATCCTTGGATTTTACCTTGGGGTGCCTTGGGCATCCCCAATCTTAGGCTCTTTCCATTCCTTGTTCCATAATCCATCAAATCTTTACCCAAAACTTGAAAACTTCACAACACAAAACTTAAAAGAAAATCTCATGAGCTCCGTTAGTAAAAGAAAACAAACCACCACTTCAAGGTACTGTAATGAACTCATTATTTATTTATATCGGTGTTAAACCTACTGTATTCCAACTTTTCTATGGTTCATAAACTTTATTACTAGCCATAGATTCATCAAAATAAGCAAATAACACACGAAAAACAGAATCTATCAAAAACAAAACAGTGTGTAGTAATCTGTAGGTTTCGAATACTTCTGGAAGCCCAAAAATTCTAAAATATATTTCTGGACGTGAGTAATTTATTTATTAATCATATGCAAAAATAATTAACTAAATATCACTTTCCAATAAAAAAATGGCAGCAATTCTCGCGAGCGCAAAAGTTTCTCTTTTTTACAGCAAGATCGCAAAGACTTTCCCCAAGTCTTCTCAAAGGTACTACTTGGCACAAACACTAATTAAAAGCATAAAACCACAAATAAACAGAGGCTAGATGAACTATATACTGAATAACAGAAAGGAAAAATCTTGTCTTTAAAGCCTTTTAGCTAGGCATTGGTAATTTTAATGATGCTCACATGAAAGACAAGAATTAAAGCACAAAGAGAGCATCATAAAACATGTGACAAACACACTTAAGTCTAACATACTTCCTATGCATGGGTATTAGATAATAAAACAAATTATCATAGCAAGCAAAAACTAGCATATGCAAGGAAGCGGAAAGAAATGATACCAATCTCAACATAACGAGAGGTAATTTAATAACATGAAAATTTCTACAACCATAATTTCCTTTCTCATAACAATTACATGTAGGATCATAATCAAATTCAACAATATAGCTATCACATACAATATTCTCAACATGATCCACATGCATGTAAAGTTGACACTCTTCCAAAATAGTGGGATTAACATTAACTAAAGTCATGACCTCTCCAAACCCACTTTTATAAAAAAAATCATAAGATTGAACATTATCCAAATATGTGGGATCTAAAGTTGACACTCTTCCAAACCAACTTCCAATAATATTGCAAACACTATTATCAATCTCATATTCATCATGGGGCTTAAATAAATTTTCAAGATCAAAACAAGAATCACCCCAATCATGATCATTGCAACAAGTAGTAGACATAGCAAAACTAGCATCCCCAAGCTTAGGGTTTTGCATATTATTAGCGCAATTGACATTAATAGAATTTATACTATCATCATTGCAATCATGCTTTCTATTCAAAGATCCATCGTGAATCACTCCATGAGGTACTTCATTACAATTTTCAGATTCACGAATTTCATGCAAAACTTCATAAAGATAATCTAGTGCACAAAACTCACTAGCAATTGGTTCATCATAATTGGATCTCTTAAAAAGATTAACAAGTGGATGAGGATACATAGATCTTGGATTCTCTGTTTAGCAATAAATAAACAACTATTCCAACCAAACGAGCAAACGAGCCAAGTAAGACATCAAAGCAAACAAAAACACGAAAAGAAGAAGGGTGAATAAAATGACAAGGGTGAAGTTGGGGAGAGGAAAATGAGAGGCAAATGACAAATAATGTAATGCGAGGGATAAGAGTTTGTGATGGGTACTTGGTATGTCTTGACTTGTACGTAGACACCCTGACAACGGTGCCAAAAATCCTTCTTGCTACCTCTTGAGCACTACGTTGGTTTTCCCTTGAAGAGGAAAGGGTCATGTAGCAAAGTAGCGTAAGTATTTACCTTAGTTTTTGAGAACCAATGTATCAATCCAGTAGTAGGCCACACTCAAGTCCCTTGCACCTACACAAACAAATAAGAACCTTGCAACCAACGTGATAAAGGGGTTGTCAATCCCTTCACGGCCACTTGCAAAAGTGAGATCTGATAGAGAAGATAAGATAATATATTTTTTTCTATTTTTATGATAAAGACTAAAATTAAGAAAGCAAAATACACGGCGCAATAAATAGCTTGTTGACGGGAGATTAATATGATGGAAAATAGACCCGGGGGCCATAGGTTTCGCTAGTGGCTTCTCTCAAGATAGCATAAGTATTACGGTGGCTAAACAAATTACTGTCGAGCAATTGATAGAATTGAACATAGTTTTGAGAATATCTAGGTATTATCATGTATATAGGCATCACATCCGTGACAAGTAGACCGACTGCTGCCTGCATCTACTACTATTACTCCACACATCGACCGCTATCCAGCATGCATCTAGAGTATTAAGCTCATAATAACAAAGTAACGCTTTAAGCAAGATGACATGATGTAGAGGGATAAACTCATGCAATATGATATAAACCCCATCTTTTTATCCTCGATGGCACAATACAATACATGTCGTTCCCCTACTATCACTGTGATCGAGCACCGCAAGATTGAACCCAAAGCTAAGCACTTCTCCCATTGCAAGAAAGATTAATCTAGTAGGCCAAACCGAACTGATAATTCGAAGAGACTTGCAAAGATAACCAATCATACATAAAAGAATTCAGAGAAGATTCAAATATTGTTCATAGATAATCTTGATCATAAACCCACAATTCATCGGATCTCGACAAACACACCACAAAAGAAGATTACATCGAATAGATCTCCAAGAGAATCAAGGAGAACTTTGTATTGAGATCCAAAGAGAGAGAAGAAGCCATCTAGCTAATAACTATGGACCCGAAGGTCTGAGGTAAACTACTCACACATCATTGGAGTGGCTATGGTGTTGATGTAGAAGCCCTCCATGATCAATGCCCCCTCTAGTGGATTGCCGGAAAAGGCCCCAAGATGGGATCTCACAGGTACAAAAGGTTGCGGTGGTGGAATTAGGTTTTCGTGGTGCTCCTCGATGGTTTGGGTGTACATAGGTATATATAAGAGGAATAAGTAGGTTGGTGGAGCCACGAGGGGCCCACGAGGGTGGAAGGCTCGCCCAGGGGGGTAGGCGCGCCCCTGGCTAGTGGCCTCCTTGTTGATTGCTTGACGTCCACTCCAAGTCCTCTGGATCACATTTGTTCCAGAAATCACGCCCCCGAAGGTTTCACTCCATTTGGACTCCGTTTGATATTCTTTTTCTGCAAAACACTGAAATAGGCAAAAACAACAATTTGGGTTGGGCCTCGGGTTAATAGGTTAGTCCCAAAAATAATATAAAAGTGCATAAATAAGCCCATTAAACATCCAAAATAGAATATATAATAGCATGGAACAATCAAAAATTATAGATACGTTGGAGATGTATCGCGAGGCGTTGTACTTGGCGCTCAATGGTGTGCCTTGTATCATCCTGCACCTTCTTGAGATAGCTCGCTCACGCACTCGCGTCCATGTTGATACACTCTTGTAGTGGTTGAGGAAGAATGTCCAATGGTGACAAAGGGTTGAAGCCGTAGACGACCTCGAAGGGGGACTTGCCGGTAGTCGAATGTCTTGGGCGGTTGTAGGCGTACACGACGATGGGTAGACACTCCTCCCACTCCTTGATGTTCTTCTTGATCAACAGGCATAGTAGAGTGGAGAGTGTCTGGTTCGTGACCTCCGTTTGGCTATCGGTTTGTGGATGGTATGCCGAAGAGAACAAGAGCTTGATTCCGAGCTTAGCACATAGCGTCTTCCAAAAGTACCTTAGGACCTTCATGTCGCGGTCCGAAACAATCATCTTTGGCACTCCATGTAGACGCAAGATTTCCCTACAAAAAAGACTTGCAATATGTGAAGCATCGTCTATCTTGTTGCATGGTCTGAAATGTGCCATTTTAGAGAATTGCTCCACAACAACAAACACGGAATCCTTTCCATTTCTACTTCTAGGCAAACCAAGCACAAAATCAATGCTAATATCTTACCATGGGTGATATGGAATTGGAAGGGGTATGTAAAGACCATGAGATTGAGCTTTAGACTTAGGTTTGTGAAGCGTGAGACGTCGCGGAACATCTTGGGACAAAAATAGTTTCTGGAGAACGTAGAAAATGTCTTGTCGCATCCAAAGTGTCCCATTAGTCCTCCTCCATAAGATTCTTGCAGAAGTAACAAATGAAGAAAAGACTCGGGGATGCAAAGTTTGTTATCTCTCATAAGATAATCATCCTTGATGTAATTGCGTTCCCAATATGTATACGTCAAACATTTGGCATAAGGAATGGCAAAAGTAGGATCATGCGCATACAAGTCTTTTATGTGCTCAAAGCCAATGACATCCGCCACAACATTTTCCTTGCCTTTGATATACTTGATGACATAAGGAAATGACTCAATGAATTCACTCCATTTAGCATGATGCTTGTTCAACTTAGTTTGTCCCTTAAGATACTTGACCGTTTCATGATCGGTATGGATGATAAATTCATGAGGGCGAAGATAATGTTCCCATTCACGCAAAAGTCGCACTAAAGCATATAGCTCTTTGTCATAGATTGGATAATTGAGTTGCGCTAAGGAAAGTTTCTCACTAAAATATGCTATGGGTCGCCTCTCTTGTGTTAACACACCTCCTATGCCATTACCACTAGCATCGCAATGAACTTCAAAAGGTTTGTCAAAGTCGGGTAATGCAAGCATGGGAGCATGAGTGAGCACATTCTTAAGATCATTAAATGTGGTGTCTTGGGATGGTCCCCAAATGAATGGTGCATTTTTCTTACTCAAAGCATGCAAAGGGGATGCAATGGTGCTAAAATCCTTGATGAATCTATGATAGAAACTGGCTAAACCAAGAAAACTACGCACTTGTTGCAAGTTGGTTGGTTGAGGCCATGTTTTAATAGCATTGATCATAGATTCATCAACATGAACACCCTTAGAAAACACAACAAAACCCAAGAAAACAAGCTTATCAACACCAATGAGACATTTGTCCATATTAGTGTAAAGGTGTTATTTTCTAAGAGTTTGCAACACAGTTCTAATATCGGTGACACGATCTTTCAGAGATTTTCTAAACAAGAGAATATCGTCAAGATAGACCATAACAAATACACCAATATAGGGTCGAAGAACAAAATGCATTACTCACTTGAAAGTACCGGGTGCTTCGGATAAGCCCACTGGCATGACCAACCATTCATACAAGCCAAACTTGGTTTTAAAAGCGGTTTTCCATTCATCACCTTCTTGTATGCGGATTTGGTAATAGCCACTTTTAAGATCAATTTTTGTGAAAATTGTGGCTCCACTAAGCTCCTCTAGAATATCATTTAAGATCAATTTTTGAGAAAATTGTGGCTCCACTAAGCTCATCTAGAATATCATCTAGGCGTGGAATGGGGTAACGATAATGCACGGTGATAGCATTGATAGGACAACAATTGGAACACATGCGATATGTACCATCTTTCTTGGGAACAAGGATTACCGGGACGGCACAAGGGCTCAAGCTTTCACGTGCATGATTGTTGTCAATGAGTATATGTATGTATGTATGTATATATATATATATATATATATATATATATATACATAAACACTATTCGGATCACAACTTGAACTTCCTGAGTTACAGAAACTGAACTTCCCTCTGTAGGAACCCGACCTTCGGGCTATCTTCGCAACCGTGTCTCCCCATGCAAATTATTCTAGTCAGTCGTGTTCTATGTGATGTAAGTGTAATCTCAAAACTGTTCTTAGCAACTAAATTCCCATTTTAAATAGGAATCTTGCTCGTTGGAGGATTTGCTCTCTGGACATGATGAATTTGCGTCTGTTGCAATTTTCCTGCGTGAGTTGTTCGACCTGAACTTCCCTTAGTGCTAGGTTGATCTTCCGCAAACATTGCCCAAATGGGGCTTGCGATATACTGTTGGAAAGCTATGGACACGAGTATCATGACCGAAGTTAAATTTTTGGCAAAATGTAAGCCGTTTAAGAGCAATTTTGAAAACCATTTTTTCTTCATACAAAAAACATGAACCGTATTTTCGATAATATTTCTAAGCCGTTTATCGGAATGAGGCAAATAATATGGCGTTGGAAAGCTGCTGCAAATACTCTCCCTCCACATGTAGAAAGTTTTCTATAATTCCATATGGTTAAAGAGTAATTTGAAAAATTGTAGAATTTCGCAAACCGAACAACCAAGTTCATATTTTCGACATCATTTCTACACGGCTAATCCAATTGAGGAAAATGATATGGCGTTGGAAAGGTTATGAAAATGCACTACTTTTTCATGTTCAAAGTTTTTTCTAACTTTGAACGGCTTCAATGTAATTTAGAAAATGATCCAAGTTCCACCACGTTCGTATTTTCAAGTTAATTTTTTAACCGTAGGTCCGAATGTAGCTAGGGATGAAAACGGAGCGGAAACGGACGGAACTGAGTGCTATCATATTTGTTTTCATATTCTTTTGCAGAAGCGGAAACGAATACAGAAACCCCGGAAATGAATATGGAAACAGATATTATCGGAAACGGACACGGAGCGAATACAAAGCGGATACGGAAACAGAAATAGGCATTGATCCGAACTTAATAACCCCTTGAATCATAAAGAAATACACACAAAAACAAACAAATTTAATGAGTTGTTAACATGGCTACAAAATAATACCATTATGTTAGCAACTTAGCGTAGTATTGTAGTAGTACTGGACCATTGCATATAGGGTCAAGCTGAGTACATCTATGGCAGTAGAAGTTGGGCCTTAAATCCATTCTACTAATTCTGTCATTGTGTTCCCTTTGGTGGTTGGTCTACAAAGCAGCTATTGGTCTATAGTAAAAACAAAAATTCCATATTCACGGAAACGGAAAGTTCCATTTCCATGCATGTTCCACCGGAAAACACCGTTCCGTTTTTGTTTCCATTTCCGCATAAAAAATTCCATTTCCGCTTCCGTTTTGTAAATTTCCATTTCCGTTTTCATATTTCCTCTCCGTTTCCATTTTTTCTCCGGAAAAACGGAAAGTTTCCACTCCATTTTCATCCCTAAATGCAGCAAATGATATGGCGTTCGAAAGCTCGAGGAAATGCAAAACTTTTCGGTATATATATAGTTTCTCCCAATTCCTTACGAATTTATATCAATTTTGAAAATGGCTAAACACGTTTTTTGGTCGTAATTTCTACAAACTTTATCGGAATGGGGCAAATAATATACTGTTTAAAGGCTACGGAGAATGCGAAACTTCTTCATGTAGATGGTTCTCTCTGATTCCTAGCCGTTTTTAAGGAATTTCGAAAACGGCCAGATCATGCGGTCTGCCTTTATCTCGAAATAGATTCTTCGAAAATGCACCGCATGAAGAACTTAAATTTGTCGGCATGTATACTTGAACTTCACTCTCTTTTTCATGGGAGTTTTTTGCTCCTATATCTTCATCCAGTCACCAAAATTGAGCAAGTAATATACTGATGGAAATATGTTGAAAACATGCAACTTTCCCGTGTTGATCATTTTTTCATACTCGCGATGGTTTTAAAAGTTTTTCATCTGAAATTCATTCAGTGTAGTAGTTGAATTCCTGCTCTTTTCACGTTGAACTTATGTGACGTATTTTCGTTTGTAATTTTCTCTTTGAAAGGGCGTTATATCGACTAGAGGGGGTGAATAGGCGATTTTTACAAATTGTCACTGAGGAATTTCAGGGTGAGGGAATTCCTAAGCAATGAACTACTTAGCAGCAAAATAAGTACTCAGATGCAAGCATACCAGAGTAGTAGCACAATCATCATGATGAAATGAAAACAAGCACAGAGTACAGGTAGCGTCAACACTGGATAAGCAGGCTGAAGACAAACTGACTAGAGAAATAGGATTGAGGAAATTGAGAAAGTCTTCAGTCAAAGTCTTCAAACAGTAATAGAACCAGTAGCTTGGTGAAGACAATCATTTGGTAGACCAGTTTCAACTGCTGTGACACTTGTATGTCTTGTTGGAGCAGCTAGGTATTTAAACCTGAGGACACACAGTCCCGGACGCACAGTCCTCACCGTATTCTCCTTGAGCTAAGGTCACACAAACCTTGCCCAGTCACTCGTGGTAAGTCTTCAGGTGACTTCCAAACCTTCACAAACTCGGTCACTCGGCGATCCACAATTTCCTCTTGGATGCTCTAGACCATGACGCCTAACCGTCTGGAGGATGCACAGTCCTCAAAGGTAACAAGCGTCGGTTCCACACAGGAACAATCTCCTCAGTGATGCTCAATCACTTTGGGTTTGTAGGTGTTTGGGTTTGGGTTTTTCCTCACTTGATGATTTTTGCTCAAAGTCCTCGGAGGATGGGATGCTCTCAATGACAAGTGTCAGTTTCTCATGGAGCAGCCAACCAGCTAGTTGTTGTAGGGGGTGGCTATTCATAGCCAAGGTAGAATCCCGACATGATAATACATAAATGCCCTTCAATGATATGACCGTTAGGTGGGTAGATATTTTGGGACAGCTGGCGCGTAGAACAGCAACAGTCAGAAATTTGGTTATCAAATTCCTCGGGGCTATCATGTTCCTCACTTGTAGGCAATCCTCACTGGCGAATTCCTTACTCCTCAGTCAGAACAGATTCCTCAGAGACCATAAGATGTTCGTCTCTTTCACTAAAGAAACTGACTGAACTGTCTGAGATTTCCAGTGGCTTCACTCGAAAGGATTGGGTAGGTGTAGGATTTGGAGATGAGCATCACTTGGAAACTTTTACTTAGTTTTACCTCGACCCCCCTTTAATAGTACGGTGTTTCCTATGACTCAAGAAAGAGAAAATGAAACTACGAAAACAAAAGTCTTCACGCTTCATATTCCTCGTATGAATACCAAGTCTTCAAGGTCACACCAATTTCTTCACTTTCAAAGTCTTCAGAAAGCCAAAGTCTTCATTTGAAGACATTCATTTTTACGGGTCGACTTTCTTTGTAAATATCAAACTCCTCATAGACTTACAGACATGTGTACACTCACAAACGCATTAGACCCTTAACCTATAAGTCTTCAATACACCAAAATCACTAAGGGGCACTAGATGCACTTACAATCTCCCCCTTTTGGTGACTGATGACAATATAGGTTAAGTTTTCAACGGGGATAAATATATGAAGTGTAAATACTGATATTGAGGAATTTGATTGCAAGATATAGAAGAACTCCCCCTGAAGATGTGCATATGTTAGGAATTTGCCTTGAAGAGCAAATGCACATTGTGCAATAGAATCATGGAGATCTCCCCCTATATCTTGTAATTCTTACAAGCATTTAACATATGATATGAAGAATTTGAAATGCATGATGAAATATGGTGACTGATGTAATCCAGCATGCGTGCATTGACATATATGAGGAAGTAGCATGTAGAAGAGCATAGCAAAAGTATTAGACCACCATCAGACTTAAGTTTACAACTCGATCCAACAAATACTTTAGAAGAAGGAGAGTTGTAACTTAGCAAAAAGGCCCATATATTAGAGACCAGCTTGAAGACTAAATCAAATTTCTCCCCCTTTGTTATCAAATGACCAAAAGGGGCGAAAAGTCAGGACTAACGCCCCTGAAGAATATCATCATGATGTCGACGGAGGAGCGCCAACGTTGTTGGGGTCGTCCGTTGATGTAGTGCCTGCCACAGTGTCGTCCAAGTCTTCATGCTCATCAGTCTCATGCGATGAAGAATATGAGATAGCCACCAAGTGAGGAACTTTTATCTTCAATTTCTTCGATGATGGATGAGACTAGTCGAAGTCTTGCTTGAAACCCATCTCTTGAGATCTTCATCACCATAGAGGTGAGACAATATAGCCCAGGTGCAATCAAACACTTCATGCAAGTAGTAGTGGTTCTTCTTCACAGTGTTTTGCGTGATTGTCCTGTTCTGAAGAATTGAACCAAACTGATGTTTGACCCACTTGTGATTGCGATCAACCTTCTGGTGAAGACTGAGTTGAAGCTAACAGTCAGTCATCAACCTTGGAACAGTGGCTTGAGGAAAATGCTTTGAAGCATTTGCGGCAGTGTCATGGGTGGCAGAGTCATCATTGGTGGAATACGATGCATCTTTGCACAACTGTCCATCCAATGGATGAGTGCCTTCATCGATAACAACACCCTTGTCCTTCTCATCAGCTGAGGAAATAGTCCATTGAGGATTTCAATTGGGGGCAAATAGCTGAGATGACGTTGACAATCAGCCTTGTAATGAATTCAAGACCTTGATCTGATGAATCTCATGATCCAGGGAGCGTAAGGCTTCAATTCAAACGGTGACAGAGCAACATTGGCCAAAGTCCTCATGAAGAAATCATGTTAGTTGATAGGAATACCATGTATGATGTTGAAAAGAAGATTCTTCATGATGCCAAGAACTTCTTCATCATCAAAGTTGTGGCCCTTGATTGGACTGAGGGTTTTGGTTAATAACCTGTATATGGTCCTTGGCACATAGAGCAGTTCGTTGACGAGGAATTTGGTTTTGGGAGCTTGCCCTGGCTTCAAAGGCTTCATTAACACTTGCATCAGATGATTTGAAAGCTTAGGTTCATCATAGAGGCGCCTTACACCTTCAGTGGGAGGACTGACTGGTACGGCATGAAGCAATTCAGAGGCCGGTTCTTTGTAGTGAGTATTTTCTGTCATCCAGTCCAGCACCCATGAGTTCACATCTTCAATGTTGCCAGTGATGTGCAACATGGCATAGAACTGAAAAATGAGTTCTTCATTCTAGTTGCAGATGTCGGTGTAGAGGTTGAGCAGCCCAGCCTGATGAAGAACACTAAGGACTGGGGTGAAGTAGGGCAGCGACTCCATGTCCACATGAGGAATTTGCTCATGGTCAATGATCTTGTTGTCGGTGGAAACGACACCTATGGAATCACTGGGATCCCTTCTACAATTGGCGGGCGCGGGGTTGTGCAAAGAGCGGGTCTAGTAGCCAGATCGTTTACCCAGGTTCGGGCCACAAGGATGCGTAATACCATAGTCCTGCTTTGTTGTATATTTGAGTGTTCTTGAGCTTTCGAACTAGCTGCAGTGCATCCATAGTACAAAAGATCTGAATCCTTCTCCAGTACGCCTCGGGCCTCCTTTTATAGTCAAAAGGGGTCGCCACAGTGGCACACAGGAGGTGGAAAGGTATATAATGGTCAAGTCTATCCTATGGCACCGTCAGACAGACGCATTTAATGCGCTATCGACATGCCCTTCTTGATTTATCGGGGACAACAAGGAAGCTCGTCCCAGCTGTCGTCGCCTCGCTTGGCTCCTATGTGCGCCCGAGCTGATGAGGCGTTGTAGTGCCACGTTGGCTGGCTCCTGGGCTGGCGCGGTGGCAGAGTCTTCACGATGATTTGCATGCCACCACGTAGGTTCTTGCTGAATTGGCAGCTGTACGGGGACGGCGGTGGAGTCTTGGCAGACGTGGGCCTGGCTGTGGCCCCGCAGGTGTCGTCGGCAAGGGTCTTGCTAGGGCCCCGGCAAGGGTCTTGCCGCGTGTCGGCGTTCTGGGAACGGGGGTCCCCAAACTTGCGTGCCTGCGGCCTGCGGCGTGGCTCAAAGGGGGGCCCAGCACAGCCCATCTTCACCAACACAGACCCAAGACCCTCGCGAGGGGCCAAGCCTTGCGGGGCAGACGACGCGGAGCTTCCTCAGGCACGGCCTCATCAGGCTGGCTCGCGAGGAGGCGAAGAGATCAAGGCGGGGTACCTCATGAGGTGCCCGTGACGCAAGCCATGACGACCAAAGGCGCCAGGCGGGTGCCAGCCTGCGCAGCGTTTGCGGAGTACCGAGGCATCATGCAAAGGTTGCCATTTCGGTGCAACAAGACCAAGACCAGGAGGACTGCAAGACGGAGGTCATTGTGGAGCCCAAGACGGCGTCACCACCAGAGCTTTGTGCAGGCGAAGACTACTTTTGTCAGGATAGCTAGTACTAGCTGTCCCCCTTCAAATTAGCCCGCCATTGTTGGCTCCCTTCCCGCTCGATATTTGGGAAGAGGACCAGGGCCTCTATAAATAGGACCAACCACCCACAAAACAAGGGGGACCGGAGAAGAGAGAGAGAGAGAGAAGGGTGGCCGAACTCCTCCCAGCAGTTCATTGCCCCGGCCAAGAGCAGACCCTCGTGAGGCTGTTCTTACTTGTATTGTTCATCATCATCAGCCCAAGAGGCAATCCACCACACCACACAATGGAGTAGGGTATTACACCACAACGAGGCTCGAACCAGTATAAACCCTGTGTCATTCGTGTTGTTCTTTCCATTGCTTAGATCTTAGCGAGGCGGACGGGTGCAGGTAGGTAGGAGGCGAAATCTCCGCGCGCACCCTAGTGTTCGAACCTCAAGGGTCTGTCGGAACCCGAAATCCGATATTTGGCGCACCAGGTAGGGGTGCAACGGAAGTCGTCTTCCACCGCCCCGTTCTCCTCCGACCATCGCGCCCATGTCTGACGCTCGTCGGGCCCGCGCCGAGCGCCGGGCCGCTCTCGCTTCCCGCGTCGCCCAGACGGCTCCTGTCGGTGGGCGTCCTCGCCGTTCCCTGTCACCTGCCGTCAACGCCACCACCGGCCCAGCGAGGGACGAGCAGCAAGCATCGTCTCAGCATCCGTCCGTGCGGCAAGACGGCCGCACCACTACTCCCTCGCTCACCCCAGCTGGTTCTTCGTCCCGCGCGCTCCGCGCACCCATGGAGGCTCGAGCTGCGCTCATCACGGCAAACGAGCTCCTGCGCTACCGTCCCCTCGACGACGTCTACGAAGAATGGCTCGACCGCGTCGCCGAGCTTGTCCGCACCGTAGGGGGCTCTCCTGCGCCGTCCACTCCGCTACACCGCACCCCGCCCCGCGGGGGCGACGAAGCTCCGGCGGCGGCCCGGCCGCCTCCTCCACAAGAAGGCGCCATGGCTCCAAGGTGCGTGGCCCCTGGGCGGAACCCGCTCCGTCAGGTGCCAGCGCGGCAAGAGCAGAGCTGCCAAGAAGTCCCTCGCCCGCAAGAAGCTGCCCGGGCGCTCCCTGCTCCAGCACGTCGCGACCATGCTCTTGCTCCCGCACGTCAAGACCCAGCTGCAGCGCGTGGGGACATGCAAGACCAAGCTCTCCGTCATCCAAGGCCTCCCATGGCCACAGCAGGCTGCCGTGCCTTCACCACCGAGCTATGCAACATCGCGTGGCCCGACAAGTTCAAGCCGGACCTTCCTCCTCGTTACGACGGCACGGCTGACCCTGCGAAGTTCCTCCAGCTCTACGAGCTGGGCATCGAAGCTGCCAACGGAGACGAGAAGGTCATGGCGAACTGGTTTCCCATGGCGCTCAAGGACGGGGCCCGCGCCTGGCTCCTGAACCTAGCTCCAGGCATGATCTCCTCCTGGGGCGAGATGCGCACCCGCTTCATCGCCAACTTCCAAGGTACTCGCGACCGGCCACCCCCCGTGAGCGACATGCGCCGCATCAAGCAACAACCCGGGGAGACCCTGCATAAGTACATCCAGCGCTTCAACAACGCACGCCTCAAGATTCCCAAGGTGACTGAGGAGGCCATCATCTCAGCCTTCTCCGACGGTGTGCGCGATGTCAAGATGAAGGAGGAGCTGGCGATGCATGAAGACCTGTGCACCTCCTTGGAGCTGTTCAACTTGGCGACCAAGTGCGCCAGGGCTGAGGAAGGGCGTCTCTCCCTCCTCGAGCTGCCTGCCGCAGACCCAGAAGAGAAGAAGCCCAAGGCCAAGGACATGAAGCGCAAGGGGATTGCCGTGCTCGCGGCAGAACCAGACACCAAGCGGGGAAGAGATCAGCCCGAACCTTCCAAGGGCAGCCGGTACTGCGTGTACCACGACCTCCACACCCACAACACCAACGAATGTCAAGAGCTCCGAGCCGTGCGAGAAGGAAGGATCGGCCGTCGCCCCGACCGCGGTGACCGGGGCTACGGTCGAGGAGGAGGAAGGAATGCAGGACGCTGGGAAGACCGTGGCCCGCGTCAAGGGTGGCACGATCAACCTCGCGAGGATCGCTGGCAAGACCCGCCTCGCGAGGGAGACTGGAGGGATCAGCCTCGTGAGGATCGCCCGCATGGCAACGCAGGCCTCCCTCCGCTGTCGCCGCAGCCAAGGAGAAATGAGGACCGCCACCAAGACGAGGGGGCTGGGGGCTTCTAGGGGCCGCACGCGATTGCCTGCATCCTGGGCGGGGCTCAGGCCCCAGCCTCTCAACGCATCTTCAAGCAGTTCGCCCGTGAAGTGAATGTAGTCCTCCCTAGGCTTGAAGCCACGCGCCCTCTCAGGTGGTCGGCGTGCGCCATCACGTTCAGCTCGGCAGATCAGCTCAAGTGTGCGGCTACAGCCGGAGTCCTCCCGATGCTTTGTTCCCCAATCATCAGCAATGTGGTGGTCACCAGGACCCTCATCGATGGCGGGGCAGGGCTCAACGTCCTGTCCATGGAAACATTCAACAATCTCCAAGTGCCCTACAGCAAGCTTCAGCCAACCAAGCCCTTCTCCGGAATCACCGACGGCTCCACGGTCCCGATTGGGAAGGTCCACCTCCCTGTCACCTTCGGAGCACACGACAACTACCGCACCGAGCTCATCGACTTCGACGTCGCTCACATTCGCCTGCCGTACAACGCCATCCTTGGGTACCCGGCGCTGGCCAAGTTCATGGCCGTAACTCACCACGGCTACAACGTCCTCAAGATGCCAGGAAGTGGCGGAGTCATCATGGTGCCCTGTGAAGATAAGGATGTGGTGTGTTCCCTAGAACGAGCCTTTCAGGCCGCGTCGCTGGAAGACCCGGATCGCGGAAGCAGGAGGCTTCCCGAGACCGCCCCCAAGAAGAAGAAGACATTGTCCGGCCCGGCCCCTCAGGAGGCAGGCCCCTCTGTGCCCGTGCCTGCCTAGGGGGAACCTCCTTCTGTTGCATAGGAAAGCGCGCCCAGCGCCCTCCTCAGGCAAGGCTGAAGGGCTCTTCCCTGGAGGGCCACCGACCTGGCTAGGGTCACGAGGGAGGCGCTTGGGCACCACATGGAGGCGTGCTTCGAAGGACGTTTCCCTCAAGAAGGAGTAAGGCAAGGAGAGCCATACCCTCAGGAGTTCGTCAGCAAGGCCATTCAGGAGCTACAGGAGTCAAGGGTCATGAAAGGCGGCCGCCGTCTACCAGCAGTGGCCCCCCATCCAGGCGAGGATGGTGGGCTGCGCGTCTGCATCGACATACCAGGGCTCAACCGAGTCGCCTCTCTGGAGCGCCTCTGGCCCTCGCGAGTGGGGCGTTGCGGAGGTCCACCCCACAGCTGCGTTCACATGCCTTACAGCTTGCCGAACGCGGCTGTCACGAACCAGCACCTCATGAGGGGCATCATGGAGGCACAAGAGGCCAGGCGTTCCGCAGCCCTGGCAGAGATGGAGATGGCCCGCAGGGAGCCACCAGCGCCCCCGGAGCCTCCTAAGGCCCCTGGGCCTGGGGGCTCGTGAGGATCGGCTTCCGCAGCCCACCGAGTTTGCTACACCAACACCCCTTCGTCCTCAATGTCATCAGGTGACATCTTTCAAGTTTCACTTCCAGCTGGGAGAGCCCCCCCAGGGCTGCATTATTCCCAGGCCGCGTGGGTCCGTCCCTGCGGCATGTATCCCTTTTATTTCATGATGTTAGCTTACCTTGTTGGGGGCGCCCCTCTGGCTGCACGATCCCCAAGTCGCTCGGGACAGACCCCGTGATGTCCGCCTTCCCAGCATCTATTTGAATGAATCCACTCCTTCGCGGCTAATGTGTTCGACCTAGCTGCCTGCTCAACTGACGCTAACTGACAGAACTGCTCTCAAACGGCACGATGCTTGTGCATGGGTCCGTCCCTGCAACGCTGACAAACCTGAATGGCTGAGCTCTGGCCGCGGCAGCCCCGTATGGCGCCACCTCGTCAAGCCTTCAGTGCCTCGTACCCCTCGGAATCAACCAACAGCTGACTGTCAATTGTCATGGCAACCCCTTGTTTTTTCTATGATGGGTCTACAGGATCTCCTGAAGGAGCTGCATCAGGCAAGGCCCTTGCGGTGTCTCCTTCGCTCTCATTCGCGTGAACCGCTTGCACGTTAAAGGGGGGGTTCCTGAGCATCGCGACTCAGGGCTCCTACTGGCTCTCCAGCCCTCACCCTCTAGCCTTGTCCACGGCATTGCGACCTGGCATACCAGCGACGGCTGAGACTCGCTCGAGGGCCGGGACCCGAGGACGTAGAGCAGAAAGGGGAGCAAAGGCGAGAGGGGAGGGACACGTGAGGACCTCGCCGAGCAACCTCACGCTTGCTGATGCACGGACCCGGCGACACGCTAGAGAGCGACCCCTGATTCTCGAGATAAGTCACCGCCCGGAAGCACCAGCTACCGTGGCACCACCCCCGCACCTAATGCAATCCCATGTTAACGACGCCACTCTCCTTTCTCACCGAACGACGGCTGCTTGAGCGCCAAAGGGGACCTCCTGAGCATCGCGACTCAGGGGCTCTTACCGGACTCCGGGTCGCTCACCTCCTGGCCTTGACCACGGCATCGCGACCTGGCATACCAGCGACGGCTGAAGCCGCCTTGGGACTGGGACCTGTCGGCGCAGAGCACCAAGCCCTCGTGAGGTTCAAAAGGGAGGACAGAGCTAAAATGGAATGAGCAACTCGCACAGTTCTATGACAAGGGTTATATTAACAAAACAGGATCACACGCACCTTACAAGCCCCCACGGGACGCGTCTTTGATTCCTCACAGGGAGCAGATCCTAAAGGGACACTAACTACGCACGCCCCTGCAGAAGACGCCATCATCAATAGTGGGTCGTCAAGCACCGGCGCCAACCCCATCCAGATCAGAGTCGGCGGCGGCCTGACGAGCCCGCCCTGCTCTAGGAGCGGCACCGGCTCGGGGGCTCGTAGCTGTCGTCGCTTGTCTCGGGAGTCGCGAAGAGCTCGCCGGAGTCGCTGGAACCTCCGACGCCTCCACCGCCTGAGGAGCCGCCAAGGGAGCGGTCGGCGGGCCTAGTCCTCGCCGCAGCAGGGTCCCGGCCACTTCTCCCGGGGTAGCACTCCAGCTGGCGCCCATTCGCATCCAAGACCTTGAAGAACATCACTGAAGCACCGTCGTACTCCAAGTGGATCGCGAAGGCGCCTCTTGTCCTACAAACCCGAGCGATTTCGCTCCAGCCTCGAGTCATGAAGACCTCGCCCGGGGCAGCGACCGCGACCTCTACCTCGGTCGCGAGGGTGCTGCAGCTGGCGTGCTGCAGGCAAAGCTCCAGGGGCTCCCCCTGCGGGACAATGGAGACGAAGAAGGGAGGAAGGCGAATCCAAGACTGAGGAGGCATGGTGACATGGAGCACAAGCTCTCGAGAGGAGCCCTCGGTATGGACCCCAGGGGGACGACCCACACCTTCGTGACCCATCGGCGCCGACGGCGGCACTGCCCGTGGCGATCAGCATCAGCTCCTTCAGGGCCCTCGATGTGGGCATAAAAGGGAAGCGGGAACCCTGGCGGTGCCCGCTCGCACCAAGGCCTCGGCACCACCTGACGGGCCCCCTCGTCCGGGCCATGGGGGATGAGCCGTTTCTTCGGCAGGAGCGGGTCAGGTTCCTCTCGAGGAGCCTTTCCCTTCTCGGCCGCCGAGAACCGGCGGATCGGAGCCATCGCAGCAAGACGGAGCAAGGACCGGGAAGAAGGAGAAGCAAGGGGGGATGAACTGGAAGGGCGCGCGCTGTTTCGTACTTATGGCCGGCGAAGGCCAACCGTCGACCTCCACGATCGCAGGTAATCATGACCCACTTTGTATGCAGGGACTTGTCCAATCCGTGCAGTTGCCGAGGCGCCATGGGGAAGTGGAGACGCCCACGTCCAATCAACCGCCACGCGGCACCCAAGGCCGCAGGCTGTTAGGGCCTGTGGCGCTTTGCTCTTGCCCTTCCTCCTCCCTGCACGGCCAAGTCCGAGCGCGCCTTGGGCCCAGGGGCTACTGACGGCGTTCTGGGAACGGGGGTCCCCAGACTTGCCTGCCTGCGGCCTGCGGCGTGGCTCAAAGGGGGGCCCAGCACGGCCCATCTTCACCAACACAGACCCAAGACCCTCGCGAGGGGCCAAGCCTCGCGGGGCAGACAACGCGGAGCTTCCTCAGGCACGGCCTCATCAGGCCGGCTCGCGAGGAGGCAGAGAGATCAAGGCGGGGTACCTCACGAGGTGCCCGTGACGCAAGCCATGATGACCAAAGGCGCCAGGCGGGTGCCAGCCCGCGCAGCATCCTTGCATCCTCTTTGGTGCAAAGGGAGCAAGCGCAGCCGCGGAGTACTGATGCATCAGGCAAAGGTTACCATTTCGGTGCAACAAGACCAAGACCAGGAGGACTGCAAGACGGAGGTCATTGTGGAGCCCAAGACGGCGTCACCACCAGAGCTTTGTGCAGGCGAAGACTACTTTTGTCAGGATAGCTAGTACTAGCTGTCCCCCTTCAAATTAGCCCGCCATTGTTGGCTCCCTTCCCGCTCGATATTTGGGAAGAGGACCAGGGCCTCTATAAATAGGACCAACCACCCACAGAACAAGGGGGACGGGAGAAGAGAGAGAGAGAAGGGTGGCTGAACTCCTCCCAGCAGTTCATCGCCCCGGCCAAGAGCAGACCCTCACGAGGCTGTTCTTCCTTGTATTGTTCATCATCATCAGCCCAAGTGGCAATCCACCACGCCACACACTGGAGTAGGGTATTACACCACAACGGTGGCCCGAACCAGTATAAACCCTGTGTCATTCATGTTGTTCTTTCCATTGCTTAGATCTTAGAGAGGCGGAGGGGTGCAGGTAGGTAGGAGGCGAAATCTCCGCGCGCACCCCAGTGTTCGAACCTCAAGGGTCTGCCGGAACCCGTAATCCGACACCGCGGCATCGCGCTCGTCCCCGGCAAGGATCTTGCCGAGGGTCGTCGTCTTCTGGTCCTCATCTGATCTTGTGTGCTTATGATCTTCACCAAGATTTGTATGTCACCATGGAGGTGCCTCCCGAGCCCTGATTCCAATGTGGTTGATGGCCTTGGAACCCTTGGGCTCAAGGGTGGCGCGCTCTGCTGGCGTTGGGCAAGTTGCCCCGGCAAGGCTCTTGTCGGGGCTGCGGAGGCCGCCCCGACAAGGCTCTTGTCGGGGCTGCGGAGGCCGCCCCTGGCTGGAGCGCTGCTCTGGTATTCTTGTTCTTCTGTTTCCTCCCTTTCCCCTGCTAAGTGTGGCCGCAGGTGCGGCTCTGACCGCCCGTGCACAAGTAGAGGGGTAAAAAGGAGAGCCCCTACTTTTGTACGCCGACAGGAGCCCAAGGCCTAGGCCACACATAAGCGCAGCGCGTTGTTGGGTCGGGCCCAGAACGGTGCGCGGACATGCGCGGCGGAGTTTTTACTGCGGTAATTCCCTCGCCCGTCACGTTTCCCCACGACCCGTATTGAATGCGTGACGTGGGGGTCGTGCCCGGAATGACCGCAGCATGCTTGCGTCATCCGTGGCGAACAGTAAAGAGGGGGCTTGCGTGTTCTCTCGAAACGGCAGAGCCGCCGCTCATTTACTCTCTCCGCCTTGGAACCGTCGTTCCACGTTTCCCACTACGCCTGCTCCTTACGCCACGTACGCCACACGCACGGCGCGGGGTAGGTGACAGACACACGCAATATGGGAAGGCATGCGGGGGCCGATACTCACATGTATTCGATTGGGCGGGGAGGGCGGTCGATGGGCTCGCTTGCTACCACTTTAATGAGCCGGATTCGAGCAAGCTCTTATGGGGCGTAGAGCTAGACTTTCGGCCTCCCCTTCCCAACTATAAAAAGGGGAGTCAGGGGTAGGAGGAAGAGAATCTCCATGCATCTCCCCTTTGTCTCAATCCCCACCTACGGTCATGGCGAGGGGGCGTGGCCGCGGCCGTTATTCTACGGAGGTGACCAGGTCCTCCTCCCGCCGGAGGGCTGCGGCAGTAAAGGAAGAGCTAGATGCCCATGGTGACGACCATGCTCGAGGCGGCGCCGCTGGACGGGGCCGCGGTCGGCGAGGCAGCCGAGGTAGGGGCAGCCGAGGCAGAGGTGGGCGTGGAAGAGGTATGCCTGCGTCATCTCGGTCTCCGTCGCCATCTCCCGCGCCAACTCCTCCTGATCCACCGAGTGGCCAGGTCGGGGACTCGGTGCTCGAGTTTATCCTGCAGCTGCATGGGCCACTACGCCGCCTCCTTCGTCTTCCCCGGGTGTTCGCGAGGGTGCTGGAGATCGACTAGCCACCGCGGCTAAGGCTACACATGAAAGGGTGTTTCCATGGCGACATGTGGGTGAACACAGGGTTCCCCGCCCCTCAAGTGATGCTCCTTCGCCGGGGATGGAAAACCTTCGCACGCGCCCATTGTTTGATGGATAGGCATGTCCTCTGCTTCAAGTAAGCAGAGAGCGATTTGCTCTCCGTCAAGGTCTTCGGGCGCTCGAGACACAGGCTAGGGTGCTGTGCGGGGAGCTCGACTGATGGCGAAAGCTCCTCTTCAGGCAAGATTAACGAGGGGGGAAGCGACAGCGACGACGAGGGTAGTGGGCGGGAGGATGACGGGTCCGACTAGGCGTCGGGCACACCGTTCCTGGGCGACGCCTGCAGCACCATCATCTGCATCGCCAGCTCCTTGAACTTCTCTGGGGTCGTCGCCTTGGGCAGATGGCGTTGGAGGGACGGGGAGGACGAAGAAGGCGTGTGGCGGGCCGTCAAGTCGGAGTGTGATGGCCTCGACGCCTTCGTCGCGTATTGTCGGGCCGCTGCCTCATCTTTTGGCTCTTCCTCCGGCACCATCATCACCGGCCTCCTTCTGGACGATCGCCGATATGTTCTCTTGGCGTCTTCTGCTGCTCGTACCTCGCCTAGGCACTCCTTTTGCCCTTCCACCATCTTGTTCCATTTCCTGAGGAGAGGGACAAGAAAGGGATTACGGGCATCTTGTCTCTTTTTAGTTTTTAAGCCTACGGGCCTTTCTAAGATTTAAATCTCATAACCCCCTTGCTCATGTATGTGTTCCGTATGAATTGTACTTGTAAGCAACGTATTAATGAGGAGAAGGGTGCATGGGCGAGGGCCACACCAAGGAACGAGTCCTCGTTATCTTAAGATAAACACTGTACCCCGGCAATAGGCCTTGCTGTCTTCCTGCTCTATAGCTCGGCTACACTCATGCCCTTGGCGGAGGTAGGGGCCGAGTAGGATTAGGCCCTTCGCTCGTCCCCTTCCCATCGCACTACAACCAAGTTCCGACCCAAAGTAGGGTTTTCGGACACGGGACAGAGGGAGCAAGATGGTATGGCAGCAAGCGAAGTCTCGTACGTTCAAGTTCCATATGGAGGCACAGAGTGGGGAAAAAACTTATCTGATGTCGCAACCCCCGGCAACATTGGTTTGCCGTGATCTGATCCTTAGACCTATAGCCCCCGGCAACTCAACTGTGGCTTGTCAGGGTCGGGGCGTCGGCCTGTTCTCTTTCTTCCAAAATAGCTCGGCAGAAATGTCCATGCACCATGCGAAACCAAAAGGACAGGAAGGAACAGAGAGATGCACACTCGACCTCTATGCTAAGGGCTAGTCGCCGCCAAGCACTATCAACCCTAACACAGAGAGAGACTCAACCTAGCATGCATGCTAAAACTTATGGCGCAAGTGCTTCATTTATTTATGCTCATGGTCTGCGCCTGGCTTTGTACAATGGGTTACATGCCTTGCCGGCAGGAAATGAAGATGATTTCCCAGGTGACAAGGCCACACAACCACTCAAAAAAGAAAAACAGAGCAAAAACCAATTAAATCAAAAGAAAAAGGAAAGGGCCAAAATCCAGGCTGTTACAACTCTTACCCCCTTAAAGATATCTCGTCATCGAGATTTAGTTGCTCAGGGAACAAGTATGTCTTGAGGACACCATTTCCAACTCGGGTATCCTTTTTCCTTTATTTATTGTTCCCCCGAGAATTTTAGATGATTTGATTATCTTTGCTCGGGGTGGTTTGCTTCACCTTTCCCCAAATCATGACAGGTCTTTGCTCATATACCAATTTATTTGTACTGATGTTGATTCCCCATACCTGTGGTGATATCCAATGGATCTGAGCATAAATTTCCTTTGGTCATGAAAACCGTTTTACTTCTATCATGGGGTTGCTTCAAATAAATGCAAGCCTTCTGGTTTCAATAAATGCTAAGGATTAATCATGGACATCTTCCGACGGGATCTGACTGCTCATAGGTGGCACTGATTTATCTTGATTTATTTCCTTTGGCTCGAGCGTGAGATATGTACCAAGGATCTGACTGCCTTTTGTCAGGAGCAATATAACAGTGTATGGAGTTATAGCTATGTCATACCTCAAATATTTACATCTTGAGACTTTGCCCGACAGGGGGCTGACTGACAATTGCTTTTTCCTGACAGACTGACCATGTACTTGATTCCGTCGGTGAGTATACTGGGTCTGAGCTGATTGTTCGGCTCTTGACTTTCTCATTGTGTCGGTATACCTATTTGGATTTTCCATCCTAACTATTCCAAGCGGGTTAGCGGGATATGAAATCTTTGTAAAACAGAGTAGGCCTCTGAGGGAATGCCTTTGCGGATCCATATGGAATTATGGCCTCCAACTGACTTGGGGTATCCGGACCCTGATGGTCGTGCAAAATCATCATACCTTTGTTGTTAGTCTCACCTTTTAATGGTCATGATTTTCTTTGTGAGGATACCTTAATGGAATAACTTGGCCACACATGTCCTTGATTCTTCATATGACCAGGGACGTGATTAGTGCAATATTGTTGGCATTATTCCTTTATGCCTATTTTCTCACCTGAGTCCGCACACATATGACATATACTTGGGGTTTGTAGCTGTACGGAGCTCATTGCTGAGGCCAATCATACAGACATGGTTTCCTGATATCACCTTATCTGGTGAGGTAATAATGACCTTGATGACCATTGTCAACACTGTAGATTCTGTGATGTCATCCCCAGATCTTGTCGATCCTTGTAATTCATGAGATGTATCTCTGCTTATCTTCCTTTGCACGATTGATGAGGTTGTTGGATCCGTACCTTCCTTAGGTATATCTGTTGGATCCTTGCCGTACCTCATATGAATGACTGATATGATTGGGGATGCATGCTCACCATATGTGTAAGAATCATATGCAATCGAACACTTGATCCTTGAGGTAGGCATATGTCCTGACGCATATTCTCTGAGGATGGTGCAATATTGTGATACTGGCGCGGACTGAGTGGCTTACTAGAGAAGCATCTGAATAGCTTGCTGAGGAAGACTCGTTAGCTTCTGCTCAAATATTTTTGTTTGGGTATTGTGTCAAAGAAGGCTCTATAGCTTATACACGAAGCTTGGTCTGATTATTGTGCTGGAGAAGCCTGAGTTCCATACTTGAGAAGCTTCTCCTCGGGTTTGCTTGTTGAGAAAATTTCATTTTCGTCTTGTCAGAAGCTTTTACCGAGGTATCTTGTTGAGAAAGACCGGGTATCTTGGACCGGACATTGTTCACATATTATGCTGAGGAAAATTGAGGAGCCTTGCATCATAAATTTCTTCCGATAACGTGTGGAAGAAGACTGAGTTTCTTACATCCAAAGCTGCATACTAATATGCAGACTGCAATCTACACACACGTCCATAATATTATGTGGCTGATTATTTGGATGCAAAAATTTGTTTGACTGTCTTCCTTGAGCATATCACATGCTGACTTTATTTCGGATGATCATATATTTCAAACATCATGCATTGCTGAGCCAAAAATTTGTATATGCTCCATACCTGAAAATGTACCATTGATTTTGTACCCGACTTGTCTTGCTGCTGACTTGACTATTACTGCTGTGAGTACTTTGTACTGATGTAGACTTGAGTTATCAGTACTTTGGTGAGGAGTGCACACTAATGCAAAATTGATTATCATCCTCAAAATCACATATTCCCCATTTCACTGCAGTTGGCTGAGAATTCCATTCTATTTAGCTGAGTTTCCAAATATTTAAACTCCTTGTTTATTCTTCGGGTCCGGTATCGGTTGATGTGCAACTCTTTATAGGGGAAAAATAATGTAACACCGGGGCCCAAAAAGAAAGAAGCAAAAGAAAACTCAAGTAAACAAAAGCACACAACAACAATCAATTCACACACAACCAATGTCACATATTACTGCTAGTCACACAATATGCATGCCTACTTAAGCACACAAATCTCGCGGGATCTCTGGTTCTATGATCTAGCATGCTGTGACGATGTGCACGAGGACGAATAAAGGTGTGGAAGAATTGGTGTAAACAGCGCTAGACCAAGGGCTAGCTTAGCCAGGTAGCATCCTGGACTAGCTCGGAGGCGAGGACGTACTTTGTAACCATGTAGCAGGACAGGAATGTTGCGACCACATTATTATCAAGCGGACGGAAAATATCCGTACTCGTCCAAGAAATAGGATAGCGGGGAAAACTGAGGCTGCCGACATTGCCCTTTCATGATAACTCAGATCATTAAGGGTTGCCAACACGACAAAATAAAAGAGCGATTCGGGATAGAAGCATGTTCATCACCAAAACGATAGGCGGGGCAGAAAGGAGGATACCGGCAAGATACCTGACCACCACTTCTGCAAACTGTGTCAGGGTCACTTGGCATCACTCTGCTGGGACAGAAATGACACCAAACACCAAAGAACAAGCAAGAAAAGAAAACTGGAGAAATGTAATGGCTGAGTTGTAGTGGATCTGAACCGATGCCACCTACACTCACCAGATAAACCGTCAGGAGAAAATAAGGCTATATGCATGTTATGCACAAACAAATGCAGCAACCAAATGCAATAAACAAGCCAGACTCTATACTACCGATTTCTACCGCTCGTGTTGACTAGGGCGTCCTACAGCCAGACCTTCTCTGATACCAAGCCTGTGGCACCCCGGCTCAGAGAAACCGGAATGCCCCGTATTCCAGCCCAGAGATCGAGGAGAAGTCTCTGGAATATGGCACTGCTTGACATGGAACAAATCATTTCTTATTACAAGGATAATAATACAAGGGTCTGATGTTACAAAGAAGCACATCAGCACGGCGACACTACGCCTGCAATACTACACTTGCTCTATGCTAGAAGCAGAACAACTCATAGCAGCAGAATACTTCTAGCAGCGAAACAACGACGAAGGTAGTGAACTCCACTCCGCAGGGACTCTGGCTGGGACACGATCTAGCTCGCACGCACGGCAAC
The DNA here is from genome assembly GCF_018294505.1 of Triticum aestivum. Lineage (NCBI taxonomy): Eukaryota > Viridiplantae > Streptophyta > Magnoliopsida > Poales > Poaceae > Triticum > Triticum aestivum. The sequence continues at coordinate 357,819,885 of NC_057797.1, read as the reverse complement.
CATCGACAAGCAATCAAACAATCATGGCATCACCTGCAATTTAGCATGACACGCCATGTCAGTACATTGAATGTACTTGCAAGTGCACAACAACCATAAACATCAAGGCAATACAATAACATATCATTTAACAGGTTAATTAAATTAACAACTATTATTATGAAGCAACTACTAAGCATGGTATGAAACTAATACAATACTGATAAATCACCATCTCAGATCTCCATAACCATACCACTCTTGGCTAACCGGCCAAGCAATATACCATCTCGATCACCTCGTGATCCCAACCAAACGGTGATCATTCCGGCGATCACTACCACGACCAACACTTGGTCTCAAACGTCATCATCAACATCCTGCCAATCTGTATGGCTCAAAATATCCACATATAAATCACCTATAAGTCATTCCGTCATGTGAGTGTTGATCGAACGGTGTGACCTAGTACGAACCCATGCCCATGACCGAGGACGCGGCTATCGATAGATTTAAATACACTCTGCAGACGTAGCACACTGTACCCACACCACGGAACCCATGGCCTCGCACTCCCATTCGGGTCGACCAACGGCATTCTGACAAAACCAATCTACTTCCATGGCACTCTCCTGGCCACTCTGACTCACTCCCTACTGGGCTAGTCCTGGGTGGCCCTGTGTCTACCAAAGACACAACAACCACTGTCATGGCAAAAACAATAAACGGTCCCACACAGGGACAACCCGGGTACAACAACAACAACGGGAACACAAGGTTATGCCTGCTTACCGGGCGATGGTACCGCATGCCCATAACCTTCAATAGTTGGAGGCACCAGCGAGAGGCATGGTAATAGACCGCATTAGGGCCTTCCCATAAAGGCAAATGTGGTTGCACTGGAGAAAGCTCGGTTCGATGGCACCTGACCAACTTAATGACGGAATTTATCCCCAAAAGTATAACTGTGATAACTGATACTCCGATATCAACTATCATACTATAATCCAAGTCATAGCAAAATCCAACAAATAATCCAAGCCTAATATCATCACCTCAAAATACTCCAAGGGTAACACATCACTACTGTCATGATGAATCCGAAAACAATAATCCTACTACTCCAATAACAAGAATAAAGCTATTCAACTAAGATCCACATGTAAACATCATATCCGAAAATAATACTCCAAGCAACAGAACATCAACTAGCATCATGAAAATAATCATACTAACCACTAATAATCCAAAGGCAGCATGATATCCAAAGTAATACTCCAAAATATAATAACAGATACCATCATGAAAATAATCCTAATAGCCACTAAGAATCCAAAAGCACATGTCATCCAAAGTAATACTCCAAACTAATACCAGATACCATCATGGAAATAATCCTAATAGCCACTAGGAATCCAAAGGCACATGTCATCCAAAGTAATACTCCAAAATAATACCAGATACCATCATGAAAATAATCCTAATAGCCACTAAGAATCCAAAAGCACATGTCATCCAAAGTAGTACTCCAAACTAATACCATATACCATCATGGAAATAATCCTAATAGCCACTAGGAATCCAATGGCACATGTCATCCAAAGTAATACTCCAAAATAATACCAGATACCATCATGAAAATAATCCTCATAGCCACTAAGAATCCAAAGGCACATGTCATCCACATAATCATCAAAAAATAAACCTAATACTCCAAGGAATATCATGGCAATATCAAGATCAAATCAATACTCCGAGAAATGCCATGAACAGATCACACATAGCTAAAGCAATATTTTAAACAAGTTTAAATGAATAAACCATGTCACTGCATTGCAATCCTACAAATGGAGGGTGTGGCTTGCCTGAGGTGGAAGAAATCACCGAGAAGAGGTGTGAGAAGCTCGTGGAAAGAATCACCGGAAAAACATTCTCTCTTGGAGGGGCAGAATAAGGGCAAGGGAAAAATGTTTATTTTTAGAATGTCAAAACATCGTGAAAATGATACCATCGGAACGGGCTCGACAAAACGAAGAAGTGTGCTTTGGATTCACCTCATTTGGAGTTGTGGGTAAAAAGATATGAGCTGATGAAGATCAGGGACCTTTCTGCAAAAATATCATCACAAACAAGTCCCTGAGTGGATAAGACAGAAGCGGGTTTTGAGGAAATAGGCTTTCCAGAGAGGAAAACACATTTACACCTAAAGAAGAAGTGAATACGCTTTTGGTCAGGGAAAACATACTCTGTTGTTTCCGCCTCCACTTAAGTGACGTGGCGGTGGCGGGACCGGCGCTGAGCGGCTAACGAGGGGGTCCCACTCCTTTCTCTCTTGTCCCGCTCCTTCTTCTCGCTTGCGCCCGACAAAAGCAGAGAGGGGCGAGGCAGAGGCGCGGCTGGGCTTGGCCGGCGATGGGCTCGTCGGCTCCGGCCAGCTCCGGCCAAGGGGAGGCAACCGGCGAGCACAGCGATGTCCACCGCATCCATCCAGAGGGGAGAAGAGCACCGGGGAACAGAGAGCTTGGCGGCAGCGGTTGATCTTGGGGCACGCAGCCAACGTGGCTCCGGCGGTGGGGCGAGGACACGGGGAGGATCGCCGGGGTCTGGGTGAGGCTATGTAGAGGTCAGGAGGGAGGGGGAGGCTCAGACTCGAGCTAATTTAGGCGGATGGCCGCGGCGGCCATGGCAGTCAATAGAGGCGAGGAGAGCCTCTCGAGCTTGCTTGACAGGCTGGGGAGGGGTAGTGAAGTGAGGAGAGGCTGCTGCTGTGCTTGAACGGCTTGGGATGGGCTCGAGTGCCGCCGAGCACGTCCGACCGAGGCTCTGGCGACGGCCAACGAGCACGGGAGGGCACGAGAACACTACGAGCTATTGATTCAGAGCTCACAGAGGGGTAGACGACGCTAGGGAGCAGAGGAAGAAGCCGAGCACCATTAAAACATGTCGGGACACTGTGCCCCCGTGGGCGAGCGTCGGTGAGGAAGCTGCCGGAGGGGGAGAGGGGTCCAGGGGAACGGCAACGACGCGGGCTATATGCCAGATACGCTCACGCGCCCGAAGACGATGAGAGGAGGAGGGGGTCCAGCGCAAACAGCCATTGGACATGGCCACTGCACACAGAGCGCGTGCACAGGCACGACATTGTCGTGGTCACCGCGTGCACTAGCATGTAGCGGCGGAGAGGGGCTGGGACGGGTTGTCTAGTGTGTAGTCTATCCAGTGGAGATCTCAACTACGGTAGTAGATCAGTTAAAAGAGGTGTGGTTAAAAGATAATCTCCCTCTGAAGTTTATAGCAGTAAACTTGGGTGAACACTGGTGATCAACAGGGATTTTACTAGCGCCAAAGAGTTTTTCTGGGGTGATTAACTAAGGAAGGACTATGATCCTGGAGGTTTTTAGGCATAATGGAGCACAAACTAATATAGTTGCTTTGTAACTCACATTATGGGTCCAGAATTAAGATTTGGATGATGCACTCACATGGAGTAACCACTTGAGGTAAAACTTGGCATGGCTTAGTGATTTGGCTAGATAAAGGTGCTGTAAAAATTTGATACCAATTGGTTTTACCAAAATGGTACTTCCTTCACAGATATTCCCTGTGTCAAGAATCTTGCAAAAATTCTAAAGAAATATTGGCTTCAATAATTCATTCCAAATTTGGTGGAGAGAAGTTATTTGGGTAGGAGAATGCTCTAGTAAATTTTCTAGCAAAATGAATCAATATAAAATATACTTGCTTCACAACCTGAAAATATTGACAGAATCAAAGATTTGATGTGGTGCTCACATAGATCAAGGGATGGAGCTGAAATTTGTAGGAGTGAGATAATACGAGCACAAGAAGTGGCATGCAAAATTTCAGCTCATTTGGATAACCCAAGCTAGCACTTCCTTGACAAAGGCTTCCCTCATACTAGAACTTTGAAAAATCACTGAGGAAGTTTGGCTAGGCAAATAAAGTTGAATTTTGGCACAGGGAAATTACTTGGACAGGATAAGATGTACGAAAAGTTTGGGGTCAAATGGGAAAAGATAAATAGCACAGGCTTCACAATGTGCCATTTGGGACAGAATAGGAAATGAATTTATTAAGCATGATGAGAAATATGGACAATGAAATGTTTTGCCATATTTGGGGAGGATATGACCCAACCAATTTATAAGAATTATTTGGGGATTTTTGGAAGGACAGAAATATAGGTTGCTTCACAACCTAGGACATATAGGGTTATTCCTTTAATAGAAAAAGGAATTTTCCCTAGAAAAGAAATTATGGTTTGGTCAAGCAGTGGAGCGACATGATCTTGGCAAAGTTTTTAGGATGTTGAGCCACTTGGGAGAGGAAATGAAGATGATTTCCCAGGTGACAAGGCCACAGAACCACTCCAAAAAGAAAAACAGAGCAAAAACCAATTAAATCAAAAGAAAAAGGAAAGAGCCAAAATCCAGGTTGTTACACGACTCTTGGTAGAAGTTTGGACTTGCGTTCATTGGGGAAGAATTCCTTGCGAAGGTGTAGCCACACAAGATCTCCGATGTGGAATATCATGGGTTGCTTGTTGACGTTGAGCTTGGTCGCGAGTCGTTGTACTTGGCGCTCGATGGTGTGCCTTGTATCTTGATGCATCTTCTTGAGGTAGTTCACGCAGGCACTCGCGTCCATGTTGATGCGCTCTTGTAGTGGAAGAGGAAGAATGTCCAATGGAGACAATGGGTTGAAACCGTAGATGACCTCGAAAGGGGACTTGCCAGTAGTCGAATGTCTTGTGTGGTTGTAGGCGTACTCGGTGATGGGTAGACACTTTCCCACTCCTTGATGTTCTTCTTGATCAACACGCGAAGTAGAGTAGAGAGTGTTCGGTTCATCACCTCCGTTTGGCCGTCGGTTTGAGGTGGTATGCCAAGGAGAATAAAAGCTTGATTCTGAGCTTGGTGCATAGAGTCTTCCAAAAGTACTTATAGTCCAAGGGGTAAGTTGGGGGTTACACGATATGCCGAGGAGAATAAAAGCTTGATTCGCCGAGGAGAATTAAAGCTTGATTCCGAGCATTGCTCATCCATCCGGATCTACTCCACCGAGAGAGACCGTGGCCTCTACGAAGAAGATCCATCTTCGATTCAAGACCCCGCAAGGGAAGATCCATCTAGGATACCATAAAGACCTCCTCTTGGAGATGAACTTTACCTTGTATATTTCCCTTTGTTGTTCATGTACCTTGTGGATCTTTTGTGTTTCATTCTCTAGTGGATGTGTCATTGGACTTGTTCTTGAGTGTTTCCCATTGTGATTTCTCTCTGTTCTTCCCCGTGTTCATCTTGTTCTTCGAGGGAGTCCACTCCAATCGTGAAAGATCGGCCTACACCGGGTTAGCCCCGCATCACTCTCTTTTTGCTGGTTCGCTCTCTCACTATTCTCTCCATGATGGGTGGCTTGCTTGTCGGTGATCACTTGGCTTGGAGACATAGGTCGTAGCACATATTCCTTTCCTTACGTTTTGAAGCTATAGTGATTTGTATGCCTGTTGTGGATCACGCCTCGGTCAAATTGCCATGGCCATCCAAGAAGGAGGTAGCAAACGGACATCGGAACGACATCACACTCCAAAGTGTCTTCGTAAGCTCCAATCTTGAAAGAGACTTGTACCATATGCTTGACTTGGATAGTGCCGGAGTCGCTTAGTCATTGAATCTTATGGGGATGTGGGTGCTTCATCTTGACCAATTGGAGCTTGGAGCATAGTTCTTCACATGCTAAGTTATGGCAACTCCCTCCATCGATGATGACCTTGACGGACATTCCATTGATGTCGGCCTTGGTGTGGAAGATATGGCATCTTTGGTCCTCATCTTGTTTATGTTGAAGAGTCAATACCTTGGAGACAACAAGAGCGGGGCTTGAATCTTCATCACAAAAGACTTGATCATCTGCATCCTCGTTCACTTGTCGGTGCATGGCCACATTCTCAAGGGCTTCCATTTCTCCTTCACTCATGGAGTCATATGTACCATCGTCGTTGAAGATCATGGTGCGCTTGTTGGTACACTCGAAGGACTTGTGGCCTCGGCCGCCGCATGTGAAACATTTTAAGGAACTTGTCATGACGGTCTAATCGGTTGGATTAGATGATGATGAAGCTCTAGGCTTGAAGTTGCTTGTAGTAGGAGGATGACTTGAGGTGGTCGAAGTTTTCTTGTAGCTTGACTTGTCGCAGTTGCTTGTAGAAGGCTTCATTGAGGTAGAAGGTGATGGAGTCATTGAATCTTGGGTTTTTTAGAAGTTGTAGCTCTTGGATGAGAACTTGGCATACATGAAGTCATCTTGCACTTGACGTTTCGCCTTGGTAGATTGGTGCACTAGCTCGATGAGATTTGAGTATGGTTGGAAGTCGACAATCTTCTTGATTGGGTGATTGAGTCCATTCAAGAAACGTGCCATAGTTTTCTCATCAGCTTCCATGACATTGGCTTGTATAATGGAAATCTCCATTTCCTTGTAGTACTCTTCAACGCTCTTTGTTCCTTGCTTGAGGAGTTGGAGTTTCTTGAAGAGGTCGTGGTTGTAGTAGGTTGGGACAAAACATGCTCTCATGACATCCTTCATTTGCACCCAAGTAGTGATGGGTGGTTCACCTCTTACCGCACGACGCTTAATGACTTGTTCCCACCAAATAAGGACATAGTCTTGAAACTCAAGGGATGCCATCGCGATCCTCTTCTCTTCCTCATAGTTGTGCAAACAGAAGATTTTGTCAACCTTCAATGCCCATGAAAGGTATTCTTCAGGATCATTTCTTCCATTGAACTTGGGCATGGTGAACTTTAGCTTGTCGTAGCGTTGCTCTTCATTGTGTTGGGGTCGGGGATGATGACGTCCTTGACGAGGAGGATTGTCTCCCTCAACTTGCCCTTGTGTTGGAGGATTTCTTGAAGGAAATATGCCCTAGAGGCAATAATAAAGTTGTTATTTATATTTTCTTATATCGTGATAAATGTTTATTATTCATGCTAGAATTGTATTAACCGGAAACTTAGTACATGTGTGAATACATAGACAAAGAGAGTGTCCCTAGTATGCCTCTACTTGACTATCTTGTTTATCAAAGATGGTTATGTTGCCTGACCATAGACATGTGTTGTCATTTGATGAACGGGATCACATCATTAGAGAATGATATGATGGACAAGACCCATCCGTTAGCTTAGCATTATGATCGTTTAGTTTTATTGTTATTGCTTTCTTCATGACTTATACATGTTCCTCTGACTATGAGATTATGCAACTCCCGAATACCGGATGAACACCTTATGTGCTATCAAACGTCACAACATAGTTGGGTGATTATAAAGATGCTCTACAGGTGTCTCCGATGGTGTTTGTTGAGTTGGCATAGATCAAGATTAGGATTTGTCACTCCGTGTATCAGAGAGGTATCTCTGGGCCCTCTCGGTAATGTGCATCACTATGAGCCTTGCAAGCAATGTGACTAATGAGTTAGTCCTGGGATGATGCATTACGGAACGAGTAAAGAGACTTTCCGATGACGAGATTGAACTAGGTATGATGATACCGACGATTGAATCTCTGGCAAGTAACATACCGATGACAAAGGGAACAATGTATGTTGTTGAGCGTTTTGACCGATAAAGATCTTCGTAGAATATGTAGGAGCCAATATGATCATCCAGGTTCCGCTATTGGTTATTGACCAGAGATGTGTCTCGGTCATTTCTACATAGTTCTCGAACCCATAGGGTCCGCACGCTTAACGTTCGGTGACGATTTGTATTATGAGTTATGTGATTTGATGACCGAAGTTTGCTCGGAGTACCGGATGAGATCACGGACATGACGAGGAGTCTTCAAATGGTCGAGAGGTAAAGATTCATATATTGGAAGGCTATATTCGGACATCAGAAAGGTTCCGAGTGATTCGTGTATTTTTCGAAGAACCGGGAAGTTACAAGAATTCACCGGGGGCAGTATTAGGCCTTATTGGGCTATAGGGGAAAGGAGAGAGGGGCCACAAGGGGAGGCAGCACGCCCCCATGGGCTCTTTCCGTCTCCCTCTCCCTCTCCTTCCTTCTTCTCCTACTTGAACTCGGAAAGGGGGAAACCTACTCCTACTAGGAGTAGGAATCCTCCCTTTGGGCGCACCCCTTGAGGCCGGCCCTCCTCCTCCGCCCCTCCTTCCATAGACACACAAGTTGATTTCTTAGCCGTGTGCAGTGCCCCCCTTCCATAGTTTTCCACCTCGGTCATATTGTCGTAGTGCTTAAGTGAAGCCCTACGTCGGTAACTTCATCATCACCGTCAACACACCGTCGTGCTGACGAAACTCTCCCTTGGCCTCAGCTGGATCTAGAGTTCGAGGGACGTCACTGAGCTGAACGTGTGCAGATCATGGAGGTGTCGTGCGTTTGGTACTTGATCGGTTGGATCGCGAAGACGTTCGACTACATCAACCGCGTTACTCAACACTTCCGCTTTCAGTCTATGAGGGTACGTAGACACACTCTCCCCTCTCGTTGCTATGCATCTCCTAGATAGATCTTGCGTGATCATAGGAATATTTTTGAAATACTGCGTTCCCCAACATTTCCATTGTCTTCTTGTTCTAGGTGAAATTGAGGTTCTTGTCGAGCTTCTAGAGGAGCTTGAGGAACTTGACAATGCACGCGAGCTTGATATAATCGTTCTTGAACTTCATCGTGAAGCGCTTATTGTTGCTCATGAGCTTGCTGGTTGCGTGTGGCTACGACTCGACTTGAATCTCAGAGGGTGCGTTGCGCCTCAAGTGCTTGAGCTTGTCGCAGTTGTTGTTCTTGACATTGTGCCTTGGTATCTTGTGCATCTTGGTATTGTCTTGCTCGCTCTTCCTATTCTTGTTGGCGTTGGCGTTGCTGTTCTTGTGCTTGCACAAAACTAGCTTGGTTTTGACGGTATCGTTGTTCTTGCGCGTGAACCTGCTCTTGAGAGTCTTTGTCGTGTAGAGGATTGCAGTTTGCTTGACGGTCTTGCTGCATGGCTCGTCGAAGAGTAGTCGATGTCGGAGTGCTTGAGCTGGAGATGGCGTCGTCAGAGTATCGACTTGAGCGGCTCCGTCTTGAGTAGGACGAAGTGGAAGAAGAGGGGTTGAGCAACAAAGCACAAATCTCGTCCATTCTTGCGTCATTCTCTTATTTGTGGTCATTGAGCTTGTCGTTGAAGTAGTCTCTTGTACGTTGCTCAAAGACTCGCAAGTCGGTGGCGAGGTTGTCGATGCGTTCGTTCATTGCTTGAGCTCGTTGTGCACCGAAGAGGTGGCTCTTTCTGACATAGGAAGACATGTCGTCGTCTTTCTTGATGTAGAGTGCGTTGGTAGAAGTACTTGGCCTATCCATCATTCCAAGAAAATATGTGAGTGGGAGAAATAGAAGAACTTATACTAAATGTACCTTGACCGATGCATGATCACTCAAATGTGGAACAAGGAAATAGCACAATTGGTACCAATTCTTGTCGGTTCTCACACCTACACAAGTAAAAGTATATCGTGGAGCTCGGTTAGGATGGAGGCACAAAATTGATGCAATTGTTAGTGATACTCAAATAATGTTGGAAAAGATTCGCAAATTCGCAATGCAACAAGTAGACCAATAGCATGATATGGTCCATGGAAACACACACGCAAATAGATAAATGGGGTCGTGCAACCAAGGAATGAGCCAAAATGTGAAATCCATGAAAATTCTCTTGTTGCACAACTCTAGAGAGACGCTAGCACAATTGCACAATAGGCGGGTAAGAAACTTGTGCACAACCTACTAAGCAAAAATGCAACGACTTCTATCCCAAGTATGCTATAGGTATGGTATTTCTATGATATGATCCAAGATGATCGAGTATGACAATCTTTATGTAGTGTGATGCTATGGTTCTTTCTTAAAAGCTCTTTGCTTATCTTTTCTCTTTTGCTAAAAAGCTTGTTTGGCTCTTTCTCTTTGGAGCTCTTTTCTCATGCAAAACTTCACGAACCAAGATAGCAATTGTGTATGCGATAACAACTTTGTGACACAAAACATGATACCAAGATAAGTACCAAGATGATATGGTATGTATGCAATGGGAAGTATGATCACTAATCTGGACAAGTTAGGTTGCCAGCAATACTCATAGGCTAGTCTCGATGGGTAAGTGACGCAAAAGGAAGGCTATGGGGGTTATCAATGCAATGGCAAGGCGTAAACAAAGATGTCGTCGAAGTTACCGTCGAAATTACCATCAATAGTTTGTCAAGTGTAAGCAAGGGAGGATGGTGATGATGAAGTGGTCATAGTATTAGTGCACGGTCTTTAGTACATTGACGAAGATGCCGCTGCACCACAATCGGAGTTGTCGAAGTAGCGGAAGTCTTGGAAGATGCACGAACTTTATCTCTAGGCCGGAAGTTCCGGGCAAGATGGAAGGTCCGGGGTCCGGATGTTCCGGGCGGGGCCGGAAGGTCCGGTGGTCGGAAGGTCCTAGCGGGGCCAGAAGTTTCGGTGGTCACGATTCTGCCAAGAACAGAGAATTAGGGATCGTGGATTTGAGTGGAAAAACTTCAAGAAAAACCCAAATCCTAGGGGGAAATACAAATTTTAGGAGGAAGGAAGGGTGGGGAAGCTAGATCTACGTGCCACACACGAAATTCACGGATCAAATCCAACAAAACTTCATCACACCAACAAATCACAAAATTTTTGGGGGGGCTATTTTTGTGGGGATTTTCAAAATTGGGACGAATCACAACAAAATTAGGCTAGAGATCAAAAATGGAGGCTCCAAAATCGTGATAAACGTGGCTCATGATACCAAGATGATGTAGGGTAGAACCCTATACGGCCGATCTTTCATGGAAGGAGCGGATCTCGCGATGAACATGATGAGAAATCACGAAGGGAAACAAAAGAGAATCACTCAAACCAACGAGATTAGGTCACACATATGCTAGATCTGAGTACACATAGATATCACACGGTCCAAATCCAACAAGGGACGATACATAGGGTAACTGGTTCTTCTCCATGAGGAGGTCTTGAAGTCTTCCCATTAGGGGTCTTGAATCCAAGTGGATCTTCTCTAAAGAGGCGACAATCCCTCGTAGTGGAGTAGACCTGGATGGATGAGCGAGGCTCTATCTCCAATGAGCTATCACAATGCTAACCCTAAAACGTATGTAGGAGAAGAGTATATATAGTATCAGGGGCGAAAGGGTACACGGGCCTCGGCCCAAGTCAGTACGCACAGGCAGGGCCGGAAGTTCTGGGCGTGGCCGGAAGTTCCGGGCACTAGAGGTTCCGTGTAGTTTTTGCCTAACCAAATAGTTGGCATGGTGGGAGCTTGGCTGGTGTCCGGGGGCCGGAAGGTCTGGGCAGGCCGGAGGTTCCGGGGGCCAGAAGGTCTGGGCCAGGTTCTGGGCTGGTTCCGGGCTAACCTGAGAGTTGTCACGCCCGGGCTGGTCTGGGTCATCGGAGGCCGGAGGTTCCAGGGGCCGAAAGTTCCGGGCTTCGGCAGGAAGTTCTGGGCTGTCCAAAGAGTTGGTGTCTGTCTCTTCTTCTTCAGCTATCGGCTCCGTGGCTTGTGTGTTGTACCTAATCAGACATAACGTCTTGAACTTAGGCAGTAGCCATGTCTCGCTCGTAGGAGGGGAAAACTCAAGTAGGAGTGATGTCACCTTGGATTGAATAGCATGGGCTCTTGCTCTTATCACAGGTCCACTTGGAGCTTGGATAGTTGAGGTAGTGTCCATGAGGATGACCATGGGATGCTCTGGATCTACAGTACCGTCGTTGAGCGTTTATTCAACCTTGCATCTCTAAATTGATTATTGCTGACCCTTTTTGCTACCATATTATAAGCCTTCCCAGCTCCACATACATCTACGTCCTGCATTTGACTTTTCCTGGTAATCGCTCTATCCAAGCTTTCAGAGTTTTGACTACAATGGTAGCCAATCGACACATGCCGCTTGCTAAGTACTGGTAATAATTTGAGATTTGCTTGACGGATTTATGACACACTGCCACTTTCTAGTAGTCTATAGGATCATATTCTTGTGTGTTTCTATTGTTGCTAACCATGGTAGGACCAGAAACCAACGAGATGGACTGGGAGAACATGACGAAGATGGAGCTTCATGATAAATTTCAGCAAATGTTGAGTCAACAAGTGGAACACGTCATGGCCACCTTCGGAAAGGCACTGGAGAGGATTGATGACGTTGAGAAGACAATTGACACCAAGTTGGACACCAAGTTTGATGAAGTACCCGCATGTCTTCCACAACCACCGCCCGCTGCACTTGGCGCACCTCTACATCATCATCATCATCAACAACAACAACAACAACAACAACAACAACAACAACCACACCGCCTTCCAAATCAAGTGGGACGAGCATTGCACGTTCCCCTTGAGCCTGGACAAAATTCTAGTGCCGCCGTACCTACTATTGATGCTGCTATAGCTCCTGCTGTTACTGTAGCAGTGGAGGGCAATTACGGGGATGAGGTTGATCAAAATCAGAACTACATGCAACCACCAGCACCACCACCACCAGGTCATCCTCATGCATATCATCGCAATGGTAGGGCTGCACCACCACCTAAGTTATGAGATCATGACCATCTTCCTAAACTAAAATTGAATATTCCACCAACTGTGGGTAGATATGTTCCTGATATATATCTTACTTGGGAGTTAGAAACTGAACAACGTTTTACATGTTTACAATATCCTGAGGAGAGACGTGTTCCTGCTGCTGTTTGTGCTTTCATTAGTTTTGCATGTGTTTGGTGGTCTGAACATTGTAGATTATATCCTATTCCGGCTACTTGGGCTGTTTTGTAAATTGCTACGCTTACTCATTGGGTTCCACCATATTGTCAATGTGAATTACTTCAAAAATTGCAGCGTTTAAGACAAGGAAAAAATTATGTAGAAGAATATTATCAGGAATTACAAGCTGGAATGATTAGATGTGGTACTATTGAGGATAATGAAGCTATGCTTGCACATTTTATGGGTGGCTTAAATAAAGAAATTCTGACCATTCTAGAGTATAAGGAGTATAATGATATCACTCTTTTATTCCATCTTGCTTGCAAAGCTGAATGTGAAGTGTAGGATCGACAGGCATTGGCGTGAACTAACTTTTCTGCAGGTCGACCTTCATCATGGACAATGCATGCATCCTCTACTCCCACACATCCTACTGCAGCACCATTGACTTCAGCCACCAATTCCAACCGAGATACAAGAAAACAGGCACCACCACCACCATCTGCCAGGAGTACACCTTCCGGTTCCGCACAGAGCCCTTCTTCATCCATGGCATCAACAGTGCAAACACATGATATTATTTGTCATCGTTGCAAGGGTGGAGGTCATTATGCGAGAGAATGCCCATCTAAGCATGTGATGATTGCTACTGAGGATGGTGGGTATGAGTCCGCTAGTGACTATGATGAGGAGACTTTGGCTCTTATTACAAGTGAAGAACACCATGGAGATGATTCTGATCATGAGACGCAATACATGGCTCCTGAAGACGCTGATAGGTATGAATGTTTAGTTTCTCAACATGTTTTCAGTGTGCAGGTCACACAAGCCGAGCAAAATCAGAGGCATAATTTGTTCCATACAAAGGGTTGTGAAGGAACGTTCTGTTCGCGTCATCATAGATGGAGGTAGCTGCAACAACTTGGCTAGCATGGAGATGGTGGAGATAGATGGAGGTAGCTACAACAACAGCGGCATTAAGGTAACACATATTGTTCGTGTACATTTTAGTATCTCTACATATGTTGATTATGTTGATTTTGATGTGGTACCTATCCAAGCATGTTCCTTATTACTTGGTAGACCATGGCAATTTGCTAAAAATTCTGTACACCATGGTAGAAACAATCAGTATACTCTTGTTCATAAGGATAAAAATAATACTTTGCTTCCCATGAATCCTGGTTCTATTTTGAAAGATGATATTAATAGATCTAATAAAGCAAACCAGGAGAAAAATAAGAATGAAAGTCAGATTGTGGCAAAAGAATTTGAGCAACAAATGAAGCCTAATAATAAACCATCTCGTGTTGCTTCTGAATTAGATTGAAAAGTGCATGTTTACATGCCACCAAGTCTGATATTGATGATATAGATTTCAGCAAATTTGTTTTCTATGATTTTCTATGCAAAGAGGCATTATTTTCTTTCGAGGATGTACCTTCCTCTTTGCCTCCTGCTGTCACTAATGCCAAAAAAGGATGGTACGTGGCGTATGTGTGTTGATTGTAGAGGCATTAATATCGTTATCGTCATCCTATTCCTAGGCTGGATGACATGCTTGATGAATTGAGTGGCTCTACAATATTCTCCAAAGTTGATTTGTGTAGTGGATACCATCAAATTCGTATGAAATTGGGAGATGAATGGAAAACAACATTTAAAACTAAGTTTGGATTATATGAGTGGTTAGTCATGCCCTTTGGGTTAACTAATACACCTAGTACTTTCATGAGATTAATGAACGAAGTTTTACGTGCTTTGATTGGATGATTTGTGGTAGCCTATTTTGATGCTATACTGATTTATAGCATATATTTGGAGGAACATTTGGAACATTTATGTGATGTTTTTATTGCTCTACGTGTTGCATGTTCGGTTGGTAACCTTTTGCACCGACCGAGTATCTTTTCTTGGCTATGTTGTTACTCCACATGGAATTGAAATTGATAAAGCTACGATTGAAGCTATTGAGAGTTGGCCGCAGCACAAAAAGGTCACACAAGTGAGGAGTTTTCTTGGCCTCGCTGGATTCTATAGGCGTGTTGTGAGAGATTTCTGCACCATTGCTGCACATCTCAATGAGCTTACAAAGAAGGATGTGCCTTTTGTTTGGGGTACCACACAGGAAGAAGCCTTCACGGTATTGAAAGATAAGTTGACACATCCTCCTTTACTCCAACTTCCTGATTTTAAGAGGACTTTTGAGCTTGAATGTGGTGCTAGTGGAATTGGGTTAGGAGGTGCGTTATTACAAGATGGCAAACCCGTTGCATACTTTTCTAAAAAATTGAGTGGGCCTATTCTGAATTATTCTACTTATGATAAAGAATTATATACTCTTATTCGGACTTCAGAAACATGGCAACATTATTTATGGCCCAAAGAATTTGTTATACATTCTGATCATGAATCTTTGAAACATATTAAAAGTCAAGCTAAACTGAATCGTAGACATGCTAAATGGGTTGAATTCATTGAGACTTTCCCTTATGTCATTAAACACAAGAAGGGTAAAGAAAATGTCTCGCCGCTATACTATGCTTTCACAACTTGACTTCAAAATATTTGGTTTGGAGACCATCAAAGATCAATATGTGCATGATGCTGATCTTAAAGATGTAATGCAGAATTGTAAAGAAGAAAGAACGTGGAACAAGTTCGTCGTTAATGATGGATTTGTGTTCCGTGCTAACAAGCTATGCATTCCAGCTAGCTCTGTTGGCCTTTTGTTGTTGCAGGAGGTGCATGGAGGAGAATTAATGGGACACTTTGGCGTGAAGAAGACAGAGGACGTACTTGCTACACATTTCTTTTGGCCAAAGATGAGACGGGATGTTGAGCGTTTTGTTGCTCGTTGCACTACATGTCAAGAAGCCAAGTCACGACTCAATCCTGATGGTTTATATATGCCTTTCCCTGTACCTAGTTTTCCTTGGGAGGATATATCAATGGACTTTGTTTTAGGTTTACCTCGAACAAAGAAGGGGAGGGATAGCATATTTGCTGTCATGGATAGATTCTCGAAAATGGCACACTTTATACCATGTCATAAAAGCGATGATGATGCTAATGTTGTTGATTTGTTCATGCATGAAATTATTCGCTTGCATGGTGTGCCAAATACTATTGCTTCAGATCGTGATATTAAATGTCTTAGCCACTTTTGGAGATGTTTATGGGCTAAGTTGGGGATGTTGGGTCACGGGTTCCAGCAAACCCTCAAGGTTCGAACACTGGGGTGCGCACGAAGGTTTTCTCCCTATCGATCCACGCCATAGCTCTCTGAGATCTTGCGGACAAACTCGATGAACTTACAACATAGAAAGACACAAGATTTATACTGGTTCGGGCCACCATTATGGTGTAATACCATAATTCAGTGTGGTGGTGGTGGATTGCCTCTTGGGCTGATGATGAACAATACAAGGGGAAGAACAACCTCGTGAGGTCGAGGTGTTCTTGTGTTTGGTGAACTTGTGTGGGTGAGATGATCTTGGATCCGTTCTCGACTTGTGATCAAGTCGATCCTCTCTCTACTATGGTGGCTAGTTCTACTTATATAGGCCCTGGTACTCTCCCCAAATATTGAGTGGGAAGGGAGCCAACAACGGCCAATTTGAAGGGGGACAACTAGTACAGCTTATCCTGACAAAAGTGGTCTTCGCCTGCCAAAGGCTCTAGTGATGACGCCGTCCTAGGCTCCATGGTGACCTTCATCTTACTGTCCTTCTGGTCTTGATGTCGTTGCACCAATATGGAAACCTTTGCTTGATGCCTCGGTACTCCGCACCTGCACTTGCCCCCTTAGCCCCAAAGAGGAAACAAGGACACTACGTGCGCTGGCGCCCGCCTGGCCTCGATCGTCATGGCTCAAGTCACGAGGACCTCATGAGGTTTTCCTTGCCTTGATCTCTCCGCCCCTCGTGAGCCTGCCAGGCAAGGCCGCTCCTGAGCAGGTCTTGCGTCGTCCGCCTCGCGAGGCTTGGCCCCTCGCGAGGGTCTTGAGTCCCTTGTCGACGAAGATGGGCCGTACAGGCCTGCCAGCCCAGCCACGCCATGGGCCGTAGGCAGGCAAGTCTGGGGACCCCAGTTCTCAGAATGCTGATAGTAGCCCCCGAACCCAAGGCACACTCAGGCTTGGCGTCGAGGCGAAGCCAAAAGGTCAAGCGCGGAGCGCCGCGGGCCCCAAAAGCCTGCGGCCTCGGTTGATGCATGGCGGTTGATTGGACGTGGGCGTCTCCGCTTCCCCATGCTGCCTTGGCAACTGCCCAACTTGACAAAAAGGCTGGCGTGGACAGTGCTTGCCTTCATTACTTCTTCCTCACCTTGCTCCAGATCCCCTTTCTCGCTCCTTGCTGCCAGAACTTCTAAGTGCTTCAAGCTTCGTCTTGTTCCTGCTTGTACTTGCTATTTTCCAACATTCGCCCTTGGTTGATCAGGCCGGTGTCTTCAGTGAAGAAGAGGAAGGGGGATGCCGCAGCCGTGCCCCCCTCTGCAGAGAAGACAGGCGACAACACCCGCACCTCCCCAGCCCGGTCGCCCTCGCGAGGCCAAGAGGAGCATCGGCAGGATGAACCAGACCTGGTGGCTCCGGAAGTGCCGGCACCTGGCTCTGCTGATGAGGGCCCAAGGGCTCTGAAGTCCTCGATCTTCCAGGCTGTGGTAAGGACATCGCCTCCTTCTCCTTCTGTGCCTCTGGTCCCAAATTCTTCTGCTCCCTCCGTATCCTTGGAGCGTGTCTTCTCGGGGATGGCTAAGCTGCGGGAAGACCTCCTAGGCGCAGACCCGCACCTAGTGGCCGGGCACCTGGAGCTGGCCTCAGGCTGGCTTCACTCCGAATCGGCAGTTCGAGTGTCGCTAAGCCAGGCCGCGGTGGCCTCCGAGAAGGAGAAACAGGCCACTGCCAGAGCTGCGGTCGATCGCGAGGCGACACTGAAGGACGCCGAGGCCGCCCGCGACCGCTGCCGAGAGCTAGAGGGCGAGCTAAAGAGGATGCGCGACGAGCGCGCAAAAGAAGCATGCGACCGCGAAGTGAGGGAGGAGGAGATGAAGGCTCGGGAAGACGCCATCAAGGGTCGCGACGCCGAGCAGGGGGAGCTGACGAAGGCGCAGGACACGGAGCGCAACCGACTGGAGGAGCTGGAGCAGAAGGTGAAGACGAGGCAGGCCGAGCTCGATGCCAAAGTGAAGGTCCTGGCCAAAGACTGTGTGGCCTTCTCACTTCTTGAGAAGAGGTCCAAGGTGGCGCTGAAGTTGTTGTACGAGAAGGGCTTGGAGAAGCCGCTAACCACTGACGAGGATGGCCCTGCTCAGCTGCTTCCCCACTTGGTGAAGGAGATTGAGGATGTCGTGGAGGGCATCGGTCCCATAGCTGAGGCAGAGGCTCGTGTCCTTTCTTCAGCTGGTCTGATGTTTGTCTTCAGCTATCTGTACCTTCACGACCCCAATGCTCGTCTCGACGAGCTGTTGGAGCCTGTAGCCGATGAACATCGTGCGGCCACCGCCGCAGCCGTGAAAGGTCAGGTGGAGGCCCTCCTGAAGAAGTTCCACGGCTTCGTCCTCGCTCCCTCGACCGGCGATGCCACCGATCCTGCAGATGGCGATGTCCAGGGGTGACCTGCGGCTGCTTTCCTGTTTCATTCCTACAATATGCATCAGGCCTCGTGGAGGCGTTAAACTTTTATTTGATATTGTGAGAACAATATGCTGGCTAGCGCACCGGCATCAGGGAGAGGTGGGCGGGTTCGGGTGGCGTGAGCAAGGAGGTTGGTCGGTGCGGCGGTCCTCGATCTACGGCGGCGGTCCTCCTCGATCTGCGGCAGCGGTCCTCCCGGCCCGAGAGTCACTTGGCAGCGGCAGCTTCCCAGCCCGTCGGGGCACTCCTCCCTGGTCTGGACTCGCCACGCTTCTCGGGGACGTCGAAGGAGGCAAGGGGGGTGGTGAGGGGGACGGCGAACACGGGGGGCAGCGGGTGAGATCGATGAGGCAGGGGAGAGATTAGAGAGATTGGGGATTTAGTGTGGGGGGAAGCTTTCTAATGGCGCACCACCCCCTCGTGCGCCATAAGTACGACTATTCTAATGGCGCACCACCCCTCGGTGCGCCATTAGAATTTTGTTTTAATCTAGCCCACTAGCCATATCTACAACCTAACCCTATCTACAACAGAACCCACCCACTAGCCCGACTGGTCAACACGCAGCACACACACCAGGAGGTCCTGTGTTCGATTCCTAGGCTCCCCAATATTTTTTTATGCATTTTAAATGCTGTTTTTTATATTTATTTGTGTTTAAATATGTTTGAACTTGTTTAAATCGTAACAGTAATATTTTTTATAAAAACAGTAATAATTTTTTAAAAATATGTTCAAATTTGTTACTTGAAAATATCATTGGCGGCGGCGGTGGAGCGGGGGAGGGTGCGGGGGGTGCCCGTTGGCGGTGGTGGAGCGGGGAGGGTGCGGGGGGTCGGGTGCTCGTCGGCGGCGGGTGGAGCGGGGCAGGGTTGCGGTGGGTCGGCGGCGGCGGTGGAGCTAGTGGGGGAGGGTGCGGGTGGGATCGAGATGGAGGGGGATCGAGAGCGAGATGGAGGGGGAATCGAGATCGAGATGGAGGGGGGTCGAGATCAAGTGTCCTCATGAATTCAAAAAGTGCCCATGAAATTTAAAAATATTCATGATATCAAAAAGTGCCCATGAAATACAATCGAGAAATGAAGACTATGATTTAAATACAATCGATCTTAGCTAGCTATCTGTTCACAATCTTCTTGCCCTTCTTTTTCACAAATGGAGTTCTTCTGTGGAACAGACGTCCTTTAGGTAGGGTGGTCCTGCTTCTTCTTGTGGTGTGTGCTGCTACTTCATCGTCGTCGTCATGTTCGATCTTCGGGTCACCATACTTGTCGAAGTCTTGCTCATTGGCTACTCCATCCATTCCGATGATCTTCCTTTTTCCTCTCCTCACGACAACATGACTGGGCTTTGACAGTCGGTAATGAAGAAGCATTGGTCCACTTGGGAAGCCAGTACCCATGGCTCATTTTTCGCGGTGACGTTTGCGCCCGCGGTCTTGGATTTGGCTTCGGGTATAACCATGGTGGTGAAATACCGGTCTTATTTTAGGACGCTCTTGGCCCATCTGACAAGGAACGTCGGGACCTTCTCTCCAGCGTAGCTCAGCTCCCAGATCTCCTCGATCCTTCCGTAGTATCTGTCCTTGTCATTACCGGTGTAGGATTCCATCGTTACCCCGGAGTTCTGATAACCATCGCTCTTCATGTCCTTGTCCTCGGTGTAGAATGTGTAGCCGTTGATATCGTACGCCTCATAGGTCATCAGGTTGTGCTCGGCGCCCTGTGACAAGGCGAATATGAGTTGTTCTTCCGCGGAAGAATCCTCATGTAAAGGGTACGACAGAAGCTTCTGCTTGAACCAATGCGTGAAACATGAGTTGTGCTCTTTGAGTATATCTCCGTCCGTCCTCTGTTGGCCTCGGTCATTGTACGTCTTCTCAATAAAGGTTGTGTGCTCTACCACCCAAGGATCGACCACGTCTATGTGTTGTAGCGCGACTAGGTTTGCTCTTTCAAAGTCGGCGAGTTGACCCTCGAAGTCGACATGCATTTCGCGACGACCCTCACGGTGACCCCATCCAGCGAGCCTGCCGAGGTGCCTGTTGACGGGCAGACCAACGGGGTTCTCGATGCCTAGATAATTCGTGCAGTAGGAGATGCACTCTTCGGTCAGAAAGCCCCTGGCTATACTTCCCTCTGGATGTGACATGTTGCGAACGTATCCTTTGATGACATCATTCATCCTTTCGAACGGCATCATGCTGTGCAGGAACGTCGGCCCGAGTTGGATGATATCCTCCACGATATGGACCAGCAGATGCACCATAACGTCAAAGAATGCGGGCGGGAAGTACATCGTCTCAAGCTCGCATAGTATCACCACGATCTCTTCCTGTAGCCTTCTGAGTTGCCTCACGCCAATCGACTTTCGAGAGATGACGTCGAAAAAGTTGCATTGGCCAAATAGCGTTTCAAAGACGTGCGCGTCCATGATCCCATGGATTGCAACTGGAAGTATCTGCGTCATCAGCACATGACAGTCATGAGACTTCATCCCGCTGAACTTCTGCTTCGCTGGGTCTAGGTATCTGCTTATCTTCCCCGCGTAACTGTAAGGAAGTTTTACTCCTAGGAGGCAGGTGAAAAACTGCTCGATCTCCTCCTGACTTAGAGTGAAGCACGCGGGAGGGTAGTCATTTCCGGTCTTCTTGGCCTTTTTGCCTTTGTGACGACTTTCTGTGTCCTGCTTCGCCTCATCATCATCATCATCATCATCATCATCATTAGCGTGAAGCTCCTGCCTGATGCCCATTGATTTCAAGTCTGCCCTTGCTTTCGGCCCATCTTTGGTCCTCTCTGGCATGTTGAGCAGGGTACCAAGCAGACTCTCGCACACGTTCTTCGTGATATGCATGACATCAAGGCTGTGAGGCACACGGTGGATCTTCCAGTACGGCAAGTCCCAGAAAACAGACCTCGTTTTCCATACCTTCAGCAACGGCTCTGGCGCCTTTCACTTCTTTCCCGGCTCTGGCGCCTTTTGCTTCTTTCCCGGCAGTGGGCAGTCATTCCAATTTTTCAACAGCTCGTCTATTTCCTCGCCGCTCCTCGTACACGGGCGTTTTCGGGGTTCGGTTTCACCATCGAATAGATCCTTGCGTTTCCTCCACGGTTCATCGTCGCGAAGCCACCTACGATGTCCCATGAACACGGTTTTCGAAGACCCGGGATCTCTATCTAGCTGGCGATACATTGTGTCATCCATGCACCTTACGCATCCAGAAAATCCGTGGACTACCTACCCCGCAAGATATCCGTAACCGAGATAGTCATGCACCGTCGTGAGCAGTGCGGCTCTCATAGGGAAATATTCTTTCTCTGCAGCATCCCATGTATTGGCTGGCGTTTTCCACAGCGTGTCTAGCTCCTCCTTCAGCAACCCCAGATACAGATTGATGTCGTTCCCTGGTTGTTTCGGCCCTTCAATTAGCATACTCATGTGAATGTACTTCCTCTTCATGCACAACCAGGGGGGAAGGTTGTACATCCACACAAACACAGGCCAGGTGCTATGTGTGCTTATCTGGCTGCCAAACGGATTGACTCCATCGGTGCTCACGCCCAGCACGATGTTCCTTGGATCCTTCCCAAATTCTGGGTATTTGAAGTTCAACGCTTGCCACTGGCTCGCATCCTTAGGGTGACTCAGCATCTTGTCTTTTTTATTTATCTCCGGATCATTTCCGTCATCTTCCCTCTTCTTCTCCTCCCTATCCGCGTGCCAATGCAGGAGCTTTTCTACCTTAGGGTCCGCGAAATACCTCTGCATACGAGGAGTGATCGGAAAGTACCACACCAATTTTCGAGGAGCTTTCTTCCTCTTCTTGTATCGAGTGACGCCGCACACCGGACATATGGTAGACTCTGCGTGCTTGTCCCAATAAATGATACAATTGTTCATGCACACATGGTATTTCACGTGCGGTAAATCCAGAGGACACACAATTTTCTTTACCTCCTCGAAACTGGTCGGGCACTTGTTCCCCTTGAGAAGACGTTCGTGCCAGAATGACATGTTCTCGTCGAAGCATGCGTCGGTCATTTTGTGTTTTACCTTCATCTCCAGAGCAATGAGCGTTACTTTCAGGCGGGTATCCTCGGGCCTGCATCCTTCATACAATGGAGTAACCACGTCTATCTCCAGTTGATCCAGCTTGGCTTTCTCTCGGGCGGCAGCTCTTGCGTTATCCATCTGCTTGAGAAGCAGCCCTTGAATGTGAGGGTCCTGCACCCATCCTCCATCGTCGTCTGCTCCGGCATCTTCATCTTCATGATCATGCCCTTCGTCTTGATCTTCCTCATCATCATGTACGACATCTTCTACATGATGACTATGTACAGCATCACCGTCATGATCATGTCCTGGAGATTCTTCATCTTCTCGCCCGCCCTCGCCGCGGTGGTACTTGTCTTGTTGCCCTTCCTCATTTCTTGCCCGGCCCCCATGGACGACTTCATAGTCATCTTCATCACCTTGCCATCGATAGCCATCCATGAAACCACGCAAGAGCAGGTGGTCCCGCACCTGCCCGGAATCCGGGTCCGCAATAAGGCTCTTCAGCTTGCATCTTCGACACGGACATCTTATCTCCGTCTCGTTCTTTTGAAGCATCTCGACCTTCGTGGAGCTCAAAAACCTATTCACGATGCCTTCAGTCATCGTGCGGACCATGGTCGCCTGTGGGGTAGAGCAAAACGATATTTTAGAACCAAGAAAAAATTTGGCATGACCTTCCCTAAAAGTAGGACCAAAAAGAATGCATAGTGCCAAAATTCTCGCCGAAACGGAAATGAATCAAAACATTCCGGCAAAATATTGGCAACTATCGCATTTCAAATACCGGTACCTTCAAACACAAACATATATGCAACACCACAAACACATGCAACACCACAAACATACATAGATCTAGCTAGGCCACAAAAAGTGCATGTGCACGTTGTTGGAGCGAGCTAGGGAGAAAAAAAGTAGATCTACATCATGAAGATAGCTTTCCCCTTACTTACCTATCAAAAAAAGGTAATTTCACCACTTAATTTTGATGAATCTATGGTGGAAATGAAGTGAGGAGGAGGAGGCAGCCGAAAGCTTGGAGAAGGAGGTGGAGGGAATGAAGTGGGGAAAGTGAGTGGGTAGGTGTGGAGATGTCCAAAATATCTTGTTGGGGTCCCAGGTTACTAATGGCGCACCACCAGCAAATGCGCCATTAGTAACCCTGGTTACTAATGGCGCACCTGCAGGTGGTGCGCCATTAGTAGTTTTGCAAAAAAGTAAATATATATATATATATATATATATATATATATATATATATACTAATGGCGCACCGGGTAATAGTGTGCCATTACTAGTTTAAACTAGTAATGGCGCACTGTGAAACGGTGCGCCATTAGTAGTTTTGCAAAAAAAAGAATAATTTTTTTTACAGTAATGGCGCACTGTCTGCCTGGTGCGCCATTACTAGTTAGAGCTAGTAATGGCGCACTTCGACCTGATGCGCCATTAGTTTGTATGGAAAAATGGAAAAAAATTAATACTAGTGGCGCACCCTGTTTCTGGTGCGCCATTAGTGTCTTCCACACTAATGGCGCATCACCAACCGGTGCGCCATTAGTATATAGTAGTGGCGCACTGCTTCCATGGTGCGCCATTAGTATCAATCCTATCTATAGCCCTTTTCCTAGTAGTGGAGGCGGAAGGGCAAGGGCGAAGCGCCGCGGGCCCTAACAGTCTGCTGCCTTGGGCGCCGCGTGGCGGTTGATTGGACGTGGGCGGCACTGTTCCCCCACGCCCTCCTTATTTTGCGCCATGCTAGGCGGACCCGTAGTTGTACACAGTCGTTCCCCATTTTGGTTGCTCGAGCGCCCTCTGTCCTTCCTCCGCTCAAACTCCGGTTTCTGTTCTCAACTCAATCTTGAACCTTCCTCCCCCCTTCCCACCGCCATGGCTCCGACGAAGAAGGGAACAGGGAAGAAATCCGTGTCTCCGCCTTGCCCGCCGCCGTTGGCGGCCCCCGCCGAGGGCTTGGGCAAGGTCAGCTTGGCCCTGGCCACCATCTTCAATGAATGCGGGAGGACGACAGCCTGGCCCGCGTCCCACTTCTCCATCGATAGGATAGCCACCGAGGTCCCGTATTTTGCCGACGCCCTGTGGGCGGGTCTGGTTCCTCCTTTTTCTGATTTCTTCAATGCCGTGCTTTCCCATTATCAGATCCACATGGTGCATCTGGGTCCTGAATCCATCACTATCCTTTCGGTCTTCGCCTTTGTTTGCGAGGCTATGATGGGCATCCTTCCTTCGGTTGCCTTACTGCGCCACTTCTTCTCGTTGCGCCTTGTTGACCCTACCCAATGTTGGGCGTGTGTGAGCGTCGTTACAGAACCTGAGACGGTGGCCTCTGGGATTGACTTCAAGCTCCCTCCGCCCGCGGCTGGGTTCCGCGAGCGGTGGCTGTATGTGGATGTTGGGGTGCCCAGCCCCCTACCGTCGAAGCCAACTTCACCTGCTATCCCCAATTCGGGCTGGGGCCAGGAGACGCTTGAGAGCCCCCGGCTCATCTTCGTCTGGCACCGCTTCGCGTTCTTGAGGTCGCTTGGCGCGACAGCGCCCAAGGTGGTGAAGGAGTTCCTGCTACGCCGCGTCGCTCCTCTCCAGCGTCACTCCCACCGGATGTGGGCCTTCAGCGGGCGCGATGATGCTATGAGGCTCCAGGAAGAGGACCTGACGCCTGAAGTGCTGAGGACGGCGCTCTTGACCCTAACGGGGGACCCCAACCCTGGCAGTATCCAGCAGGGAGGGGCCTTGCTGTACCTCTGCCAGAGCGGGGGAGATTTCGTGAGGCAGATGCCTATCTTTGATGAGTGAGGGCCGCGACCCGCCGGCCTTCAGGGGCCTCGCGAGAACCCAGTGGTGGTGACTGCCCTTCCAGTCGGCCAAGGCGACTCTTCCTCAAGTGGCGGAGCAGGGAGGCACGAGGCGCCAGAGGCCGAGGTGGCTCCCGGCGGGGTGACAGCGCTGGGCGAGGCTCATGAGGAAGCAATTATCGGGGCCCGTGCCGCAGAGGCTGAGGGTGACGAGAAGCTGCTCTCAGTACTTGCGACTGAGGCCCCTGAGGCTCCGGCTGCTTCCCTTAGCGAGGCGATTGGCAGCGCGCATCAGGCAGGCGCCCCTGACGCAGATCGCCTTGATGCTCCATCTTCGTCATAGGTTGATCCCTGCGCCCAACTCTTGGGCCGCTTCCGTGTGGACTTTGAGGCCCTCCGGAAGAGAAGGGAGGCCCTGGGCAACGATTACCCTTGTCGCCTGCTAAAGCACAGGAAGTACTTCGCCACTGATGAGTAAGCCTTCTCCTTTCCCAGCTCCCAATCCTTCTGTTGCTTTTACTGACCATTGCTCCGCAGGCCCCTTCCAGCCGAACTTGCGGAGACGGCTGAGGAGCCGTCCCCCTTGGCCTCGCCCCCTCCATCGTCTTCAAGCGCTCCAAACAGTGGAGCCCTTATGGTGAGGGCGATCGACGAGGCGAGCCGTCCTGAGGCGTATTGTGGCCCCGTGCGCCTCACGATCCTTCGCGGGCCTTCTCGTGGCATAACCAGCCTGCCGTGGGCTTCCCGCCTGGTCATGGACTAAGTATTGGCTAAGGAGCTCCTTGCGTTCTTCCCCTGGGGACGGGCTGGTCCCAGGCCGAGCTTCTGACGCGGCGTGCCCGGCCGTCGCGAGGGTGCCAGCCGCCAGCCCCTAGCCCAGAGGGGGAGCGCTGACTCGCGGCCCCCAGCGCTTGCTCGGGGCAGATGGTGGTGTGGAAGACGTGCTTGAGCACGCTCGGGAGCATCGCGCCCTTCGCCAAGGATTCCTTTGGAGGGCGGCTCACGCGGTAAGCCTGCTTGGAGAGGAGCTTGCCGATGATGACGCACGCCTTGAGGCCGAGGGGCTGCGCCTGGCTGCAGAGAGGCGCGAGCTGGAGGGAACCATCGCCCTTGCGTGCTGTTAGCGCGTTCTTGATGACGCAGAGGCCAAGGCGTCGCTGGTGGCCTCTCGGGAGGCCTAATCTTGGGCCACTGAGGAGGCTCGGGAGGCTGACCGGCGGAGAACGGCGGTGGAGGAGCGAGCTCGGGAGCTCATGGCCTGGTGCCACTCGCTGGAGGAGCAGGTGGAGCTGCGTGAGGCAGCCCTTGCATTGATGAAGGTGGCCTCCGGCGACTCAGCAGAGCTCCAGAAGCGTGAGGAGGCGCTGACGCTGGAAGCCGCCGAACGTACCCGTGAGTACGAGCGCCTGGAGATGAGGGAGCGCTTGGTGACGCGGGCGGAGGATGATGTTGCTGCACAGGAAGCCCGCGTCCTGGAGGAGGTCGGACGTCGAGTGGCGATGGCGCATCTGAAACTCGAGCACGAGTTCGAGGAGAAGCTAGGGTTGATCCGGGCCGAAGCTGAAGGCAGGACTGCTGCCTTGAGGGCCAAGCTGGAGGAGGCGACACGGCAGGCCGATGCTTTTCGGGCCGCCCTTGAGGTGGCGCAAGGTGAGTTAACCACCTCCCAGGCCGAGGTGCTCCTTCTTCGCCAGCGGGTGGAGGAGCCTGAGGCCGTCGCGCGCCAGAATGCGGGTGAGATACGTCAGCGGTGGATCCTGGAGCATGAGCATGGCCCCATGCTCACCACGCTCCGGGAGAGAGCCAACACAGCCTTGGGCAACATCTGCGAGGCGGCTATTGGCGAGCCGCATGCAGTCAACTACGCCGGCAATCTTCAGTTCTTCACTGACGTGGTGACGCAGCTGGAGGCGCGGTTGGTCAGGGCTAACAGGTTGATGGAGGAGAGGAGCCGCGCCCTGCTCGGGCGTGCCTTTTCTCGCGTCTTCAGCCATCTCCAGGTCGTGGATCCCCACTTCGATTTCGACGCCGCCATCGCCCCCGTCCCCCAGGCCGTCCGAGGCAACCTGGCGTGCTGGGTGGAAGACAATGTGGATGCTCTCGTCAGGGCCTTCGCTTCGAACAACGACGACGCGATCGTGGCGGCCGTCGAGGGCGGTGTGGTGAACGGCCCTGGCGCCGCTGACGGCGACGCGGACAGCAATGGCGGGTTCAGCGACGCCAGCAACGGCTCGGGTGGAGCTCCTGAGAACGCATTGGGGGATTCAGCCGATTGATTGTGCATCGCTCCTACTTCCTTACCCTGCATGAATAGAACTCAGGTTTCAGCCTGATTGCAGCGAGAGCATTTTGAAGGGGGAGCCCCTTATGTAAAATTTGTGTTCATCGTATTAGTAGGCGTGACATTGCCCATGCGCCCGCGCCAAGTGGTTGGCCCAAGCAACGCGCTGGTCGGCTAGTTTACCTTTGTCCCGTGCTGGCCCTGAGGCAGCCTGTGGGAGGTTGTGGTGTCTTGAGTGTTCCCTGACTGGGTTCGTAGGATCTGAAGTAAAACACCCTCCTGAGAGGTCACATCTGCGGCAGTCTAGGCTGCGCGCAAGCTAGGCCCGTCCCGGCTCGCGAGGGGCTCGCGAGGGGAGGCAGCTGAGGCGAAGTGGTAACAAAACGCGAGAAACTGCTCGAACGAGACTAAGCACCCCTTCCCCGAACACACGCAAATCTCAAATTCGAATCCAACTTGAATCCAGCGGGGGAAAACGACAACCAAAGGGAAAAGCAACGAAAGCAGACAAAAGGCCGCGTCCAGCACCTAATCTAGTCTTGGACGTCTTCTCACCAGCGTGGAGCTAAGTGCTGCCACTGGGCGTGGGAGGGAGCCCCAGGGCCTGAGGCCGGCACCCCTAAGACTCCGGGGCGTGTATAGCCCCACTCATTATTACGTGAGAGTGTCACGGGGCGGCGAGCTTCACAGGCACTGGGCCTTCTTCACAGGTACTGGCCTTGCTTCATATCGCCAGATGAGGGCCCCACCTTGCGCCACACTCTAGTGCCATCAGCAATGACCGGAAACCAGGACACCGCCCGATGGGGTAGAGCGGTCGCCAGCGGTTTCCCCGACGACCACGGGTCCTCCGTCAGGGGCAGGCCCTGAGGCACCTCCCCAGCAGAGGGCCTACCTCCTGAGAACACCTTGCTCCGAACGCCGCGGTGGATATCGGATCTCGGCCCCTCTCCTGCAGCCCCCTGCGCCCTCCTCCCGAGGCGTAGGAGATTGTGGGAGCAGGGCAGCTGCTCGCTGCGGTGACCTGCACCTCCTGCAATCCATGGTTAGCGTATACCTGCTCCTGAAGAATTAGCGGTACCCGATAATCGTTGCCTCCAGCGTGGCCAGTGGGACCGTCCCGGGGCTCCTGGAAAGGCTCAGCTTCTAGTGCCTCGTCCCCCCAGCTTGGGCTGAGGAGCGAGCCTTGTCCGCTCTCGTGAGGGTGTCCTTGGTCCAACATGAGGGGCACGTATTCCTCCGGCGCCATCATCCCAAATGCCACGCCGTCATGCCCCGCATGCCACGCGGTCCTGCCTGACGCGCCCACCGTGGGGTGGCAGCGCGGCCGCCCACTGGGGCCATGGGTCGCGTTGAGTCCTTCTTCTTCGCGGACCGGGGGCGGGGGCAGTGCCGCCACCGGTCCGGCGCTGACAGCTTCGTTGGCGTCAGAGTAGCCTTGGAGCCCGTGGCTGCGCGTGGAGCACTCGCGCGGGTTGCCCTGGGCTTGAGATGGGAGCTGGGTGGAGAAGGGGTGAGCCCCCGAGGCGGCGAAGCACAGGAGCTCTGCCACTTGCTCCAGCAGCACGTCATGGCCGCCCTCCAGCAGTCTGCACTGCAGCAGCTCTCGGGCCACTATGAGCACGGCCCTCTAGTTCGCCTACTCCCTGCGAGTGTACGGCGTCGTGGTCACGGCATGATTGGAGGCCCTTGCTGCCGACCGCGCCTGCCGCGGCGTGAGAGCGGTCGAAGCCTGTCCGTGTCTCCCGCGGCCCGTAGCACCCTGTGGACCGCGAGCTGCCTGGGGGACGGGGTCGCCCGAGGCAAGCAGCTCTGCGCAGGCGGGCCATGCCGCCCACGGATCTGGGTTGCCCGCCTGGTCACCGGACATGGTGATGACGACGCGGCGGGGCGTGAAGCGGTAGAAGGTGGACTCCGGCGCACCCCTACCTGGCGCGCCAAATGTCGGATTTCGGGTTCCGACAGACCCTTGAGGTTTGAACACTAGGGTGCGCGCGGAGCTTTCGTCTCCTACCTACCTGCACCCCTCTGCCTTGCTAGGATCTAAACCTCAGGAAAGAACAACACAAGAGACACATGGTTTATACTGGTTCGGGCCACCTTTGTGGTGTAATACCCGACTCCACTGTGTGGTGTGGTGGATTGCCCCTTGGGCTGATGATGATGAACAATACAACGGAGAACAACCTCGCTAGGGTCTGTTCTTGGCTGGGGCGATGAACTGCTGGGAGGAGCTCAGTCGTCCTTCTCTCTCTCTCTCTCTCTCTCTCTCTCTCTCTCTCTCTCTCTTTGCCCTCGGGTCCTCTCTCCTTGTGTTCGTGTGGTCGTCTCCCTTTCGATGTGGGTGGCTGGTCCTATTTATAGAGGCCCTGGTCCTCTTCCCAAATAGCGAGCGGGAAGGGAGCCAACAATGGCGGGCTAATTTGAAAGGGGACAACTAGTACTAGCTATCCTGACAAAAGTAGTCTTCGCCTGCGCAATGCTCTGGTGATGACGCCGTCTTAGGCTCCATGGTGACCTCCGTCTCATAGTCCTCCTGGTGTTGTACTCGTTGCACCGAAATGGCAACCTTTGCCTGATGCCTCGGTACTCCACGGCTGCGCTTACCCCCCTTGCACCAAAGAGTAAAGGAGGGCACTTCGCGGGCTGGCACCCGCCTGGCGCCCTCGGTCGTCATGGCTTGCGTCACGGGCACCTCGTGAGGTACCCCGCCTTGGTCTCTCCGCCTCCTCGTGAGCCAGCCTGACGAGGCCGTGCCTGAGAGGAAGCTTCGTGCCATCCGCCCCGCGAGGCTTGGCCCCTCGCGAGGGTCTTGGGTTTGTGTTGGTGAATATGGGTCGTGCTGGGCCCCCTTTTGAGCCACGCTATAGGCCGCAGGCAGGCAAGTATGGGGACCCCCGTTCCCAGAACGCCGACAGACTTCACGAGCAAACTGCTTGAAGATATGTTGCGAGGCTGGGGCCTGGGCTCCGCCCAAGATGCAGGTGATAGCAGGGGGTTCCTGGAAGCCCCCAGCCCCCTCGTCTTGATGGTGTTCATCATTCCTTCTTGGCGGTGGCGGCAGCGGAGGGAAACCGGCGTTGCTTTGAGGACGATCCTCACGAGGTTGATCCCTCCAGGCGCCTCCGCGAGGCTGATCCTGCCAGCGGTCCTCACGAGGCCGGTCATGCCACTCCTGGCGCGGGCCACGGTCATCCCAGCGTCCGCCACCACGTCCTCCTCCTCCTCGGTCGTAGCCCTGGTCGCCACGCTTGGGGCGTCGAACGAAGCGTCCTTCGCGAATGGCTCTGAGATCTTGATGGTCACTGGTGTTGTGGGTGTTCAGATTGTGGAAGGCGCAGAACGGACAGCTGCCCTTGGATGACTCTGGTTGGTCTCTGCCACGCTTGGTGTCTGGTTCCGCTGCGAGCACGACTGCTCCCTTGCTCTTCACATCCTTGGCCTTGGTCTTCTCCTCTGGGTCCACAACAGGGAGCTCTAGGAGGGATAGGTGCCCCTCCTCAGCTCTAGCACACTTGGTCGCGATGTTGAACAGCTCTAGGGTCGTGCACAACGCTTCATGGATGGCGAGCTCCTCCTTCATCTTAACGTCGCGAACACCGTCGGAGAATGCTGAGATGATGGCCTCGTAGGTCACCTTGGGGATCTTGATCCATGTGCTGTTGAAGCGCTCATATACTTCTGCAGGGTTTCTCCTAGTTGTTGCTTGATGCGGCGCAGGTCGCCCGCGACCGGGGGGTGGTCGCGAGTGCCCTCGAAGTTGGCGATGAAGCGGGTGCGCATTTCGTCCCAGGAGGAGATTGAGCCCGGAGGCAGGTTCAGGAGCCAGGAGCAGGCGCCTTCCTTGAGAGCCATGGGAAACCAGTTCGCCATGACTTTCTCATCGCCGTTGGTCGCTTCTATGCTCAGCTCATAGAGTTGCAAGAACTCCTCGGGGTCGGGGGTGCCGTTGTAGCGAGGAGGCAGATCCGGCTTGAACTTGCCTGGCCAGGCGACACTACGCTGCTCGGGGGTGAAAGCGCGGCAGCCGGCTGTGGCCACCGGGGCCCGCCTTGGGGTGGAGCTTGGTTTTGATGGGGTCCGTGCCCTGCCGCTACTGGCGGCGCGTGTTTTGCTGCAGCAGCCGGTCCTGGCGCGGTGGCGCGAGGAGCGGCGGGGCGTTTTCTTGCGGTCGAGGGACTTCTTGACAGCTTCTTTCTTCACGCGCGGGCGCGGGGCGTGGCGGGTCGCCTCATGGAGCCGCGCGTCTTGGCGCCAGAGCACCATCTTGGGGAAGAGGTGGTGGAGGCGCTCCGTGAGCTATGTTGCCCGTAGCTGGCGGAGGGCGAGGCAGAGAGAGGGACGGCGCAACGGAGCCCCCTGCGGCGCGGACAAGCTCGGTGATGCGGACGAGCCAGTACTCGTAGAGGTCGTCGACTGGACAGTAGCGCAGGAGCTCGTGCGCCATCAGCAGCGCGACCCGTGCATCCATGGGAGGGCGACGTGCATGGGAAGAAGAACCGGCCGGGGTCAGTGATGCAGTGGCGGTGCAGCCGTTCCGCTGCACCAAGGGGTGCAGCGAGGATGCTTGCTTCTTGTTCCCCGCCGGGCCGGTGGCGGCGTTGGCGGCAGGCGATGGGGAACGACAAGGTGGCCCGCCGACGGGAGCTGTCTGAGCGACGTGAGCGGCGAGGGCAGCCCGGCGATCAGCATGAGCGCGGCGCGCGTCTACCTTGGAGTCGACAGAGCGACAAAGCATGGAGCGATGGAAGGAAGCTTCGGCGCACCCCTATCTGGTGCGCCAAATGTCGGATCATGGGTTCCGGCAGACCCTCAAGGTTCGAACAGTGGGGTGCGCGCGAAGGTTTTCTCCTTATCGATCCACGCCGTAGCTCTCTGAGATCTTGCGGACGAACTCGACGAACTCACAAGTCACAACACAGAAAGACACAAGATTTATACTGGTTCGGGCCACCATTGTGGTGTAATACCCTACTCTAGTGTGGTGGTGGTGGATTGCCTCTTGGGCTGAAGATGAACAGTACAAGGGGAAGAACAACCTCGTGAGGTGGAGGTGTTCTTGTGTTTGGTGAACTTGTGTGGGTGAGATGATCTTGGATCTGTTCTCGACTTGTGATCAGGTCGATCCTCTCTCTACTGTGGTGGCTAGTTCTACTTATATAGGCCCTGGTCCTCTCCCCAAATATTGAGCGGGAAGGGAGCCAACAACAGCCAATTTGAAGGGGACAGCTAGTATAGCCTATCCTGAGAAAAGTGGTCTTCGCCTGCCAAAGGCTCTGGGGATGACACCGTCCTGGGCTCCATGGTGACCTCCGTCTTGCCGTCCTTCTGGTCTTGGTCTCATTGCACCAATATGGAAACCTTTGATTGATGCCTCGATACTCCGCAACTGCGGTTGCCCCCTTAGCACCAAAGAGGAAACAAGGACACTGCGCGCTGGCGCCCGCCTGGTGTGCGCGCTGGCGCCCGGCTGGTGTGCGCGCTGGCGCTCGCCTGGTGTGCGCGCTGGCGCCCGCCTGGTGTGCGCGCTGGCGCCCGCCTGGCGCCCGCCTGGCCTCGATCTTCATGGCTCACGTCATGAGGACCTCGCAAGGTTTTCCTTGCCTTGATCTCTCCGCCCCTTGTGAGCCTTCCTGGCGAGGCCGCTCCTGAGGAGGTCTTGTGCAGTCCGCCTCGCGAGGCTTGGCCCCTCGTGAGGGTCTTGAATCCCTTGTCGACGAAGATGGGTCGTACAGGCCTGCCAGCCCAGCCACACCGTGGGCCGCAGGTAGGCAAGTCTAGGGACCCCCGTTCCCAGAACACCGACAGGGGACTAAACTGCTTTTTGTACTACTTGTCTCCCCAAAACCGATGGACAAACTGAAGTAGTCAATAGAACATTGTCTACTATGCTTAGGGTTGTCTTGAAGAATAATAAGAAAATGTGGGAAGAATGCTTGCCTCATATTGAATTTGCTTATAATCATTCATTGCATTCTACTTCTAAGATGTGCCCTTTCAAAATTGTGTATGGTTTCCTACCTCGTGCACCTATTGATTTGTTGCCCCTTCCATCTTCTGAGAAGGTTAATTTTGATGCTAAACAACGTGCTGAATTGATTCTAAAAATACATTAGTTAACTAAGGAAAACATTGAGCGTATGTATCCTAAATATAAACTTGCTGGAGATAAGGGTAGATAACATGTTGTGTTTGCACCTGGAGATCTTGTTTGGTTACATTTGCGTAAGGATAGATTTCCTACTTTGCGCAAATCAAAGCTAATGCCACGTGCTGATGGTCCTTCTAAGGTGTTAGAGAAAATAAATGATAATGCATATAAACTTGAGCTGCCTGCAGATTTTGGGGTTAGTCCCACTTTTAACATTGCAGATTTGAAGCGTGATTTGGGTCAGGAAGATGAGCTTCCATCAAGGACGACTTCATTTCAAGAAGGGGAGGATGATGAGGGCATCAATACCATTGTTGCACCCACAGCCCCGACTGCTATTCATACTGGAACAATTACTACAGCTCGCGCACGCCAATTGAATTACCAGGTACTTTTGTTTCTTGGTAATGATTCTAATGTTCATGAGAATATGATGCTGCCTAAATTGGATACATTTGTTTTGCTTACAAATGAAGGGCCTAGCTTGGACAAGAAAGAAGAACCTTGGAGCAAGTTCAAGCACAGAGATGATGGCATGCGCAAGGGGAACAAGAACGGTGTTACAAGTGATGATTCCAGGACTTTGAAGCCAACATAATGAGTGCATGAAGCCTTGGATGAAATATACAAGATGCCACTTCATAAATTTCGTCCAGAGGCTATTTGTCAGAGTAATGGGCCACGTGTAGGCTAACCCAAGGCCCAGAACCTTTCAAGAAATCAGGGCTGACTGCGCCCCTCAAGACACCAGGATGGAGAGCCGCCTTCCAGAGGCTGGCTAAAGGAACAGCCGACTACCCGCATGCGGCCTAGTCCTGGAGGCGAGGTCAAGATGGGCCGATTCCCGCCTGGCGGCTCCCAGAGAAGCCGGCCACGGGGAGTCAGCCCACAACACCAAAAAAGCCCATGCCCTCATAAGGGGGGATGGGACGGGACTGACAACAGTAAAGCCCACTCCCTCCCCTTTTCATGGGATGGCTAGGCCACAGTGCGCCATACCAGTGGAGATCTCCGTCCGGCGAGGCGCTGTTGCCGTGTCATCCCTGACATCAGCAACAGTGGGCGGAGTCCTGCACCCACGATGGCCTGTCAGTACAGTCCACGGATGATGGGCCCTACCGGTTAGCGAGAGTCCAGAAGACGGCAAGAGCGCCACCAGTCGGACCCGAAGGGAGCCGGCCCCCGGAAGTCGGCCTGCCCCTCCCACGGGTCCCACACACCATTAACCAGACGAGACGGGGAGTGGCTACAGTAATCGCCCGCCATGTAGCAGGGTTGTAGCCACGACCCCATGACCAAGCCTGTGTCATTAGAGATACGGCTACAGTAATCGGCAGCCGGCAAGACCCGCAAGTGGCGGGGACGGTCTGTCAGCTCCGTACCAGACCAGTCGGCGGGGCCCACCAGCCGGCGGGCCCCAGCAGTCAGCGTAGAGGCCGGCAGGCGAAGAGACTGACGGCTGGGCCCCACGCCCAGTCGGTTTACCATTGTACCCCTGGGGGCTAGGCCTATATAAACCCCCAGGGCACCCATGCAAAGGGTTCCGATCCATTAGAACTAGACCTGACGTTTGAGAAGGGAGAGAGTTGACCTAGCCTCCTCCTGTCCAAAGATACAGCTCGAGGAGCACCATTGTACTCACTTTCGCCTTAGTGATCATGCAGAGACCCCGCAGAGCAGGACTAGGGGTGTTATCTCCTAGGAGAGCCCCGAACCTGGGTAAAGTCCGCCGGCGTTTGTGTATACGCCTCATCGCGTTTCCAGGCACCGACAACATTCTACTCGCCCGACCATGATAAGCCATCCATAGGCATATGTCACATCCAACCCCCGACATTTGGCGCCCACTGTAGGGCCTGGTGCATCGTCGTCCGGAGACCTGTCCTGGACGAGAACCCTTTTCCTCCCTGGTGAGCGCAGCCAGCCCGGCACGCCAGACGGAGTCTGCGCCGACGCGCTGCATGGCGCTGAAATCGCCTACGCGGCCAGTTGCCTCGCCGATCTTGTAGGCAAGGTCCGCCTCTCCGACGAGCCTGCATCCGACGCGGGCACAGGCGGCCCTGAGAGCCTCCTCGCGGGCCTCCTTGATCAACTTCATGTCGCGAGTGAGCTAGCTAGGGACTTGGAGTCTGTAGGCTCCACTGATCCGATGTTGGTCGACTCTAACACCGTGTCTCTTGACATGTTCCCCACCAACATGGTGGTCTACAACGAGCCGCTTCCTCGCGCGGAGAGCGGCAGAAGTACCGTCATGGAAGTGCTTGTCATCGATCGTGGCGAGCACTCCGGTGGGGGTGATTACGACCCGCCTCACGCGGCGCTGCAAGACTTGGCAGCGCCCATCCCTGAAGATGCCGATGCCGAGACACTGGTGGCACGCCGCCTTCAGCTAGTCGAAGGCGCTAAAAAGCTGGCCAGCATGAGACGCCTGTCAGAAGCCTACCAGCGCGAGATGGACCGCGTGGTTGGCGGCACGCCGGCTCCAGCCGGGCCTAGCCGCCTTGGCACGGTCCAGCAGCGCGGTGCGGCTACACCGATCTGTTCGAGGCGAATCGCCCCATCTACGCCACACCTGCGGAGAATATTCGAGCCCCCCAGGCGGCGGCAGACGAGCTGGACAAGTTCGAGGGCGAAGAGCGTCGCCTGATGACGGAGCGCGGCCAGCGACTCCTTGACGCGGCTGCTGAGCAGAACGAGGCCGGCTGCCACACCGATGCGCCGCGCTGACGGAATGACAACCTGCTTCCGCGCCGAGATCAAGGCGCGGAGTCTCGGATGCCGACTGGCGGCGTCAGTGGAGGAAAAGACAAGGAGCCGGCTGCCAGCTGCAGTCAAACTCGCATCACCATAGAGCGCAACCGAGACGGCCGCCCAAGAACAGTGGAACGACAGGACGACTGTCCGCCTCCTCCCCCTCGGAGGGAAAGGCGAGTCTCCTCGCCGCCTTTTGATCACCCAACGCTTCGGCGACCGCCTTGGCCGCCGAGAGGGAGTCGATGAGAACGACGCCCGCCATCGAATTGACCGTCTCCACCGATCCCTGGCGCTCGAGGAAGAAGATGAGTTGGGTCCGCCCTGTTTTGGCCCCCGCATCCAAGATGAGCCCTTCCCCAAAGGGTTCATGCTCCCCAGAGACAAACCCAAGTACACCGGCTCCGTGAAGCCGGAGGACTGGCTGCTCGACTACTCCACGGCCGTCAGCATAGCAAACGGCAACAAGCGTGTTGCTGTGAAATGCGTTCCACTCATGCTCCAGGGCACGGTCCGGACGTGGCTGAACAACTTAAGGCCCCGCAGCATCAACAGTTGGGTCGACTTCGCCGACGCCTTCATCCGCAACTTCACCAGCATATACAAGCGACCTCCCAAACCCTGCCAGCTCTCCTTGTGTGTGCAAGGCCCCAGCGAGTCAACTCGCGACTACCTCACGCGCTGGGCCAAGCTCTGCAACTCTTGCAAGGGCGTGCACGAGGTGCAGGCTATTGAGTACTTCACTGCGGGATGTCGAGAGGGCACCCTCCTCAAGCACAAGCTTCTCTGCGACGAGTCGGAAACCCTCGGCGAGCTGCTGATCATAGCAGACAAATACGCCATGGCCGATTCCTCCATGAAGACAGAGATTCAAGTCAGCGCAACCGGCAAAGTGGCTCCTCAGGCTCCTCAAACCCCAGCCGGAGACACCAGTTGGCGTCAACAGCAGAACGACCACAAGCATAAAGCCCCCCCGCCGACTTCCACCAGTCGGCAGGTGGCAACAGTTGAAGACCAACAGCAGGAAGGGCAGCCTCCGCTCAGACGTCAGAAGGGCGGCAAGTCCAACTGGCAGTCGGCTTTCTCATATGAGCAGACTCTGGATGGACCCTGCAAGTTCCACAGTGGTGCGAAGCCGTCCAACCACACCACTCGGAAATGCCACTGGCTCACCAGGATCACCAAGGGAGACGGCCTTGTGCCTCCCTCGCCTGCTGAACAGCCGCCTCCCCCTCCGCCCAAGCAGCCAGCGGTCAGACCAGTCGGCGCAGTGGAAGACGAGTACCCAGAAGAGCAGGGAGCATACGTCGTGTTCAGTAGTGTGGCCGACGATCGACACAGCAGACGGCTGCTGCAGCAGGAGGTGAATGCAATAGCAACTGACGCCCTAGAGTTCATGCACTGGTCTGAGAAGCCCATCAGCTAGAGTCGGGCTAACCACCCCGAAGTAATGCCCAGACCCGGCTCTTATGCTTTGGTTTTGGACGCCACCTTTGCCACGTACAAGCAAGCTGCCCGTTTTTCCAGAGTCCTGATAGACGGCGGCAGCAGCATCTGTCAGATTTTGGGTTCCGGCAGACCCTTGAGGTTTGAACACTGGGGTGCACGCGGAGCTTTCGTCTCCTACCTACCTGCACCCCTCCGCCTTGCTAGGATCTAAACTAAGGAAAGAACAACACAAGAGACACAGGGTTTATGCTGGTTCGGGCCACCGTTGTGGTGTAATACCCTACTCCAGTGTGTGGTGTGGTGGATTGCCTCTTGGGCTGATGATGATGAACAATACAAGGAAGAACAGCCTCGCGAGGGTCTGTTCTTGGCTGGGGCGATGAACTGCTGGGAGGAGCTCAGTCGCCCTTCTCTCTCTCTCTCTATCTCTCTCTCTCTCTCTCTCTCTCTCTCTCTCTCTCTCTTTCTTTCTTTTTTCCCTCGGTCCTCTCTCCCTGTCTAGCGGGTGGCCGGTCCTATTTATAGGGGCCCTGGTCCTCTTCCCAAATATCGAGTGGGAAGGGAGCCAACAATGGCGGGCTAATGTGAAGAGGGACAGCTAGTACTAGCTATCCTGACAAAAGTAGTCTTCGCCTGCGCAAAGCTCTGGTGATGACGCCGTCTTGGGCTCCACGGTGACCTCCATCTCGTAATCCTCCTGGTCTTGGTCTCGTTGCACTGAAATGGCAACCTTTGCCTGATGCCTCGGTACTCCGCGGCTGCGCTTGCCCCCTTTGCACCAAAGAGGAAAGGAGGACACTGCGTGGGCTGGCACCCGCCTGGCGCCCTCGGTCGTCATGGCTTGCGTCGCGGGCACCTCGTGAGGTACCCCGCCTTGATCTCTCCGCCTCCTCGTGAGCCAGTCTGACAAGGCCGTGCCTGAGGAAGCTCCGCGTCGTCCGCCCCGCGAGGCTTGGCCCCTCGCGAGGGTCTTGGGTTTGTGTTGGTAAAGATGGGTCGCGCTGGGCCCCCTTTTGAGCCACGCCGCAGACCGCAGGCAGGCAAGTCTGAGGACCCCCGTTCCTAGAACGCCGACAGTAGCCCCCAGGCCCAAGGCGCACCCGGACTTGGCCGTGCAGGGAGGCGGAAGGGCAAGAGCGAAGCGCCGCGGGCCCTAACAGTCTGCGGCCTTGGGCGCCGCGTGGCGGTTGATTGGACGTGGGCGCCTCCACTTCCCCATGGCGCCTTGGCAACTGCACGGATTGGACAAGTCCCTGCATTCAAAGTGGGTCATGATTACCTGCGATCGTGGAGGTAGGCGGTTGGCCTCCGCCGGCCATAAGTACGGAACAGTGCGCGCCCTTCCAGTCCATCCCTCCTTGCTTCTCCTTCTTCCCGATCCTTGCTCCGTCTTGCTGCGATGGCTCCGATCCGCCGGTTCTCGACGGCAAAGAAGGGAAAGGCTCCCCAAGAGGAACTAGACCTACTCCAGCCGAAGAAACGGCTCGCCCCCCGTGGCTCGGACGAGGGGGCCCTTCAGGTGGTGTCGAGGCCTTTGTGCGAGCGGGCACCGCCGGGGTTCCCACTTCCATTGTACGCCCACGTCGAGGGCCCTAAAGGAGCTGATGCTGACCGCCACAGGCGGCGCCGCCGGTTCACGAAGGTGTGGGTCGTCCCCCCTAGGGTCCACACCGAGGGCTCCTCCCGAGAGTTCGTGCTTCACGTCGCCATTCCTCTTCAGTCTTGGATCCGCCTTCCTCCCTTCTTCGCCTCCATCATCCCGCAGGGGGAGCCCCTGGAGCTCTGGCTGCAGCACGCCGGCTGCAGCACCCTCGCGACCGAGGCAGAGGTCGCGGTCGTTGCCCCGGGCGAGGTCTACATGACTCGGGGCTGGAGAGAAATTGCCCGGGTTTGCACGGTAAGGGGCGTCTTCACGGTCCACTTGGATTATGACAGTGCTTAGGTGATGCTCTTCAAGGTCTTCGATGCGAGCGGGCGCCGGCTGGAGTGCTGCCCCGGGGAAGGTGGCCAGGACCCTGCCGCGATGAGGAGTGGGCCCGCCAACCGCTCCCTTGGCGGCTCCTCAGGTGGTGGAGGCGTCGGAGGTTCCAGCGACTCCGATGAGCTCTTCGCGACTCCGGAGATGAGCGATGATGGCTACGAGCCCCCGAGCCAGCGCCGCTCCTGCAGCAGGGTGGGCTCGTCAGGCCGCCGCCGACCCTGATCTGGATGGGGTTGGCGTCGGTGCTTGACGGCCCACTGTTGATGATGGCGTCTTTTGCTGGGACGCACGTAGTTTGTGTCCCTTTAGGATCTGTTCCCTCAAGGATCAGGGGCCGCTCTCTGGTGTGTCGCCCTTGGCCTTGGCCCCATGGCGGAGGCCTAGGCGCGTGTCCTGTCTTCTGCAGCATTGACGCGGGTGCTCACCCACATCTACCTTCGCGATCCCAACGTCGACCTCGACGGCCTGCTGGAGCCAGTAAGCGGCGAGCGTGCCGCTGCCGCTGCCGAGGCCGTGAAGGGTCGCGCGGAGGTTCTGCTGGGGAAGTTCCGGGCCTTCAGCACCAAGCCGAGGCAAGGCGCTGCCGACCCCACTGCTCCATGAGGCAAAGCCACTCCGCGCTACTCCACCGCCGACAAGTGGCTCCGCTGTGGCTCCTGTCCTGCTTTTAATTCCTGCACATGTATCGTGCCTCGAGGAGGCGTTTAAACTTGCATTTGGTATCGAGATAACAGTGTGGACTGTAATATTTGCTTTTGAATTCCTTGAATTTACGCTTTTCCTTCCTACGTTCTTATGTTCTACGCTGGCAGAGCCCGGCCCCGCGCATACCTCACCCAGCATTAGCCCCGACCGGAAACCAGGACGGGACCAAAGGAGTAAGGGGCTACGTGACAAGTTAGGCTCCTAAGTTGCGATGCTCAGGAGTCCCCCTTGGCGCACGAACAGCAAGTAGGGAGGTGTGATGCGGGTGGATCTACCGTTCTACGTCTGCAGAGCCCGGCCGCGCGCGTGCCTCACCCAGCGCTGGTCCCGACCGGAAACCAGGACGGGGCCACGGAGTGAGGGGCTACGTGACCAGTTAGGCTCCTGAGTCGCGATGCTCAGGAGTCCCCCTTGACGCTCAAACGGCCTTCGTACCTTGGCTCCGCTCGGGGAGAGATGCACGACGAACTAGGCCCGGGGGGACCTGGCTGGGCGGCGTGCGTCTGGGTGTGACCCAGGCGCAGCCCCCGTGCCCAGCCCCCTCGCGCGGCACTCCCGAGGGGAGGCGTTACGATGAGGCTAGACACTAAGCTCTGGGCTCCCTGAGGTTGATGCGGCCCGGGGGCCACCCTCAGTTGTTTATCACCAGCGCGGAGCATAGTGCTACCGTATGTGTACGGGCATAGCCGCTCCCCGGCAGTGTCGTCAGCCAGCATGGAGCATGGTGCTTCCACTGGTACGTGGGAGGGGGCCCCCTCCGGGAGGAGCCCCCGGGGCATGTACAGCCCCGCCCTGACACGTGGCTGGCACGGTAGGGCCTGGCGAGGTGTATCTGGGCACCCGTGAGCCAGCGCGGGACTCACGGGGCCCTACCTCTAGGCGGGTTGCGCCTGGCACTGGGCCTTATCTTGTGATG
The DNA here is from genome assembly GCF_018294505.1 of Triticum aestivum. Lineage (NCBI taxonomy): Eukaryota > Viridiplantae > Streptophyta > Magnoliopsida > Poales > Poaceae > Triticum > Triticum aestivum. The sequence continues at coordinate 357,778,364 of NC_057797.1, read as the reverse complement.
CGTTCCTGCAAATTTGGTTAGATGTCGGCACTCTACGTCCTCGGGTCCCGGCCCTCAAGCTGGTCTCAGCCGTCGCTGATATGCCAGGTCGCGATGCCATGGACAAGGCCAGAGGGTGAGGGCTGGAGAGCCAGTAAGAGCCCTGAGTCGCGATGCTCAGGTACCCCCCCCTTTAACGTGCAAGTGGTCGGCATGGAGAAGAAGAGGTGCCGTGGACCGGCATCAAATAATCAAGCATGGTGGGTCTAACGCATAATCGGAAATAAACGCAAATGGGATACATGCCACTGGGCCTGGCCCGAGCGGCTTGGGGATCATGCAGCCTGAGGGGCGCCCCCAACAAGGTAAGCTAACAACATGGAATAAAAAAGGGATACACGCCGCAGGGACGGACCCACGCGGCCTGGGAATAATGCAGCCCTGGGGGGGGCGCTCCCAGCTGGAAGTAAAACTAGAAAGGTGTTACCCGATGATGTTGAGGACGAAGGAGCGTTGATGTAGCAGGCTCGGTGGGCTGCGGGAGCCGATCCTCACGAGCCCCCAGGCCCAGGGGCCTCGGGAGGCTCCGGAGGCGCTGGCGGCTCCTCGCGGGCCATCTCCATCCCTGCCAGGGCAGCGGAACGCCTGGCCTCTCGTGCCTCCGTGATGCCCCTCATGAGGCGCTGGTACGCGTCAGCCGCGCTCGGCAGGCCGTAAGGCATGCGAACGTAGCTGTGGGGTGGGCCTCCGCAGCGCCCCACTCGCGAGGGCCAGAGGCGCTCCAGAGAGGCGACTCGGTTGAGCCCTGGTATGTCGATGCAGACGCGCAGCCCACCATCCTCGCCTGGATGGGGAGCCACTGCTGGTAGGCGGCGGCCGCCTTTCATGACTCTTGACTCCTGTAGCTCCTGAATGACCTTGCTGATGAACTCCTGAGGGTCTGGATCTCCTTGCCTTGCTCCTTCTTGAGGGAAACGTGCTTCGAAACACGCCTCCATGTGGTGCCCAAGCGCCTCCCTCGTGACCCTAGCTAGGTCGGTGGCCCTCCAGGGGAGAGCCCCCGAGCCCTGCCTGAGGAGGGCGCTGGGCGCGCTTTCCTATGCGATGGAAGGAGGTTCCCCCTGGGCAGGCGCGGGCCCAGAGGGGCCTGCCTCCTGAGTGGTCGGGCCGGACGATGTCTTCTTCTTCTTAGGGGCGGTCTCGGGAGGCCTCCTGCTTCCACGATCCGGGTCTTCCAGTGACGCGGCCTGAAAGGCTCGTTCCAGGGAACACACCGCGTCCTTCTCTTCACAGGGCACCGTGATGACTCCGCCACTTCCTGGCATCTTGAGGACGTTGTAGCCGTGGTGAGTTACGGCCATGAACTTGGCCAGCGCTGGGTACCCAAGGATGGCGTTGTACGGCAGGCGAATGTGAGCGACGTCGAAGTCGATGAGCTCGGTGCGGTAGTTGTCGCGTGCCCCGAAGGTGACAGGGAGGCGGACCTGCCCAATCGGGACCGTGGAGCCGTCGGTGATACCGGAGAAAGGCTTGGTTGGCTGAAGCTGGCTGTAGGGCACTTGGAGGTTGTTGAATGTTTCCACGGACAGGACGTTGAGCCCTGCCCCGCCATCGATGAGGGTCTTGGTGACCACCACGTTGCTGATGATTGGGGAACAAAGCATCGGGAGGACTCCGGCTGTAGCCGCACACTTGAGCTGATCTGCCGAGCTGAACGTGATGGCGCACGCCGACCACCTGAGAGGGCGCGTGGCTTCGAGCCTGGGGAGGACTGCGTTCACTTCGCGGGCGAACTGCTTGAAGATGCGCTGAGAGGCTGGGGCTTGTGCCCCGCCCAAGATGCAGGCGATCGCGCGCGGCTCCTGGAAGCCCCCAGCCCCCTCGTCCTGGTGGCGGTCTTCGTTTCTTCTTGGCTGCGGCGGCAGCGGTGGGAGGCCTGCGTTGCCTTGCGGGCGATCCTCGCGAGGCTGATCCCTCCAGTCCCCCTCGCGAGGCTGATCCCTCCAGCCTCCCTCGCGAGGCGGGTCTTGCCAGCGATCCTCGCGAGGTTGGTCGCGCCACCCTTGGCGTGGGCCACGGTCTTCCCAGCGTCCTGCGTTCCTTCCTCCTCCTCGGCCGTAGCCCCGGTCACTGCGGTCAGGGCGACGGCCGATCCTTCCTTCTCGCACGGCTCGGAGCTCTTGACATTCGTTGGTGTTGTGGGTGTGGAGGTCGTGGTACACACAGTACCGGCCGCCCTTGGAAGGTTCGGGCTGATCTCTGCCTCGCTTGGTGTCTGGTTCTGCCGCGAGCACGGTAGCCCCCTTGCGCTTCACATCCTTGGTCTTGGGCTTCTTCTCTTCTGGGTCTGCGGCAGGCAGCTCGAGGAGGGAGAGACGCCCTTCCTCGGCCCTGGCGCACTTGGTTGCCAGGTTGAACAGCTCCAAGGAGGTGCACAGGTCTTCATGCATCGCCAGCTCCTCCTTCATCTTGACGTCGCGCACGCCGTCGGAGAAGGCCGAGATGATGGCCTCCTCGGTCACCTTGGGAATCTTGAGGCGCGCGTTGTTGAAGCGCTGGATGTACTTCTGCAGGGTCTCCCCGGGCTGTTGCTTGATGCGGCGCATGTCGCTTACGGCGGGTGGCCGGTCGCGAGTGCCTTGGAAGTTGGCGATGAAGCGGGTGCGCATCTCGTCCCAGGAGGAGATTGTGCCTGGAGCCAGGTTCAGGAGCCAGGTGCGGGCCCCGTCCTTGAGTGCCATGGGGAACCAGTTCGCCATGACCTTCTCGTCTCCGTTGGCAGCTTCGATGCCCAGCTCGTAGAGCTGGAGGAACTCCGCAGGGTCAGCCGTGCCGTCGTAGCGAGGAGGCAAGTCTGGCTTGAACTTGCCGGGCCACGCGACGCTGCGTAGCTCGGCGGTGAAGGCGCGGCAGCCTGCTGTGGCCACGGGAGGCCTTGGATGACGGGGAGCTTGGTCTTGCATGTCCCCACGCGCTGCAGCTGGGTGCAGCGCGGGGTCTTGACGCGCGGGAGCAGGAGCATGGTCGCGACGTGCTGGAGCAGGGAGCGCCCGGGCAGCTTCTTGCGGGCGAGGGACTTCTTGACAGCTCTGCTCTTGCTGCGCTGGCGCCTGCCAGAGCGGGTTCCGCCCATGGGCCACGCGCCTTGGATCTATGGCGCCTTCCTGAGGAGGAGGCGGTCGGGGCGCCGCCGGAGCTTCATTGCCCGCGCGGGGCGGGGTGCGGTGCAGCAGAACAGACAGCGCAGGAGAGCCCCCTGCGCCGTGGACGAGCTCGGCAACGCGGTCGAGCCATTCTTTGTAGACGTCGTCGACGGGGCGGTAGCGCAGGAGCTCGTTCGCCGCGATGAGTGCAGCTCGAGCCTCCATGGGCGCGCGGAGCGCGCGGGACGAAGAACCAGCTAGGGTGAGTGAGGGAGTTGCGGTGCGGCCGCCTTGCTGCACGGACAGATGCTGGGACGATGCTTGCCGCTCATCCCCCGCCGGGCCGGTGGCGGCGTTGACGGCAGGTGACGGGGAACGGCGAGGGCGCCCGCTGACAGGGGCCGTCTGGGCGACGCGGGAAGCGAACGCGGCCCGGTGCTCGGCGTAGGCCCGACGAGCGTTAGACATGGGCGTGATGGTCGGAGGAGAACGGGGTGGTGGAAGGCGAATCCCGGCGCACCCCTACCTGGCGCGCCAAATGTCGGATTTCAGGTTCTGGCAGACCCTTGAGGTTCGAACACTGGGTGCGCGCGGAGCTTTCGTCTCCTACCTACCTGCACCCCTCCGCCTTGCTAGGATCTAAACTAAGGAAAGAACAACACAAGAGACACAGGGTTTATACTGGTTCGGGCCACCGTTGTGGTGTAATACCCTACTCCAGTGTGTGGTGTGGTGGATTGCCTCTTGGGCTGATGATGATGAACAATACAAGGAAGAAAAGCCTCGTGAGGGTCTGTTCTTGGCTGGGGCGATGAACTGCTGGGAGGAGCTCAGTCGCCCTTCTCTCTCTCTCTCTCTCTCTCTCTCTCTCTCTCTCTCTTTCTTTTTGCCCTCGGTCCTCTCTCCCTATCTAGCGGGTGGCCGGTCCTATTTATAGGGGCCCTGGTCCTCTTCCCAAATATCGAGCGGGAAGGGAGCCAACAATGGCGGGCTAATTTGAAGGGGGACAGCTAGTACTAGCTATCCTGACAAAAGTAGTCTTCGCCTGCGCAAAGCTCTGGTAATGACGCCGTCTTGGGCTCCACGATGACCTCCGTCTCGTAGTCCTCCTGGTCTTGGTCTCGTTGCACCGAAATGTCAACCTTTACCTGATGCCTCGGTACTCTGCGGCTGCGCTTGCCCCCTTTGCACCAAAGAGGAAAGGAGGACACTGCGCGAGCTGGCACCCGCCTAGCACCCTCGGTCGTCATGGCTTGCGTCGCGGGCACCTCGTGAGGTACCCCGCCTTGATCTCTCCGCCTCCTCGTGAGCCAGCCTGACGAGGCCGTGCCTGAGGAAGCTCCGCGTCGTCCGCCCCGCGAGGCTTGGCCCCTCGCGAGGGTATTGGGTTTGTGTTGGTGAAGATGGGCCGCGCTGGGCCCCCTTTTGAGCCACGCCGCAGGGAGCAGGCAGGCAAGTCTGAGGACCCCCGTTCCCAGAACGCCGACAGCATCAACATCTTGTACAAAGACACCATGGAGAAGTTGGGAATCAGGCAGAGGCAACTGCAGTCCAGCCGGACGGTGTTCCACGGCATAGTCCCTGGCCTTTCCTGCTCGCCCATCGGCCAGATCTTGATCGACGTCCTCTTCGGAGACAAAGATCATTTCCGCCGTGAGTCAATATGGTTCGAGGTGGTGGACCTAGAGAGCCCATACCATGCACTGCTTGGCCGGCCAGCCCTGGCCAAGTTCATGGCCATCCCCCACTATGCCTACCTCAAAATGAAGATGTCGAGTTCCAAAGGGATTCTTACCATAACTGGCGACTACAAGAAGTCATTCGCCTGCACATCAGAGAGAAGTCGGCTGGCCGAGTCCCTCGTCATTGCAACTGAGAAGCAGCTATAGATCGAGTTGTTGCAATGGCAAGCAAGCAGCCAGAGATGTCGCCTGATCCCAAGGAGTCGGAAGCTGAGGGCTCGTCCAAGCCAGCCAAGGAAAGAAAGAAGATACCTTTGGACCCGGAGCACCCAGAGAGGTACGCTGTCATAGGCGCCCACCTCGACAGCAAATAGGAAGGCGAGCTCGTCGATTTCCTCCCTAAGAATCGAGACATCTTTGCATGGTCCCGCAAGGACATGCCGGGTGTCCCGAAGGAATTCGCCGAGCACAAATTACACATCCGATTTGATGCCAAACCAGTCAGATAGCCTTTATGCCGCCTGTCAGAAGAGAAGAGGAGAGTTGTTGGAGAAGAGATAGCCCGGCTGCTCGCAGCCGGCTTCATCATGGAAGTATTCTTCCCAGAATGGCTGGCCAACCTGTTCTTGGTACTGAAGAAGAACAAGCAGTGGCAAATGTGTATTGACTACACAAGCCTCAACAAAGCATGCCCCAAGGACCCGTTCGCCTTGCCGAGGATCGACCAAGTGATAGACTCCACAGCCGGATGCGAGTTGTTGAGTTTCTTGGACGCATATTTAGGGGATCACCAGATCAAGTTAAACCCAACCGACAGGCTGAAGACTGCCTTCATCACGCCGTTTGGAGCTTTCTGCTACCTAACCATGATGTTTGGCTTGAGGAACGCTGGCGCCACCTTCCAACGATGCATGCAGAAGTGTCTCCTCAAGAAGCTCGGCAGAAATGCTCATGTCTACGTGGATGATGTGGTGGTAAAGATGGAGAAGCGTGGAACACTGCTGGAAGACCTCAAGGAGACCTTCGATAACTTGCGTCGATTCCAGATCAAGCTCAATCCGGAGAAATGCGTCTTTGGAGTACCAGCCGGCCAGCTCCTTGGTTTCCTGGTCTCCGAACGCGGCATAGAATGCAACCCTGTGAAGATCAAGGCGATTGAAAGGATGGAGGTACCCAGCCAACTACTGGATGTACAAAAATTCACCAGTTGTTTGGCGTCCGTCAGCCGATTCATCAGTTGGCTGGGTGAGAAGGCCCTTCCCTTGTACCAACTCATGAAGAAGGCCACTTTTTTCGAGTGGAACCACAAGGCAGATGAAGAATTTGTCCAACTAAAAAAGATGTTGGCGACTCCACCTGTTCTGGTGGCTCCGACCCCTAAGGAGCCCATGCTCCTCTACATCGCCGCCACCAGCCGAGTGGTCAGCACGGTCATTGTAGTAGAGCGCAAGGAGGAAGGCAAAGCACTACCAGTTCAGAGACCGGTTTATTATTTGAGTGAAGTACTGTCGACCTCCAAGCAAAACTACCCCCACTACCAGAAGATGTGCTATGGCGTGCATTTTGCTGCCAAGAAATTGAAGCCTTACTTCCAAGAGCATCCAATCACTGTGGTCTGCACGGCTCCTCTAGCCGAGATCATCAGCAGCCGAGACGCTTCGGGATGAGTGGCCAAGTGGGCCATAGATTTGGCCTCCTACACCATCTACTACCAACCTCGCACTGCCATCAAGTCACAAGCGCTGGCCGACTTCCTCGTCGACTGGGCGGAAACCCAGTATCTACCACCAGCGCCCGACTCCACCCATTGGCGAATGCACTTCGACGGCTCCAAGATGCGCACCGGCTTGGGAGCCGGCATTGTCCTCACCTCTCCCAAGGGCAACAAGCTCAAGTATGTGCTGCAAATCCATTTTGCCGCCTCCAACAATGTCGCCGAGTACGAGGCACTCATTCACGGGCTCCGGCTAGCCAAAGAGCATGGCATTCGCCGAATCCTGTGTTATGGTGACTCTGACTTGGTGGTCTAGCAGTCGTCAGGCGATTGGGACGCCAAGGACGCAAACATGGCAAGCTACCGCTTCCTCGTACAACAACTCAGTGGGTATTTCGAGGGATGAGAGTTTCTCCATGTACCAAGAAACGACAACGACCAATCAGACGCCCTGGCGCGAATCGGCTCCACCCGTCAGGTGATACCGTCCGGCGTCTCCCTTTAGCGCCTCCTCAAGCCGTCCGTCAAGCCATCACCGGAGTCAGACTCCATCTTCGTGCCGGCTCCTCCTGAAGTAGTCGGATCCGACTCAAGAGCCCCCGTAGACGGTGCGAGTATTCCGGCAGGCGGCGCAGGGATCGTGGCAGTCGCATCCGGCCCGGGGACTGCGGAGCCCGGCCCGGAGACTTCGGAGCTCGGCCCAGGGACTGCACCATTCTGCCCGGGGACTTCATCGACAGAGCAAGTGGCTGCCGACTCCAACCCGCCTCCTCCCAGCCCAGCCACCCTCGTCCAAGTCGCAGTCTTGGCGGTTGCAGAAATTGCAGCACCTTCATGGGCTCAGCCCATCCTCAAATTCATGGTGAACAAAGAGCTGCCAGCCGATGAGATCTCGGCTAGGCAAGTACAACGCCGGGCGGCAGCATACGCCATCATCAATAGAGAGCTCGTAAGGCGCAGCGACACTAGTATTCACCAGCGGTGTGTGGAGCCAGAGCAAGGCCAGGCAATCCTCAAAGACACCCATCAAGGCGAATGTGGCCATCACGCGGCTTCAAGAGCACTCGTCGCAAAAGCTTTCCGCCATGGTTTCTTCTAGCCGACTGCTCTTGAAGACGCCAAGTCTCTAGTCCAAAAATGCAAGGGGTGCCAGAAGTTCCGCTCTAAGCCTCATCAGCCGGCTTCATCACTCAAAACTATTCCTATTGCCTGGCCCTTTGCTGTTTGGGGCCTGGACATGGTCGGACCATTCAAGACGGCGCGAGGTGGTTTGACTCATTTACTTGTTGCAGTGGACAAGTTCACCAAGTGGATAGAAGCAAAGCCAATAAAGAGTTTGAATGGTCCAACTGTTGTGACCTTCATCTCCGACATCACAATTCGGTATGGCATACCGCACAGCATCATCACCGACAATGGCACAAACTTTGCCAAGGGTGCCTTGGCCCATTTCTGCGCGACTCCGGGCATCCGACTGGACTTATCGTCCGTTGCCCATCCGCAGTCCAACGGCCAAGTAGAGCGAGCAAATGGCCTAATCCTGTCTGGCATCAAGCCCCGGCTAGTCGAGCCTCTGGAGCGCTCGGCAGGCTGCCGGCTTGATGAGTTGCCAGCCGTCCTCTGGAGCATGCGCACGACTCCAAACAAGTTAACCGGCTTCACGCCCTTCTTCCTCGTCTACGGTGCCGAACCCGTCATCCCAACGGACATAGAGTTCGACTCCCCTCGAGTCACCACGTACACTGAGGAGGAAGCAGAGGAAGCATGCCAAGACGGCGTCGATCTGCTGGAAGAGGGCCGGCTATTGGCACTCAGCCGGTCCAGCATCTACCAGCAGAGCATGCGCCGATACTACAATCGGAAGGTCAAGCCGCGATCTTTCAAAGAAGGAGACCTTGTGCTTCGGCTGATTCAGTGAACAGCCAGCCAGCACAAGCTCTCAGCACCTTGGGAAGGCCCCTTCATCATCAGCAAGGTGTTGGGCAATAACTCGTACTACCTGATCGACGCTCAGAAGCCCCGAGAGCGCGAAAGGGACAACTCCGGCAAAGAGACGGAGCGGCCATGGAATGCAAATATCCTCCGAAGTTTTTACAGTTAATGCAGTATGTATCACGCTACCTTTTGTATTAAAGTATGAAGACTTCGGTCCCCTCGAGAAGATCTCGGGGACTGCCTTCTTTTATCTATATGATAAAGAGTTATGCCTATGAGTATGTTATTCTTTACCGCTTGGCACCGGGTTCGATTAGTCGGCCCGGGGACTTGCCGTCTTGAGCTATGAACTCACTTCCTGCAGCCGTACAAGTAGTGTGTGGCACTCAAGCCGTCTCCTGTTAGAAGCCGCAGAACGCAAAGCGATTGACTGGCAAGCAGGAGTAAGGTAAAATGGGTCCATATGAGAAATGGCTAAGGACTCAAAGCATGCACATAGCTTAAGCCGGTTTCCAGCTTTTTGCAACCGACTCTCGAGCAGCCGGCTCGCCGTTTACTAAATTAACTTGCTAAAAACTCTAAAAGGCTAAGTACTTGCCTTCCCAAAGAAGCCAAGTATTTGATCTAGCGGCAGTCCACAGAGCGGCTGTCCGACTAGCAAAACGGCAACTAAGGGAAGGCGGCAAAGGAAAAAGCCAAAGAGCAATAAGCAAGAAGAGATAGAACGCGGATAAATATTTACATAGAAAGGCCCTTGGCCGAATCATCAAATAGGAGTTCAGGATACATCCACACCCAGTGGGTGGAATTGTGCAAAATAACAAGTTCATTGAGACTACTAAGCAGGTAAGACAAACATAAAGTGGCAGCCTAGGAAGCCGCGGACGGACTTGGAGGACCAGAGGGGTCGGCGGTGCCAGTTGGCGGGGCAGTCGGCTGGTTGGTCTCTGCCTGATCACCCCTGGCGACAGCTAGCTCAGTTGAGCGCGGCTCGTTGCTAGAGGCGCGGTCGGGCTGGGGCTGCCCGTCTGCCTCGACCTCTGGCGCCTCCTCCTCGTCTCCTTCCTCCTCCTCGCCTTCCTCTTCGCCACTGGAGTCGATCACCTCCGCCGAGTCCTCACTGTCGTCCGGGTTCAGCCTGAACCACTCCGGCGGCGCCTCCTCGCTGTTCTCAGCCCGCTCTAGGACGAAGACACTGGTGTCGGTGTACTCAGCGATCAATGCAGCGCGCCTGACGAGATCATCCTCCACCGTTGCCAACTCCGCCTGATATTTCAGCCCGAACGTGGCTAACTGGGCTAAACTCGGCCCAGGATACCACGCGTTGGCGAATTCCAAGGCCCGGCGGGCTCCAGCCCGGGCTACAGAACCCTTCCAGGCCTCAAGACGACCGGCTGCCACCTCCAACCAGTCGGCAGTCCGACTGGGGGTGCGTGGCGCCTGCATGTCCGGCCACAGGGCGGCAATCTCCTAGGCGCCTACATGTTGATGCCGGCGCAGCATCCGGTGGGCTGGCCGAAGACGGGCCTCGATGCTTAGAATTTGCTCATTAAGAGTTCGGGGGCGTCGGCGGCGACCTGTCCGCTGTCCGCCCTCTGTGCTTCACGGTCAGCCTCGATGGCTTGATTGGCGACATTAGAATGGCCGGGAAAGAAGTCTGCTAAGTAAGAAGAGCAAAGAAACAAAGTTAAAAATTTAAGGCCGACTCAACTAGCAGTCGGCAGCCCGGAGAAGGAAACAAGTGGAAGCTCACCATCGACAAGATCTTCGATTGCTTAGAAGCCGGAGACCAGCATCGCCTCCTAGTAGGTCCAGGTGGTCTCCTTGTCCTCCGCCTCCTTCTGGGCCCTCTGGAGCAGCTCCTTCTGCTCCGCCAGCTGCGTAGCCAGCCGGTCGCGCTCCTCCGTCAGCCGGCCGCACTCCTCCTCCCTGACGCGCAGCGCTGTTTTGACTTCGCCCAGCTGCTGCTGAAGGGCGGCGTTGGCCTCTGAAAAAGGAGGTGGAGGGATGTCAGTCATTAGCAAAGAAGAAAGAACGTCGGGAGATCCGGCCCGACTGCTCAGCAGTCGGCCTGAATCTCGGGGACTACAACCCGCGGGTGCGCCAGCGTGCCCCCGCAGAGAAAGAAGAAAACTCACCCCGGCTGTCCGACAAGTCGGCGATCCGCTTGGCCAGCTCCTCAACATTGGCGTTGAAGGAGGTCACGCGAAGATTGTGGTAATCCTGCATCAAATTTCAGAAAAAAGCGTTGGTACTTGGAACTCGCCGATTAGAGTTTCGGGTCGGCTGCTCGGCCCGAAACTCGGGGACTACACCCAGTGGGTGCGCTGGAGCGGCCCCACAAAGAAAAAACAAGGAAGCAAAATAAAGAAAGGATGCGTACCCAGATGGCCGTTCGTGACACCAGGTATGCCTTGGTGCACTCCTTGATGGCGTCGCCCTCGGCCCGGAGCTTTGCTTGGACGTCCAAGAGTGCCCGGTTCAACGGGCCCCTCCCGCCTCCCCGCACCCACCCGGTGGGTGTGGCACTTGACACCTCGGCGCCCGGGATCGAGGAGCTCGCAGCGCCGGTCTCCAGAGGACGCGGCGCTGAGGCCTCCTTCGCGAGACGGCGGCGCATCAGCGTACTGACCTCGAGGGCCAGGCCCGTTGCCGCCGCGCCTCCGGTTGCCGGCACTGGCGGGTCCGCCGGTTGTCCGCCTGGCGCTCCTCCGGAGGGTGGCGGTGGTGGCACGACGACCTCTAGCGTAGCGGTGACTTCGGTGTCCCTCTCCATGATCGGGTTCTCGTCGCCGGCTTCCCCAGTTTGTGCCGAGAACTCTGGTGGCGGCGGTGCGGAGTTCAAGGGGACGACAAACACCGCCGACTAGCGGCGTGCGGCTTCCTCTATGCGCTTCTTCCCCGCATCAGCGGCCTCGGCCTTTGCCAGCTTCTTCAGGGCGGCAGCCTCCGCCTTGTCGGCTTCCGCCTTCTTCAGACGGGCGGCTTCCCGCTCCTCACGCGCCTCCCGCGCGTTCCCCTTCATCGCCTCCCAGAGGTCGGCGGCGGGGTCAACCCGCCGGGTGGTGGAGGAGGTCTCCGCCGACTTCACGACGGAGCCGGTGGCCAACTTCTCAAGAGAGAGAGAGGGGCCCTAAAGCCGGAAAACAAAGTAAAGAAATTTCAGACAGGCTCAATAAAGAAATACGAAGGTACAAAGGGAGGTGGTGCTTACGCTGAAATAAGCTGCGGCGTCTTCACCACCTTGCGGAAGCGGTTGGCCTTTGCGGCCGCCTCGTCCCGCTTGGTCGCCGCGGCTGAGCCCTTGGGCTTCTTTGGCCAGCTGCCAAAAAGGCTTGCCCCGGCCCTATGCTTCTTGCCGCCGCCTTGTGCGTCTGGCGGAGCTGACGAGCCCGTGCCCGACTCGCCGGCTCCTGGCTGGTGGCATGGGACGACGTCCTCGTCATCATCGGGCCAGTCCTCGAGACTGGCCCCAAGTCTCAGGCCGCTCACTGCGCCGCCTCCTCCCTCGGTGTCGTCCTCCCGGGCCGCCGCCCCTAGGTCGAAGTCGTCAACATCACTCTCCGCTCGGTCGGGGAGGAATTCGCGGTCCAGCCCCGCGGTGCCGGCTGCTGGCTGGAGGAGGGGGTTCTGACCAAAGCCGGCTGGTTAGATTGGACAAAATGGACTCGACAATGAAGAAGTCAGAGAGAAAGAGAAAAAGAAAACGACTCACGAGAGGCGGAGGGGCGGCACGCGAATACGGCTCCTTCCCGAACTGCCACTCTTCGTTGAGGTCGCAGCACGCAAGGTAGTTCACCATGTAGGCTACCTCCTCGTGAGGCATCTCCTTGGTGCACATTCGGCTCGGGTCTCGGTGACTGCTCATCTGGCAGATCATGTGGGGGAGACTTTGGAGGGGTAGCACTCGGCGTGCCATGAAGCCGGCCAGCAAGTCCGGCCCGGTCAGGCCCTCTGACTGCGCCAGTACTCGAAGCCGCGCAACGGCGCCGGCTCCCGCAGGCGTCAACGTCCAGGCCCGGTGCGACCACTTGGGTTGCCTCCCAGCCGGCGGGTTGGCTACGAAGGACGGCAGGTTGATCCAGTCGCCCTTCGCGGAGACGTTCTTCACGTAGAAGTACGACCGCTGCCACATCTTCACCGACTTGATCATCTTGATGGAGGGAAACGGGTTGTCGGCCCCCGACCTCCGCACGGTGATTAACGCGCCGCACTGAGCCGGCACGCCCGCGGCTTGGGTGCCGAGCTTGGAGTAGAAGAACTCCCCCCAGAGCTCCATGGTGGGGAGAACACCGATGAAGCCCTCGCACAGGGTGACGAAGGCAGACAGCAACACCACCGTGTTGGGGGTGAGGTGGTGAGGCTGGAGTCCGAAGAACTCAAGGAAGGAGCGGAAGAAGTTGCTCGCCGGCAGGCCCAGGCCGCGCAGGCAGTGCGAGCGGAAGACGACCCGCTCGCCCTCCTGCAGCGCCAGCAAGATCTCTCCCCTCCGCACGAGACGAACCCGAACGAGGTCCTCGCCGGGCAACCGACGCGTCTTGCAGAGGAAATCAACGTGCTCGTCGTGGACCTCCGAACCATCCCAGGTGCCGGAATGCGCCGTAGGGGGCGTGACGGCAGAGGAAGAGCTCATCTTGAGCAGACTGCCGCAGCGCTCGACATAGCTTGAGGTGCGGCGGAGAGAGAGAAGAAGAAGAAGAAACAGTGGGGAGGTGGGACGTGCGTGCTCCTCCGTCTCCCCTCCTCCCCCTACTTATAGCCCAGTGGGCTGCGAAGCCGAGGGGGCAGTTGTGGGATTTACTGCGCCCACTACTCCACGCCCCCCACGTTTATCACGCAAAGATACTACGCGCGGTAATTCCATGGGAACCTCAACCGCCCCCCACGGCCGCAGCAGATCCGCCCGCGTGCCGAGGCGTGGTAGTGGCGGGCCCCGCCTGTAGACATGTCCCATCTCGCGGATGGGTAGGCGGGCTGGCCCGGCCACTGGTTGCCACATGGTGGGCAGGGAGTGGGTGCTGGTCAGGAAGCTTAGCTCACACGCTATTGAGTTCCCACCGGGGGATTCGAAAGCATTTTTGGACAAGTCAAAGTCAGGCGACTCCAACTCCTACCAGTCGGTCCGGCAGAAGTCAAACGAGGTCTCACCTCAAGCACTCGGAGAAAGAAACTGCTGAGGCTCCTCGGCTGATCGTCCGCGGCGCTTCACCAGCTTCGGGGACTACTGTCGGACTAATGGGCCACGGGTAGGCTAACCCGAGGCCCAGAACCTTTCAAGACATCGGGGCTGACTGCGCCCCTCAAGACACCAGGATGGAGAGCTGCCTTCCAGAGGCCGGCTAAAGGAACTGCCGACTGCCCGCATGTGGCCGAGTCCTGGAGGTGAGGTCAAGACGGGCTGACTCCCACCTAGCGGCTCCCAGAGAAGCCGGCCATGGGGAGTCGGCCCACGACACCAACAAAGCCCATGCCCTCATAAGGGGGATGGGATGGGAGTGACAACAGTAAAGCCCACTCCCTCCCCATTTCATGGGATGGCTAGGCCACAGTGCACCGTACCAGTGGAGATCTCCGTCCGGCGAGGCACTGTTGTTGTGCCATCCCTAACATCAGCAACAGTGGGCGGAGTCCTGCACCCATGACGGCATGTCGGTACGGTCCAGGGATGATGGGCCCTACCGGTCAGCGAGAGTCCAGAAGACGGCAAGAGCGCTACCAGTCGGACCCGAAGGGAGTCGGGCCCCGGAAGTCGGCCTGCCCCTCCCACGGGTCCCACACGCCATTAACCAAACGAGACGGGGAGTGGCTACAGTAATCGCCCGCCATGTAGCAGGGCTGTAGCCACGACCCCATGACCAAGCCTGCATCATTAGAGGAACGGCTATAGTAATCGGCAGCCGGCAAGACCCGCAAGCGGCAGGGACGGCCTGTCGGCTCCGTACCAGACCAGTCGGCAGGGCCCACCAGCCGGCAGGCCCCAACAGTCGGCGTAGAGGCCGGCAGGCGAAGAGACTGACGGTTGGGCCCCGTGCCCAGTCGGTTTACCATTGTACCCCTGGGGGGGTAGGCCTATATAAACCCCGAGGGCACCCATGCAAAGGGTTCTGATCCATTAGAACTAGACCTGACCTTAGAGAAGGGAGAGAGCTGACCTAGCCTCCTCCTGCCCACAGATACAGCTCGAGGAGTACCATTGTACTCTCTTTCGCCTTAGTGATCATGCAGAGACCCCGTAGAGCAGGACTAGGGGTGTCATCTCCTAGGAGAGCCCCAAACCTGGGTAAAGTCTGCCGCCGTTTGTGTCTACGCCTCATCCCGTTTCCATGCACCGACGATGTTCTACTCGCCCCCACCATGATAAGCCATCCATTGGCATATGCCGCTCCCAACCCCCGACACTATTCTAGGTGCCGCATCACCTTATTTTGGGCCAGGCCCATGTAATTTCGAAATACTTGATTATAGGTTGTTTTTAGAGTCCGTATGTGTGCGGAAACAAGAGTTAGGGTTGATTTCTGACCCCTCCTCCAAGCGCCATGAAATTCCCCCCTCTTTCCTCCATATATACATCTCTTAGGGCATCATTTAGACTCTGGGTTTTGTTTAGATTAAAAGTTTGCCATAGCTGCAACTTCGCGTACTTTGTTTGTGTTCAACGACCAGACAAAGACGTCACAGAACCCCACCTTGATCAATAGAGCTTTCATATTCTATTCACAATATCCAGATTGCAATCTTAGTTTCTTGCTTGTTCTTTGTTTGCTTGCAGGAAATAGACCCTCGTGGTCAGGTTGATCATGCTCCGGCATGGTCAATAACCCCTCGGAAGTTTTAGTGATTGCTAAGGCGCGACGTCTCACACGTTCATAGTCGGATCGTCAAGGTCAACTCCCACAGAAAATGATAGCTATCTCATCGAAACATCGGGACACCCTCGCCTCTATCACTTCCCACCTAATTTCTCTGGGTCGAAGCCATTGTCCTCCTCGGTAGCTGTAGAAAGGAACAAGACAATGCTTGCTAAAGCCGAAGCTCGCAAGCGAAAGAAAATAGAAGCCACGCAGCATCCCCCTCTCAGAAGCGTCAAAAGACGAAAGCTTCAAAGGTTTCTCGAAAGTCTCAAGTGCCTCACGCTCCTCAGTCATCTACACCAGGGAGCCATCTTTGTGGAGCTAATCTCTGTTGCCCCACCTGCTTCAAACAATACTGAAAGGCCTGCTTGAACCAATCTTTGTTCCCACAGAGGCTCATCAAACAGAATCTGAAGTTATTCCAACTATTGACAACACCGCAGCTGAAGACATTGCCACTGAAGATAATGTACAACATGATGATGTAGTTCTTCCTCAGCCTGAATATGATGTGGTATCATCTCCTATTTGCGAGAATAGTGAATATGTCAGCATTGGTGATCCTCCAACGCCCATTGTGAAGATGACTTCTGGGATGAAGAGTATCCAAACTCACCTTTACATTAAGTGATTCCTCACTCTCCTCCCGCTCAAGCTTCCACACCTGTGATTGAGTCTCCTGACTCCCCACTCAAGACTATGGAAGTTGATCCATGACCTACATAGTAGTCACCTTTTCGAAGGCTTTACAGAGGTCCAAGACCATCATCTTCCATGTCCAGCATTCCAAAAGAGAACTATTAGAGGTGTGTCGAGTATTATTTGTACAAGGTAGGTTAAAATTGGACTTGGGGTCGTATGGTGTGTAGACAGGATATGGAGTCCTATCCAAGTAGGACACTTGTATCCTAGGCCTCTGATATAATGAGGGGGTAGACACACGATGTAACTGATGACCCACAAGAATAGATGATTAATTGTAGTCCTTTTGATAAGTAAGAGTGTCAAACCCAACGAGGAGCAGAAGGAAATGACAAGTGGTTTTCAGCAAGGTAATTTCTACAAGCACTGAAATTGTCGGTAATAGGTAGTTTGATAGCAAGATAATTTGTAACAAGTAACAAGTAACAATAGTAATAGTAAGTGCAGCAAGTTAGCCCAATCCTTTTTGTAACAAAGGACATGCTGGAACGGTCCTAGATAATAAGTAAAACGTTCTTGAGGACATACGGGAATTGCATCTGGTCAATTTCATCATGGTGGTTTGATTCGCGTTCGCTACTTTGATAATTTGATATGTGGGTGGACCGGTGCTATAACACCCTCGATGCGACTATATCTCCCATGTGTCGAGGCATGACTTAGAGGCATAATCACATTGAAGGCATATGTCGCAAGTTAGGCAATCTTCACAACATCCCATGTAATATAAATCATAAAGGGGAGATAACATAGTTGGCTTACACTCGCCATGTCAAACAAGTACATAAATAACATTACATCATCCAAACACTCATGGCCCGACTACGGCGCCAAAATAAAAGAGAACCCAACATGCGACACGGTCCCAATCACCCCCAACTGGGCACCACTACTGATCATCGGGAAAGGAAACATAGTAACGTTGAGAATCCTTGTCGAACTCCCACTTGAGCTCAAGCGTGTCTCCTGGAGCGGAATCATCAGGCCATGCATCTGGTGTAATAGTAATCTGTGAGCCACAGGGACTCAGCAATATCGCACCCTCGCGATCAAGACTATTTAAGCTTATAGGTAAAGGCAAGGTGAAAATATGTGGAGCTGCAACAAGCGACTAGCAAATATGGTGGCTAACTTATTCGCATAAGAGAGCGAGAAGAGGAGGCAAAGCACGAGCGAGAAACTAGAGAGCAACCTGCGCAAACATTACTCCAACACCGTGTCCGCTTCCCGGACTCCGCCGATAAGAGGCCATCACGGTAACACACTTAGTTGATTCATTTTAGTTAAGTTAAGGTTCAAGTTATCTACAACCGTACGTTAACAAATTCCCATCTTCCCATAACCGTGGGCACGGCTTTCGAAAGTTCAAATCCCTGCAGGGGAGTCCCAACTTAGCCCATGACAAGCTCTCACGGTCAATGAAGGAATAGACCTCCTCCCAAGACGTTCCGATCAGACTCGGTATCTCGGTTCTTTAAGACACTTTGACAGGTTAAAACAAGACCAGCAACACCGCCCGAATGTGCCGACAAATCCCGATAGGAGCTGCACATATCTCTTTCTCAGGGCACACTCAGATTGTCTAAACTTCTGGTAGGCCAGCCCAGAGTTGCCCCTGGTAGCCACTGGCGGCTGACAGTTTGGACCAACACTCAAAGGAGCACTGGCCCGGGGGGGTTAAATAAGATGACCCTCCGGCTCCGGAAACCCAAGGGAAAAAGAGGCTAGGAGGAAAATGGTAAAACCAAGGTTGGGCATTGCTAGAAAAGCTTTAATCAAGGCAAACTATCAAGGGGTTCCCATTATAACCCAACCGCGTAAGGAACGCAAAATCCGGGAACATAACACCGATATGACGGAAACTAGGGCGGCAAGAGTGGAACAAAACACTAGGCGAGAGGCCGAGCCTTCCACCCTTTACCAAGTATATAGATGCATTAAGATAACATAGCAATATAATGATATCCCAACAAGTAAATAAATGTTCCAACAAGGAACGGCCTCCAATCTTCACCTGCAACTAGCAACGCTATAAGAGGGGGCTGAGCAAAGCGGTAACATAGCCAATCAACGGTTTGCTAGGACATGGTGGGTTAGAGGTTTGACATGGCAATTTGGGAGGCTTGAAAGCAAGTGGTAGGCATCGTAGCATTGGCATAGCAAAAGAGCGAGCAAACTAGCATAGCAAAGATAGTAGTGATTTCGAGGGTATGATCATCTTGCCTGCACAGTTGTCAGAGTTAACTGGATCCTCGAAAGAAAACTCAACGGGCTCCTCATTAGCGAGCTCGTCTCCCGGCTCTACCCAAACAAGACAAACAAGCAACAAGGACACAATCAACCACGTGCAAGGATCAAACAAGATGATGCAAAGATGATATGCTATGCGGGATGCGATGCGGGATGCAAAATGCAAGATATGACAGGAAATGCAAGAACCTGGCCTCAACTTGGAAATCCAAGTATGCCACTGGAAAGATGAGATGAAATCGCTTGAAAACGATATAAAGAGCGCCGGAATCGGAGTTACGGTTTGGAAATGGCAAGCGATTCAAATATGACACCGGTCTGCGATTTACAGCAAGTAGGCATCTAAATGCAATGAGATGAACATGCTACAGCACCCAAACATGACAACTAAAAACATGGCAGGGAAGAATTCATGATGCTTAACAAAAGTCTAGCACTGAGTTATGGCCAATTCCTCCATTAACAGGTTCAAACAAGCATGGCAGAAATGCATATGACAAACAGATCTCAGACATAGTGAAATTAACACTTGTCTGGAATTTCAGATCAGGTAGCATCCTTCGGAGCAACAAAACTACATGCTACAGGATCTGAACATGACAAAGTAAAGCACGGCATGGAGCTACTCAAAGAGCTTAACAAAAGTCCCTTAGTGACCTTGAGCCAAAAGGGATCATAAAATACAATTGCAAGCATGTGAACATAGCAAAAACATAATCAGTTCTCAGACTTTGTGAAAACTGGCACATGCTGAAACATAACTCAAGTGGGCATGTTTACGAGCTCGATGAACTCACTACGGTGCAAGTCATGGTAAGCTAAGCATACACCCATCAAGAATGCACAAAATTCAAGCTAGACATGGCAAGAACAATAACATAGCATGCACGGATCAACTACAACATCATCGGCAAAATTGCAAACAAGTTGACAATATGCCCAGATTCACAAAGTAGCAAAAGTAGAGCTCGATTGACTCAATCTAGGTTGCTCCATAATTGCAAACAAATACATGGGTGGATATAGCACTACAAGATTAACAAAACATCCTTACTGATCATCCTCAAAAGAGGCACGGATCAATAGGAAACAACATGAACATATGGCATCATGAGATGAACAGATTCAAGGACTTAGTGGAATTGCTAAGTCCCTGAAATCAGAATTAACAAGTGCACCACTTTGCAAGCTCGCGCTAGTCACCACAAACATCACAAAAATACATGGGTTGCACCTCTGGAAAGATGACAAAACCCTTACCAAAACATATGTAGAACTCATGGGCATATCATGCACGCAATAATCATGGCAAAAATGACAAATATCTAAATGGAGCAGTAGATCTGACAATTATCTCAAGTAGCCCTCTTCTAACAGCATTTGAGGCATCAAGATGAACTCAAATGAAAATTATGCAATGGAATGAAATGATATACTCTCTGAGATGAACATTTTGATATGCTATATGCATGAATCGGAGCTACGGATGCAAAGCTACAGAGCTATGAACATGAGCATATGGGCTAGAAAATTCCAGGGACTTAGAAAAAAATCAACCCCGAGATCTAGGGTTTACTGTTCACGGCACGCGAACCGAGGAGCTCCAGCGAGGTGGCGGCGGCTCCGGCGAGGGAAAAGCGAGGCCGAGGCGATGCGGGGGCGCGGCCGGGCGGCGGAGTGGCCGGGAGGCGGCGGAGGCGGCGATGGCGCGTCGGGCGGTGGCGTCCGGGGCGGCGAACGGCGGAGAGGCGGGCCGCGGCGGTGCGGTGGCATTCGGTGCAGTGGCGGGGCGGAGCAGGCGGCGGCGCGAGGTAGGAGGAGGCGGCAGGGCGATGGTGCGGGCGGCGCGCGCGGATGGGCCCGCGGGGGCCCTGCCTGGGCTCGGCGGGCCGGCGGCGGAGAGAGGCGGCGGGCGTATGGGGAGTGGCCACGTGGCGGCGGCGGGGAGCAGCGGACACGTCCGGCCCGAATCGGACGTGTCCGGCGGCGAGCGGTGGAAGACGACTAGGGTTTCGGGGAGGGGATCCGAGATTTGGAAAGGGGGTTCTTTAAATAGGCATAGAGGGAGCTAGGAGTGTCCAAATAAGGTGCGGTTTTCGGCCACGCGATCGTGATCGAACGATCTAGAAGATGGAGAAGGCTTAGGTGGGTTTTGGGCCAAATTGGAGGGGTGTTGGGCTGCAACACACATGAGGCCTTTTCGGTCCCTCGGTCAACCGTTGGAGCATCAAACAAAGTCAAAATGGTACGAAAGTTGACAGGCGGTCTACCGGTAGTAAACCAAGGCCGCTTGACAAGTCTCGGTCCAATCCGAAAATGTTTAATCCCCACACATGAAAGAAAGGTAGAAATGACCACCAGAGGAGAACGGAGCGCTGGAATGCAAAACGGACAACGGGGAAAATGCTCGGATGCATGAGACGAACACGTATGCAAATGAAATGCACATGATGACATGATATGCAATGCATGACACGCAAGCAATGACAACACAACAACAGCGAAAAACTGGACAACACCTGGCACATCGGTCTCGGGGCGTTACAACACTCCACCACTACGAGAGGATCTCGTCCCGAGATCTAGTATGGCACCGGAGGGAAAATGGAAGAGAAAGAGAAGAGGTAAAACTAAGTTGCTCCTTTGACAAATGAGTGAAACCAAAGAACCTTGAAAATGTTAAGCCATTTCGAGAAAAGAATACAACGGAGATGAACGAAGTTGAAAACACCCCGTTAGGAAAGAGGAACAAGGAAGAACAAATTCGGACAGCACTCCGGTTGAAACGGGAGTCAAAACTTGATAAAATGAAAAGAACTTGATCTTGACAAGAACAAAAAGAAAAATAGAAGAGAGCCACATCAAAATGCCTCTGGAAGAAAAAAAGAGAATGGAAAAGGAGTGAACGAAGTAGAAAACAATATCTTGGCAGAGCACGCTTACAACAAAGGCTAGAACGAAGTTGTTGGAAAACCAACAACAAAAAGAATAATCTTGATATGGTCTTATGAAATACATCTCAAAATTATGAGGTGACCATCTGCCACTCACGGGAAAGAATTGTATTTATTTGAACAAGGAGACGAGAAACTATTTCACCGGGAGGATAAAGAAAAGCTTGGCTCATATATGAGCACCATAGATAGCAACAGTCCTTAGGGATGGCTTTAGGTGAAATATAACCCAAGACAATTCCAACGAATAGGTTGATGGATTTAAAATATCCCAATCTTGACAGCATGTGAATCATGAAAACATGAACTCAAATTATCAAGAATGACATAATACTAGCTCCAATGATACGGTTGAAAGAATTGCACTCCGGATAGCAAGATGAAGAAAACTTGAGCTCCTCAGAAAAGAATCTTGATGAACACTTCAAGAAGGAATATAAATCCTTGATGAACAATCATGTAGAACCTTCATGAGTACTCCGGTAAACAAAAGGTAACGAAAAGAAAGAGAAGTTGAGAACACAAGGTAAAACCTTGTAATGATTTAGATGAATCTCCGTGGTGAAATAATTGAGAGAACTTGGAACTCCAGGAAAAGAAAGATGAACAAAAGAAATCAATAATTTGATGAGCCTCTGGAGTAAGGAAGTGAGTTCAGTCGATGCAACAAGAATAAGAATTACATTATGCTTATCCTTCACCAATTAAATTGATGACAATCAACGGATTTGGCACACTACTTATTCTCGTATCAAGGATTAAGAGAGATATACCATAAATTTGAGAACGTCTTCAACGAACCACCGGTAGGATTGGAACAACGAATGAATTGATATGATAAACGAAGGAAGAGAAATCTTGAATGAACCACCATAAGAATTAAAAATGAACAAACAAAAGATAAGGAAGACACCGGGAAGAATTAGCAAATGAATGAAGATTCTTGAGAGAATTTAGACCCATGAGAACGAAGAGATCATGAGCCGATTAGAGATCACTTGAACGAAGCACTGGTAAGATTTAGAGTATGAGAGCTGAAAGCTAGAATGAATAAATCTTATATGGTGGGCTCCGGATAATCAAACTGAAAAGACTCCTGAATTACTCCGGATGGGTGGAAACAAATCTCACAATCGAAAATAATTATGAGAGGATGGCAACAAACTAGAGCCACGAATCTTGAAGAGAATGAAGCAAGATATGGAGGAAAAACTCTTCTTCGGTCTTCAAAATCTAAGAATGATGATGAGAAACACCACCAAGAATTGTTGAGGCACTCCGAATGAAAATTATAAAGGTTGAACCAATGATGAAATAATTTGGCAGATCTTGGAGAAATACATTTGACTGATGTCAATTCATTCTTACGTCAAACTGTGAAATGAATTTGAGACTAACTCCAGGAGAATAAGAAGAGTCAGGTAAGATCCTGGGAAAAGACCTGTGGGTTAGGGCCCACTCAAAAGAAACACCGTTGAATGATTTAAAAGAGAGAATGCACCAGTTGAATTTAAATGGCTTGAATGAGATAACAACCTCGAAAGATCTTGAATGAATGCAAAGTGGAAACACGAATCTTTGAGATATCTTTAGCACTCCGGAACAAATGAATAACGAAAGGTTAATGATTGAGAGGTGCACCAGCAAGAGAAGACATTTTAAATAAGGAAAAGAATATGATCAAACACCAAAAGCTTGATTTGAATCCACCGGAGAAGAGAACGAGTGAAGAGTGACGAACTTGAAGCTCCATTAGAATCTTGTTGAGAATCACCGGATAAAGATATTGATTGAAAAGAATGGAGAGACTTCACATCAGTAAAATGGATACTTGATTTAACAAATTCGAGTCCTCAAAGAAGAAGGGTGGGAGGGCGGGAAAATAAAGGCAGCTTGGGACGAATGAAATGAGCACCGTTGAGAAGAACTGATACTTGATCTTGCGGTTGTAGAAATGATCGTATCCACTTGAAGAGAAACACGCCGGTGAAAAGAAATTGAAATGACAAACTCGATGATCGAGAAGGATTAGTATTCACATAGGAATATGAGAACACCATTTGGGAAAGGTATGGAAACAACACTTGACATTGAAGCAACTCGAATACCACAACTCAAAACAAAACAAAGGATTGGCTTGCAGAATAAGCCAGAACAAACATATGATAGAGATTTCGTCCGAAGTTTTCGTGGTGGGGCCTACACAGGCTCGATCGTACAGCACCATCATGTACAATGCAGTGCATGTGACATGCGAAGCATCCCCGAGTCGGCATAGCCAAGGACTCTTTAAGACACAACGAGACCACTGTAAAACCGACCGTGAATAGGCGGACCACTAGACGTCGAACCCCAATTTCATATCATACATCTGTCGGAAAGATATCCTACGAGCTACTTGAATTCCCACTTAAAAACTCCTGAAATTTTCCGGTTATGCAATCAGGTGTTGGGAATAGAGGGCAAGCATAATATCTCACCCAAACTAGCAAATCCTACATCCAGCTGTATCCATCCTTCAACACATAACCAAGAAAAACTTCGGAAACCATCAACCTCAACCTTTGAAAAGCATCCGTTATACAAGTTATGGTGATACTCCCGAACTCCCGCCCCAGTACTGGGTGGCGTCGAGGTTATCTCACCAACGAACTGCATAAAAGAGATTTTCGATGGCGGCATACTAAACTCAGGTATTCCAGAACTGCAACGACAAAATTATGACGACAACACCTCAGAGCTCAACTCCCCGGGACACTTCCACAAAACCCCTGACAGGAGGCACCAAGACAATGTTCTCATCATAAAACCATCGAAACGATTCCAAGATACCCGCGTGATCCTAAAAAAATTTAGTGAAATTTGAGAAGAGAAGAGTCAAAACTCTACGTCAGGATGCCTTACCAGAGCGATGAGGAGACTAGGAAGTAAAAAGAATTCCTAAACTCTCCGATATATAATTCCTAAATGACTCAAAACATTTTTCTAGACACAACTCGGGCGCTAAAACGATCAATCAATGGGGCTCCGAAGGTCGGGGAAGGCTCTGATACCAACTTGAAACACCCTCGATGCGACTATATCTCCCACATGGCGAGGCACGACTTAGAGGCATAATCGCATTGAAGGCATATGTCGCAAGTTAGGCAATCTTCACAACATCCCATGTAATATAAATCATAAAGGGGAGATAACATAGTTGGCTTAAACTCGCCACGTCAAACAAGTACATAAATAACATTACATCATCCAAACACTCATGGCCCGACTACGGCGCCAAAATAAAAGAGAACCCAACATGCGACACGGTCCCAATCACCCCCAACTGGGCACCACTACTGATCATCGGGAAAGGAAACATAGTAACGTTGAGAGTCCTCGTCGAACTCCCACTTGAGCTCAAGCGCGTCTCCTGGAGCGGAATCATCAGGCCCTGCATCTGGTGTAATAGTAATCTGTGAGCCATAGGGACTCAGCAATCTCGCACCCTCGCGATCAAGACTATTTAAGCTTATAGGTAAAGGCAAGGTGAAAATATGTGGAGCTGCAACAAGTGACTAGCAAATATGGTGGCTAACTTGTTCGCATAAGAGAGCGAGAAGAGGAGGCAAAGCACGAGCGAGAAACTAGAGAGCAACCTGCGCAAACATTACTCCAACACCGTGTCCGCTTACCGGACTCCGCCGATAAGAGGCCATCACGGTAACACACTTAGTTGATTCATTTTAGTTAAGTTAAGGTTCAAGTTATCTAGGTCCCTGAAATCAGAATTAACAAGTGCACCACTTTGCAAGCTCATGCTAGTCACCACACACATCACAAAAGTACATGGGTTGCACCTCTGGAAAGATGACAAAACCCTTACCAAAACATATGTAGAACTCATGGGCATATCATGCATACAATAATCATGTCAAAAATGACAAATATCTAAATGGAGCAGTAGATCTGACAATTATCTCAAGTAGCCCTCTTCTAACAGCATTTCGGGCATCAAGATGAACTCAAATGAAAATGATGCAATGGAATGAAATGATATACTCTCTGAGATGAACATTTTGATATGCTATATGCATGAATCGGAGCTACGGAAGCAAAGCTACGGAGCTATGAACATGAGCATATGGGCTAGAAAATTCCAGGGACTTAGAAAAAAATCAACCCCGAGATCTAGGGTTTACTGTTCACGGCACACGAACGGAGGAGCTCTAGCGAGGTGGCGGCGGCTCCGGCGAGGGAAAAGCGAGGCCGAGGCGATGCGGGGGCACGACCGGGCGGCGGAGTGGCCGGGAGGCGGCGGAGGCGGCGATGGCGCGTCGGGCGGCGTCCTCCAGGGCGGCGAACGGCGGAGAGGCGGGCCGCGGCGCTGCGGCGGCGCGGTGGCGTCCAGTGCGGCGGCAGGGCAGAGCAGGCGGCGGCGCGAGGTAGGTGGAGGCGGCGGGGCGATGGTGCGGGCGGCGCGCGCGGATGGGCCCGTGGGGGCCCTGCCTGGGCTTGGCGGGCCGGCGGCAGAGAGAGGCGGCGGGCGTATGGGGAGTGGCCACGTGGCGTCGGGGGGAGCAGCGGACACGTCCGGCCCGAATCGGACATGTCCAGCGGCGAGAGGTGGAAGACGACTAGGGTTTCGGGGAGGGGATCCGAGATTTGGAAAGGGGGTTCTTTAAATAGGCATAGAGGGAGCTAGGAGTGTCCAAATGAGGTGCGGTTTTCGGCCACGCGATTGTGATCGAACGATCTAGAAGATGGAGAAGGCTTAGGTGGGTTTTGGGCCAAATTGGAGGGGTGTTGGGCTGCAACACACACGAGGCCTTTTCGGTCCCTCGGTCAACCGTTGGAGCATCAAACGAAGTCCAAATGGTACGAAACTTGACAGGCGGTCTACCGGTAGTAAACCAAGGCCACTTGACAAGTCTCGGTCCAATCCGAAAATGTTTAATCCCCACACACGAAAGAAAGGTAGAAATGACCACCAGAGGAGAACGGAGCGCCGGAATGCAAAACGGACAACGGGGAAAATGCTCGGATGCATGAGACGAACACGTATGCAAATTAAATGCACATGATGACATGATATGCAATGCATGGCACGCAAGAAATGACAACGCAACAACAGCGAAAAACTGGACGACACCTGGCACATCGGTCTCGGGGCGTTACAGCTACTTGGGTGCTTTTCTTACTTGAACAAGCCTCCCACTTATAATGAAACCCCTCGCAATCATATGCAACTACGAAGTAAGTGTTAAGATAAAATCTGACCTTGGCATTAAACATATGGATCCAAATCAGCTCCTTACGGAATAGCGCATAAACTAGGGTTTAAGCTTCTGTCACTCTAGCAACCCATCATCTAATAACTACTCCACAATGCATTCCCTTAGGCCAAAAGATGGTGAAGTTTCATGTAGTCGACGTTCACATAACACCACTAAGGGAATCACAACATACATATCATCAAAATATCGAATGAAGAATACATAATTCACATGATTACTTGCAACATGACTTCTCCCGTGGCCTCAAGAACAAGGGCAACTACTCACAAATAATATTCATGCTCAAGATCAGAGGAGTAATAAATATCATAATGGATCTGAACATATAATCTTCCGCCAAATAAACCCTCTAGCATCAACTAAAAGATGTAATCAACACTACTAGTCACCCACATGTACCAATCTGAGGCTTTTGTTCCAAAGATTGCACACAAGAGGTGAACTAGGGTTTGAGATGAGGTGGTGCTATTGAAGATGTTGACGAATATTGGCCTCCCAAAGATGAGAGGGTTGTTGGTGATGACGATGGCTTTGATTTCCCACTCCCGGAGGGAATTTCCCCCAACGGAATCGCTTTGCCGAAGGGCAAAAGTGCTCCTGCCCAAGTTCCACCTCGAGACGATGTTGCTCTGTCCCGAAAGTAATCCTCTTATTTTTTTTTCTAGGTCAAAAGACCTTATGTACCTGAAGATGGGCTCCAGAGGTGGGCCGAGGAGCCCACTACCCACCAGGGCGCCAGGGGGGCAGGCGGGCCCTGGTTCCTTGTGAGCACCTAGTCGGCCCCCTCTGGTTGTTCTTTTCTCCAATATTTATTATATATTCCAAAGTAATTCTACTAAAATTTCAGCTCATTTGGGGATGTGCAGAATCGGTATCTCTGACATAGCTTTTTCAGGTCCAGAATTCCAGTTGCAGGTATTCTCCCTCTTTGTGTAAGCATTGCATGTTATAAGAGAAAAGGCATTAGAATTACTCCACAAAGTATTATATTGCATAAACACACTATAAATAACAGTGGGAAAACATGATGCAAAATGGACGTATCAACTCCCCCAACCTTAGACCTCGCTTGTCCTCAAGCGAAAGCCGATATCGAAAATCATGTTCACATGTTTAGAGAAAGAGGTGTTGATAAAAACAAAATACGGACATAGTAGCATCATGCATATTATTATAACAACAACTAACTTGATCATAAAACTTTGTCATATAGCTTCTCATGAACAAGTTACAATTCATCACAACAACGACGTAAAAAGCATAAACTTTATTGTAAACTAACAAACTATGTTCTTAATGAACTTTGCAATTACAATTCATCATATTTTCAGGAAGGGTCTTGTATTGGAGCCTTTTGGCAAGTCCACATACTCAACCATCATTTAATCTTCTATGACTGCTAACACTCACAACATATATATATGTGTAAAGAGTTTCAACCGGACACGTAGAAAGATAGGGGCTTATAGTTTCGCCTCCCAACTTATTCACCTCACGGGTGATGTCAACAATAATAACTCAAGACCACTCATATTCAACTGGATATATGTTCCTAGATCTTTCCCCACCACATGATGCTTGCCACAGAGAGAAAATAAAAACAAGTAGAGGAAAATACTTTGACTCTTGCATAAAAGGTAAATTCATAAAAGTAAAAGATAGGCCCTTCGTAGAGGGAAGCAAAGGTTGTCGTCTGCTTTTTGGTTTTGTATGCACAATATCTTAATGCAAAATAACATTATATTGCCCCTTATGATAACAAACTTTATTATGCAGTCCATCGCTTTTTTACTTTTCCATCACAAGTTACATACAACACTTATTTTCCTTTACAGTAAAAGATCAAACACATTTAGGAGAAATTTTATTGCCTTTTTGCACCGATGAAAATTACTTGAAGGATCTTACTCAATCCATAGGTAGGTATGGTGGACTCTCGAAACATGGATTTGGGTTTAAGGGTTTTAGATGCACAAGTAGTATCTCTACTTAGTGCGGATTTTTGGCTAGCAAAGATATTGAGCAAGCACCACATGTTGAAGGATCTATGACAATATAACTTCTATGTGAATATGAACAAACATAAATCATTACATTGTCTTCCTTGTCCAACGTCAACAATTTGGCATAAGATATTCAATGGGGGATCACAATCATAAAATATGTCCAAGATAGTGTATTTGCATGTGAATCTTCTCTTCCCTTATTAATTCTTTCATGAATTGCATCGTTGACCAATGCTATGTTTGCCAACTTTCAATAAATTTTACCACTTATACTTTTGCTTGTGTGGTGTCATTACTTACCATAAGATTAGCATATGCCATGCTTCATTATTTTCCTTTATTTTGATTAGAACAAAAAGGTAAAGAAGCAAAAACTCAAACTAAACTTTATTACATAGATAGATAGATCACGAAACTAGCACTCGAAAATAGATCATACTGAACTTTTATTCAACTAAATCACGAAATAACTAAGGATCGTACTAAAATAGGTAAAGCTAATAAAAGTGATGGTGATACGATACTGGGGCATCTCCCCAAGCTTGGTGCAAGCCAAGGGGAGTTCCCATACCCGTGTACTCCAGTCTCCCTCTTTGGTGATGATGATGATGGTGTAGTGGGTTTGTCCTCCAACATATTCACGAGTTCCTCTCTCAAACTTTGAATCTATCAGAGGGCTCGATGAAGCAACTCAATGTTCTTTTTCACTTCAGCCATAATATGTTTATTCTCCGGTCTCCAAGAGTTTGTTCTTGCATCACTTTCTGTTGGACGAAATATGTCCTAATTGGACGGTATGTGCACACGAGGAGTATTGAACACATAGTTATGAATCAAATTGTGAAAATTGTTTGGATGTAACCTGTGTAAAGGCTTCCTTGGAGGGATCCTGCTTGCACTTCAGGGCTCGCTTGATCATTTGTTGATCTCATGGCTTGGTGGGGATTAGAAAGAGTGGAGATGCCTGCCAATATGCCCCTCTCGGAAGCCAGAGGGTGGACTCCAAGCGAGTTCCCTTCATCTTCTTCTATGGAAATCTCCTCATTTCCTTCTCCCCTTAAATCCACTTGTAGCAACCAAGAATCACCTTCCACATTGTTGGAGGAGGGAGAAGACATGATGCCTGGCTTGATAGATCTGATGGAAAAACAACACAGAACAAGAACATAGGATTTCTTCGCGATACGGTGGTCAAATCATCCGGGGGTATATATAAAAAATTATCTTGGGAAACAAGTATATGGAAGAAAAACGGTGTCGGGAAGGCCCCGAGGGGCCCACTAGTCACCAGGGCCAGGTGGGGCAGGCGCACCCTGGTGCCTTGTGGGCACCAGGGTTGCCTTCCCGGTTGTTTCTTATTATTTTTATTTTTTTCTAATATTCTAAAACTGACAGAAAATATTTTTGTTGATTTTTTAGAGTCCGTTTACTAACCGTATCACGTACCTCTTCCTTTTCAGGGGTGTGGAGTGTTCTGGAAGGTTTCTTTTATGAGTTCCTCGGGTATCATGGTTTGGGTAATATTAGTTTCAACATTAATAGGCCCACCTGAAATATAGTGTTTAATTCTTTGTCCATTGACCACCTTCGGATTGGTACCTTCGGCTTTATTAATCTTGATAGCTCCACAATGATAAACTTCTTCGATAATGTATGGTCCTTCCCATTTGGAGAGAAGTTTTCCTACAAAAAATCTAAAGAGAGAATTGTACAATAGAACGTATTCACCAACTTTAAATTCCCACTTTTGGATTCTTTTGTCATGCCATCTTTTAACCTTTTCTTTGAATAGATTGGCATTTTCATAAGCATGGGTTCTCCATTCATCTAGTGAGCTAATATGAAATAACATCTTTTCACTGGAAAGTTTGAAATCATAATTGAGTTCTTTAATTGGCCAATATGCTTTATTTTCTAACTCAAGAGGCAAATGATAAGCTTTCCCATAAACCATTTTATAAACTTTGGAAGTTCAAATTTAACAAATTGAAGAGTTTACAAATAGAGAAAAAGGAGATGCACGTATGTTGTAAAAACAAAGAAGATCAAAGTAAAATAACGGAGCTTTTGAACAGATTTTCTCCTCTCTTTTTTAAATCTAGAAGTTCAAATTGAAATAATGAAGCGGTTCGATGTATATAAAAAAAGTAAGATCTATCCATTAATAAATTACTAAAGGAAATAAAAACAGGAGGTCCAAATTAAAAAAATGAAGCAGTTCAGCGTTTCACTACAGGAATCAGGAACTTTGTCGTCGGTCATGGCAGACAGTAAAGGCACACATGGTGGACGGCAAAGATCGTTGCCATCAGCCAGCTGACGGCAACACGTCCGGCTGAATAGGCTATAGCAAAGGCATCTTGCCGTCTGCTGGCGGACGGCAAAGATACAAAGGTCTTTGTCATCCGCCAGCTGACGGCAAAGAGCCTGGACGGCACATGTGTCAGCTTAGGTCCGTTAATGGGTTAACGGCGTGCATTTCCGTCGGCTGACGGACGGCAAAGACCTTTGAATCTTTGCTGTCAGCTAGCGGACGGCAAATAACATCGAATCATTGTCGTCGGCCAACGGACAGCCAAGCGTGCCACGTGGCAGCACCTGGGGGCTGCCCTATTTGGTAGTTTTGCAGTCAACTTGCTGACGGCAAATACTAAACGTTCTTTGTCGTCCGCTGGCGGACGGCAAAGCAACAGAATAGGCAGCCTACTAACCCAGGTTGCACAGGTAGCTGACACGTGCCATGTTTGTCGTCCACTAGCTGATTGCAAAGCTCTTTGTCGTCCGCCAGCGGACGACAAAGAGTCTATATAGCCCATGTTTTTTCAGGTTTTTCTTCAAATCATTCAATTTAGTAGAATTTCACATATATATACACACACATATGAAAATACTTTCGACAACCATACAAACACATATACATACCAAATCATATCCCTGCCATATGGATATGATCATCCAACACATATACATAGCAAATGGTTTCATCCAACACATATACATAGCCAACAGATCCAACAACAAGCATACAATGGTTTCATCCATACATACATATATAGGTAGCAAGTTTGACATTGTTCATCATACAAAATCAAAATAAGAAGGAAGCATAAAAGAGAAGAGTAGACTCCATCAACGCAAGCTTCCTCATCTAAAGCAAATCTGCAAATTGGGAAATAAGCAAGTAAGAAGAAGAAGACTATCTATAAAAAGAAGAAGAAGAAGAAGAAGAAGAAGAAGAAGAAGAAGAAGAAGAGGAAGAAAAGGAAGAAGAAGAAGACCGTTTGAGCTAGGTAGGTAAAAATGCCATTTTATTGCTAAGCTAGGTAAAAATACCATTTTATTGCTAACCTAGGTAAAAAAATGCTATGTTTAGGTCATTTTAGAGCTAAGCTAGGTAAATAGGTCATTTTGGAGCTTACTAAGGTTATTATGTCATTTTCAAGGAAAGTAAGGTAATTCTATATCATTTTGGAGGTAACAAAGATTATCATGACATTTTTTAGGATAGAAAGCTCAGTATAGATTATTTTTTGTCTAACTTAGGTAGTTATGCCATTTAGGAGGAAAGTAAGCTAAGTATGCATTTGTTAAGCAAAACACTAGAGAAAACTTACCCTCATCACAACAAATGCGATGAAGATCGTGACTAAGGTAAAGATTCATCCAACGGCATAATGATACCAAGCCTCATTATCAATGGCATATTTTCTAATCTTCTTAAGCTTTAGGCGCATTGCATCCAGCTTCAAGCGCATTGCATTCATCTTCATCTTGTGATCATCGACGACATTGGCAACATACAACTCCAATGTCATCTACTCTCAATTATTTTAATTTTTTCTTTCAAATACTCATTTTCTTTTTCAATTAAATTTAACTTCTCGACAAGAGGGTCGGTTTCAAATTCTGGTTCACATACCTCCTAGATTAAAATATCTCTATGTCAACTTGATGGCTGTAATTGTCATAAATGAGAAATGCAACAAATAGTGATGAAAGAGAATTTACCACATCTGAATCATAAAGTGGGCGAGGGCCGACGGGGACGGACATCAAGACCATGGCACTATGTATAAGAAACAATCGTACAAAGTAAGAAAAATATACAAGTAACTATATAAATCATACAATCATACAAGTAACTATATGAATCAAGTACAACATAAAAAATTGAATACCTAGTCATAATCCAGTTCAATAAATGCTTCGGGATCAATAAATGCATCATCATCATCACTATCGGTAATGACGTGCTCATCATCATCATTAATAAATGCATCATCATCATGTGGAAGGCCACCTCTACATAATCTGTCAAGCATTGACAGGTCATCCGCAGCAGTAACTTCTTCTAGTTCAGGCTCTTCTTGTTCCGGCTGAGGGGTGAAGTCGGGTCACTGTCGCTGTCTACTTCAATGTTTTGGGGTGAAGTAGAGTGGTTCTTGAAACATTTTTTGGAAAGAAGCGTTTCTTGGAAGAATTCTCCTTCATATGTGTCTGGGTTAATGTGAGTTGCATAATCATCTTCATTGGGGGGAGGTGGCCTAACACGTGGCGGCACTTCATAAACGACATCGCAACCTTTGAGATTAGGATCACTTTGACAGACCCACGGTAGATAGAAAACTTTGGTTGCATGTTGATCCATAATATAGACATCAGGAACATCCAAATGGGTGCTTTGATTGATTTCCATTAGCCCTATATGTTCATGAGTCCTTCTAGTCTCCTTCGGTTGGAACCAATAACATTTGAAGACTACGACGTTTGGTGGATTTGCACCATAGAATTGAAGTTCATAAATTACTTCAACTCTTCCATAATACTCAGTATCTCCTTCGCCGATAGCAGAGACACAACAATTTGTAGACTTCTGGTCGGCCATAGATAACTCTTTGCCATAGGTACGAAAGCGATACCCGTTGATGTCATACTTGTCAAATGAACGGACCTTATAGTCAAACCCATTAGTGACTTGTCTCAATTCGCCGTCCATAAGCTCTGAATTAGCCTACAAGTTTAATACAAAAGGGATTATTGCATTAGCCGCAAATTAGCTGAAGAAATGAAATTGTCTAATGGAAATTACCGTTTGTTTGAACCAAGAGATGAAACCGAGATAGCCGCCTCCATGCTTTGCCAGAAGCTCATACTCTTCGACGGAATCCTTTTGGATCACTGCTCCATACGACAATATGGCGATGTATCGACTATATCAAATTTATCCGGGAATAAGAGTAGTTCAAAGAAATTAGAAGTTGCGAAACAATGTACCAAGAACTTACTCGATGTACGGCCGCACTTCTGTTAGGTTAGTGAAGATATACAATGAAATGATCTGCCACTCTTCGAAATCCAATGTTAAGGAATTTGAAGCACCAGCTGGTGTGAGATCCCCTTTGAATAGGCTGAGGTTGGATCAACCCGTTTTAGGTTTGTCAGGATTGTACTGAGGCTTCGGATTATGCAAATGACGATTTTTGGCTTCGTAGTGTGCTGTCACGAAGTTTGCCACCTCCTCAGTAATGAATGCCTCGGCCATCGATGCTTCAATTCTACGTTTATTTTTACATTTTGCTCGTAGCGTCTTCTGCATCCTCTCAGTTGCGTAGCACCAACGATTTTGCACAGCCCCCGCCCCCAATCTTGCCTCGGTTGGGAGATTTAAAATCAAGTGCTGCATTGGATTAAAGAAGCCCGGCAGAAAGATCTTCTCTGCAGATCAGCCCCAGCGCCAACTCTTCCATTTCTTCTAGCAGGCCAGGCAATAGATCTTTCGCACAGAGAACACGGAAGAAATAGCTCAGCTCTACCAGTACTAGCCATTCATCGTCGGGGATGAAGCCACGCAACATCACCGGCATTACCCTCTCAATCCATATGTGCCAATCATGACTCTTGAGACCAATTCAGGCTGTCCATGGATAACGTTGGACAATTCGAAAGAATCACGGTTATAAATATGCAAATGCATGCATATTTATAGATGTAACCCTTTCGAACGGGAGACACATAGTGGTCACGCATACTAATGATTGAAGACACCTATAGCTAGCATGTTTCATTGGCACGGAGACCGGAACAGAGCAAATCAAGGGGGGAGATGTCATTTGTGCTAACCCACGAACGCAGGGGTGGAGCTCGTCGAACACTAGACCCTCACAACGACGAAAAAACTACATATTTAAATCAAAAGATTAGTTTCATAGCAATATTGTTTTTTCTGTCAACCTAACTAAATATTTACAATAGGACGAGCGGGTTAGGGGTTCCTCGACGTCGATAGAACCCTAAATAGCAACTACCATCGGTGCAAGATACATGAGGTGCTCGGCGTTGAACACTAGATCCACGTCCCACAAGTGACGCTGGCGCCCGGCATCCCACAACAATAGTTCTGGTGGCCGATGACGGTCGAACACCTTGGCAAATTTGTCTGGCAGCCTCTGCGATTAGGATTAAAGCCTAGTTTTGAAATTTCAAACAACCAAACCGACTAGAGTCAGTTTGGATGTTTCAAGTTTCAACACTTAGCTTTCAATCGTAATCTCTGAGGCTACCGGACAAATTCGCAATGGTGTTCGACCGCCATCGACGCCGAGAACTATTACTGCGGGACGCAGGACCCATGTGTCACTTGTGGGACGTGGATGTAGTATTCGACACCGATGGCCACATGTATCTCGCACTGGCGATACTTGCTATTTAGGGTACCATCGATACCGAGGAACCCCCTAACCCGCTCGTCCCTGGGTAAACTAAATTAGCATGCATTCAATAAGCAAAACTACATCATCTCTTGTTTCTGTACATTGTCGAATATTATCACTAATACATGTCGAATAGTATCATACATATAGCATCCCTAATACAGCTAGAACCATAGCGAACGACGGGTATCGGCGCGGGCGGTGGACACCCAAAGAGAAGGAACCATCACAGGATCATAGCTCCAATGAGATCCCTGAAGAACCTGCCAGGTATTGTCCAACATGCCCTCCAACGCCACCATGTAGCGACGGACGTGCTCGTCCTCCTCACTGACACGGTAACGTACCACCTCTGCAGTGTCTGAAAGCCTCCGCACCGTCACTGGCCCATGCGACCACCACCAAACAAGGTTCGGGTCAACGACGGGCTGAGTCCTCACCAACCTACGCCCCCAGAAGTAAGAACCTCCCAGTACCTGCCCGGTGGAGCCTAGTCTCGGACATGGCCCCTCTGATCAAGCAGGCTTCCTCCATCGAGGATGCGGGATAGGCATCATCATTGTCAAAGCGGAAATAAATGCTTGAACTAAAAAAATAACAACAAATTTCACATGTTCAAAATAAACCAGAAACTTAACCTAAACTAAACTAAACTAAAGCTACACTAAACTAACTAAACTAAACCTAAACTAACTAAACTAAACCAGAAACGTGACCTAAACTAAACTAAACTAAACCTAAAGTAAACTAACTAAACTAAACTAAACCTAAACTAAATATACTAAACCTAATTAAACTAAATCTTAAAAAACAGGAAAAAAAATGAAAATGTCTCACCTTGGAGCGGCCGGGGCGGCGAGGCGCTGCGGCAGGGCGGCCACTCGGCGTGGCGGGGCGGCGAGGTGGCGGGTCAGGGCGGTTCGGTGGGGCGGCCAGGGCAGGGCGGGCCGACGCGGAGGGGCGGGGCGGGGCGGAGCGGCGCCACGGGGCGGGGCAGCGGCGCGGGGTTGGGATGAAGGGAGAGGGAGAGAGGGGCAGGGCGCGGGGGCGTTTTGATACATATAGGGATAGGTTCTTTGTCGTCTGCTAGCTGACGGCAAAGAGCCTAACTAATGGACGTTACAACGGATACTTTCTTTGCCGTCAGCTAGCGGATGGTAAAGAAAGTGGCCGTTAGCTGCCCCTCACTATCAGTCCACCCTGACTCTTTGCTGTCAGCTAGCGGACGGCAAAGGTTCTATGTCGTCAACTAACTGACGACAAAGATGGAGCTGGCGGCAAACACTTTCTTTGCTGTCAGCTGCTTCTTTGTCGTCAGGTTTCTTCAAGTTGATGGCAAAGACGGCAAAGAAACGACTGATGGCAAAGTTCCTGATTCCAGTAGTGTTTGTAAAAACTCAAATTTTTCTTGTTCCAAAATAGTAAAATCATGAAGTTCAAAATAAATAACGGAGTAGTTCCATCTATACAAAAAACTCAAATTCTTCCCCTTTCTAGGAAAAATAAAAGTATGAAGTTCATTTGAAAAATTGTTTGTGCTTCTTTAAAAACCATATTTTTCTAAGAATATAACCAAGCGGTGCAAATTAAAATAATACAAAAGTTCGAAGTTTATAAATACTCAAAAAATTTGTCGTTACTAAAAATAAAATGAAGAAGTTCAAATTAAAATAAAAGGAACAACTAAAAAAAGTTTAAATAGAAATTTCTTGTTTTTCAATACACTAGATGTTCAAACTAAAATAACGAAGTGGTTCGATATTTATTAGAAAAATCTAGGATTTTACCTTTTTAAGAAAGTCAAATATCCGTTATCGTTAAAGTATCAACCATGAAGTTCAAAATGAAAAAAAAGACAGATTCGATGTTTATTTTAAAATCGAACACAACTCGTTAATCAAAAAGTATAAATATGTGAAGTTGAAATTAAAATAACATAGAAGTTCAAAGTATATTGAAAGCTAGGATTTAGAAGCTCAAAACACAAAAACAATGCCGTTTTCGGCATTTCTCCCCCATACTAAAGATTAAAACCAAGAAGTTCAATTTAGAAAAACGGAGTAGTTCAATGTATGTAAAAAACTCTAGTTTTCTCATTATTAGAGAATAAAACCAGGATGTTCAACTGGAAAAAGCAGAGCAGTTTGACATATATTTGAAAAATCAGATTTTTCTAGTTACTAAAGAATAAAACTAATAAGTTCAATTTTGAATAACGAAGAAGTTTGATGTTTCTAAAAAACCGTCAATTTTTACATTTCTAAAAATACACAATGAAGTTCAAAATAAAAAAGGTAGAGTGGTTCAATGTCTATAAAAAACTCAGATATTTTCACGTAACTGAGAGAAGTTCATATTGATAACTGCCAGAAGTTCACGTACTACACGGTGTGCATTTTGTATTAAAAAAGAATGAAAAAGCAAAGGCTAAAAGTTTTGTTGCTAGAAGTTCAAGTGCTCGGTCCGAGAAAGTTCAAAAATTCTTGTGAGAGAGTTTGAAAAAAAATACATGATAGAAGTCCAAGGTGAAAACAGCAGGAAGTTCAACTACTACACGGAATGCGTTTCACATAAGAATATA
This sequence comes from Triticum aestivum, assembly GCF_018294505.1. Classification (NCBI taxonomy): domain Eukaryota; kingdom Viridiplantae; phylum Streptophyta; class Magnoliopsida; order Poales; family Poaceae; genus Triticum; species Triticum aestivum. Next base: position 357,740,581 of record NC_057797.1, on the reverse strand, counting down.
AGAATAGCAAACAAAAAGCTTAAAAAGTTTGTTACAAGAAGTTCATGTGCTCCTCCTAGCATAGTTCAAAATTCATGAGCGAGACGTCCGTCACTCATTTACATGTTAAAAAGGAGAAAAACAATGTTGTTTTGCCATTTTAAAAACTGCTTTAAAACGGCAACGAATTTGTAACGCCTGTCTACATGAAAAACTTGCTGCTATTCATAAGCTTCCCAACGGTATATTATGTGCTACATTTCGATGAACGGATTGAAATTTTCATGTATACCGTTTAGAACACATTTTTATTTATTCAAAAAATTATTTTGAACCACCGTGAGTATGAAATACTGATCAACACGGAAAAGTTCCGTGTTTTCAACACCTTTCCATTGGTATATCATTTTCTCAATTACGGTAAGTGCTTTGGGAATTACGGGCAAAGAATAGCATGTCAAAAACACAGGGAAGTTCAAACAGACATGCCTCGGAACTTCAACTACTTCAAGCAGTGCATTTCCTTTCGCGATGAAGGCAGAAATCATGATCTCGCTTTTTTCTAAATTACTTGAAATGGCTGGGAATTAGAGAAAACTTTATATACGAAAAAGTTTCGCATTTTCGATAGCTATCCAATGATATACCACTTGCCCCATTCTGACAAAGTTTGAGAAAATTACAGCCAAAAAACCTTTTCAACTTTTTTCAAAATTGACTTAAAACCGTGAGGAATTGGGCAAAACATTGTATACCAAAAAGGTTTGCATTCTTCATGCTTTCCAAAGCCGTATCATTTCAGCATTCCGAGGGATGGTTAAAAAATTAACTCGAAAATACGAACTCGGTGGAACTTGGATCGTTTTCTAAATTACTGTTAAACCGTTCAAAATTAGAAAAAGAAAAGTCTGTACATGAAAAAGAAGCACATTTTCATAAGCTTTCAAAGACCATATCATTTTCCCCAATTGGGTTAGCCGCTTAGAAATGGCATCGAAAATACGAACTCGGCTGTTCGGTTTGCAAAATTCTACATTTTTTCAAATTACTCTTGAACCATAGGGAATTAGAGAAAACTTTCTACATGTGGAAGGAGCAGATTTGCGACAGCTTTCCAACGCCATATTATTTGCCTCATTCTGGTAACGGTTTAGAAATGGGATCGAAAATACGATTCACGTTTTTTCTATGAAGAAAAAAGGTTTTTAAAATTGCTCTTAAACCGCTTAAATTTTGCCAAAAAATTAACTTGGGTCATGATACTCGTGTCCATAGCTTTTCAACGGTATATTGCAAGCCCCATTTGGGTAATGTTTGCGGAAGTTCACGGTATATATATTCTCCTCTATTTTAACATCAATGTACTGTAATTTTACGTTATGTAAATGTTGTCTTATATTACACGTAAAAAAGAATGTAAGGAATGTATAATCACCCTAAAAATATTTGATGTTATGTAAAATTACAAATGTAAAAACATAGTGTGAGGTGTACATAAAATGTAATTTTTCTTGTCTTATGACCTATATTTTTTATACCAAATCTTTCGGTGTGAATCAATATGAATGTAACTATTTGTATTTCAAATGTAATTTATTTATGAAATGATTGTAAGATTACCTCAGGTAATGAATAGACTTCATGTGTGTGTGTGTGTGTGTGTGTGTGTGTGTGTGTGTTTGTGTGTGTGTGTCGCGCGCGCGTGTATGTATGTATAGGCTGGGAGTAACAGAATATGAAATTCAAAAACCATATCTTCTAGAGATTTGGATGAACCACCTTTATATCTTTTCCTTTGTTGATGTTGAATGCTTAAGATCTATCCCCTTGGCCTTGTGATTTGGGTGCTTGTGTATGAATCTCGTCCAATAGAGTGTTCCTCTTGTGTGATTTTCTCTTGTGTTCTTTGTGCTATTCCACAAACCCAACTCCATCTCTGGAAGATCAGGCAAACTAGGGTTTGGCCCTATATCAAGTGGTCACTGGCTGAAGGGACGAGTGTATGCATGAGGATGCGGGGGTCATCGCGACAGACGTGACAGCGGTCGATGGGAAGATGGTGTTGATGGCACCAAGGCTTTTGTGTCGATGATGGCAGGGGCGAGTGTTTTCGGAGTCGTGGCAATGGTTGAGGTAGTTGGGTCTTCTCCAGCGTGTCCGCGTAATCACCTTGGTTTATTTGTTGTCGTGAAGTTGGAGTTGCGGTGACGAGGTTCCGGTGGCGACGATGATGGGCAACATGTGGACAGTCGATGGTCTTCTGTGGTGCCAGCATTGCATGGTTCTCCTCCATAGCTCTTCGGCAGTCGAAGATCCGTTGTCCTCATCGCTGGTGGCTGGGTTCGGGCTCAGGTCTTCATGTGACTCCTTATAGTCTCTACGGTGTCTGCGATGAAGTTGGAGTCTCTTCCTCGGAGATTAGAGATGGCGATGATGCCTACTTAGGGAGAAGTGATGACGATGTCGCCTGTGTGTTATCGCAGCAAGGCTCTCTTGGGAGTGGTGTGTGTGTGTGGTTCTCTGTGTGTATCACTCAGCCATTGTGGCGGTTTTTACCCAGTCTATCATTAACTAACAGGGTGATTCTCTTCTACTTACTTGATGGACGGGCCAAACTGCATATAGCCTAGTGGTTGCAAGGACCTTAGTAGCACCCCGGGTCATGGGTTTGGCTTTCGGTGGGAGCGGATATAAACAGATCTAGGCAAAAAATTCTAATAAAAGGACCATGAGAGAATTCCTTATTTGTCACTACCTTAAAATGTGGTTCCCTATTTGGCCCTGAAGAAAATTTTCTTCCCTAGTTGACATCCGCTCTAAATTTCTTTCCCAATATGACACTCTAGTGCATTTTGTTCACTAACGGTGTTAAAGACAGATGTGAAAAGACCTTTTTACCCCTGGTGCATAAGGTGATCAAAAATCCATACATGACAATATCTACAATTATGTTACATATTTGGTCATGTTAAATGATCAATTGAGACCCCACAATTTGGTCAATGGACTGATTTCAATCGAAAAAATTGATGTTGGTGCTCGTACGAGACAGTCGTCCGTGTTGGTGTTGAGCGGATGGTGGTTGGATGTACTGTGCTCCGAGGACTCCGACACCACTGAACACCTCCACGAGATGCGAGTGATGGATGGGTGTGGGCGTTGGAAAATGGATGGATGTTGTGAACGATGTATGGTCATGGCCGTCTCCAGGAAATAGGGGCCCGGTGTGAAACGCAAAATGGAGCCCTAAATGTTGAAATTTTCATATGCTAAAGCTAACATTACTAAAGCATACTCTCTTATTTCATATAGTATTTGTTCATAAATATAACATCAGTGTTAAAGGTCTAAAGGTATGGGGTCGCAAAATCCAGGTTTGCTCGACGAAGGAGTTTTCAGCGCACTCAACTAATTGAAAAACAAAATATAAATTTGGTACCCTGTAGCATTTCATCAAACTAAGCACTTCAAAAGGGAGATAGGCAGAGCGCGAGCGTTTGTTCCGATCTTCATGGAAAGATAGAGATATGAAATCCCGTCTACGAGCTCCGTTGTGGGTATTTGTATACGTGCATGTACATAGTAGAACTCAACCATATTTAACACGCCACGGCCAACCCAGACTATGCTGGTGCATGCATGCATTAGTCAACAATTTGGGTATTTCGAGAAGTATAATACGCGCCGGTCAGGGCGCCGGTATACGGGTATTCGAAACTGACCCATGGACGTTCAGATATATGTACGAGTCGATGAGACGTCAACGGGAACTGCTCCGGACCTCTACATCTGCAAGGTTAGCTAGCTACATGATCAAATAAGTATACGTGTGTGCGAGCATGCATGTATGCAAGGTATGTGAAGCAACGGGGCAATGAAGTATGTGCATGCACATAGGTATAACTCTAAATGTACATGTAACTTGCACTAAAAATGCAACTGGACTTAGCTTTCTCAAAGCGACAAGCACAAAAAGACGTCAAAAAACAGAGACAAGAGGGTGGCTAGATCGGGATCGGGATATTTTCTTTTGTTCGATGTGGGCTATCGACTAGCATAGGGGTATTTTGGTCCATCCAAATTTTTTTGACGGAAAAGTGTAACGAACCCGACGACGATGTCACGTAAGGGAAGGATTTAGACTACTTGTCAAATAGGGAAGAAAAATTTCTCCAGGATCAAATAAGGAACCACATTTTAAGGTAATGTTAAATAAGGAATTTTCTCAAGGACCTTAGGGGAGTTGCCCTATAGTGAATAGTAAAAAAAGTTGTGCTATGAGAACTTGTCGCCTGGTGTAGGTCACGTTTTCTGAGCATGTACTAGTGGAATTTTGTTTCCATCTAAGAATATCCATAATAAGAGTAACATAGAGAGTAACATAGATAACCCTAAGCAAAGAGGATGATGTGGCAGCTAATTAATGAGGAGAAAGACAAATTGAGTTAACACTCACACTATGAGTAACTTCACACATACTGAGACAAAATAAGTCTATAACCTAATAAATGAAATGGTGCATGACACCACACATATGTTACTTCTTACTATAGAGTGGTAGTTCTATGTCTCAGAGCATCTCCAGCCGTTCGCCCCCACGGGCTAGAAAAAACGCAACTTGGGGGCGAACCGGTGATATTTTCACCGTGGGGGCGATCGGGTTCCCAGTCGCCACCCCTAGATCGCCCCCAGACGCCCTTTTTGTAAACATTCTTAAAAAAACATTCAGTCAAAAACCGACAAACACGATATAGATTCGGCAAACACGACATAAATTCGGCAAACACGACATAGATTAGGCATTCCACGGTTTTTTACATATAGAAACCATAAAATCTACTAAAAACAAAGGGTCAGGCCTACAGGCTGAAGAACTGGCTGAACGCGGCATAGTCGCTGTCGTCGCCGCCGTCGTCGTCCTCCTTCTCCTTCTTCACACGGCCATCCCTGTTGGAACCCTGCCCGGGGTCACCCCGGCGAACAGGTTTGGCCGGCGGCGGCGCGTCGTCCTCGTCGCTGTTCTCGAGCACGATCACGCCTCCCTCCTCGCGTCCACCTACTGTTGTGCGTGCACGCGGTGGCTAGACGGGGAGGGAGGAAAAGAGAGGGCATCGGTGGCGAGAGGGGAGGCTGCGGGCAGGTGCTTCCACCGACGAGGGAGGGACGGCTTTTATAGCGGCCGGAGGGCGGCACCGTGTGTACGCGTGGCGGGAGGGGGCGCGTCGCCGCACTGCGCCGCCCGTGATGAAATAATGGAAGGCTAACCGGCGGCAGCCTTGCCATTGATTCCCGCGGGAAACCGATGCGATGAGGACGACGAGGCATGGGGGTTGCTGACTTGACGGGCCCGCCGTTCTTTCACGCCAAAAACGATTGCCCCAGTGCCTCCGGGCGCCCCCAGCGTGCTAGGTTTGGCCTGGGTCCGCCGGTGCCAGTTTCGGGCCTAACCAATGAAAAATGCGCTCCGATGGACGCAACTGGGTCATTTTTCGGTGTCAGAGCTAAAAAATGGACGTGGAAGCTTGTTGGAGGCGCGGCTGAAGATGCTCTAAGAAATCATGATGCCCACAAACAGCGTTTGGTGAACCAAGTTGCTAGAAAAACAAGATGCACAGAAATCTGCAAGAATACGCGGCCTTAGCGGCCAGGTGAGCAACTTTCCCGTTCCCTCTCTCGCTTGGACGTGGAGCCAACACCAAGACGTGAGGGGGAACCTTTGTTAGAGTTTAACCTATGATGGTGCTCGAACCTGAATGAACCGGATCGAAATGGATAAAATTGATGGAGTTTAACCAATGGCAAATGGATCCAGTGTGAGGGGGAACCTTTGTTGGTGACAAATCCACAACACGTAGCTCCAAACTCAGGGAATAACCATCTACCTTGATCTCAGTTTTCAACTGCAGCTATGGCTCATCGATGGTGGATCAGGTTACGTAGATCCCCCAATTTGAATAGATATCCTGGGCGACGCATGGAGTGCGACGTCCTGGGCGACGACTCACGGCCGCCGGACGTGCAGCCGCCAGATGCACAGCCGCCTGGCGCCTCACGCCTTCCGACGCGTAGCCGCCCGACGTGTAGCTACCCTCGTCGCCGCCGCCGGCGATCTCAAAGCTGGCTAGTCGTCCTCTATCATCGCCGGATGGGGAGGGGAGACAGGCGTCTTTGGTCGAGCCGGATCTCGCCGGGGATGACGTGATCCGGACACTGGCGGAGCAGTGGGTGGTTCATTTCTCTGATCCGATCTCCGGCGGATGGATCAAGGGACGGCTGCAGCACTCTCCGGCGTCGCGGTGGACGTCACTTTGAAATTTGGATAACGACATCCTTGTCGGCGACTATCTTGCGATAGACGTCCAGATCGAGGTAGGGTTTCGTTTTCTAATAGATGATTTCGACGTGCTTGGGTTGTGTTGTATGCAGGATGTTCAGAGCGAGGAGATCGAGGTGATCGACTTGACGATGACGCCTTTGAACAAGACATCCGCTCAGCGATTCGGATGACGTTTTTGGGTTTTAGTTGATAGCGAGGAGGACGAGGAAGAGGGCGACTGCCATGCTAGGGACGAGGAGGAATCGGAAGACGGCAAAGTGCGATTGCTTCCGCAAACAGCCGGACTTGTGATCGTGCAGACGACATCGAAAGCATGTCCGGGTCACTGAAAACGGGAGATGAAGAAATCTGCGCAGACGATAAAACCTTGGGTAGGGCCAATCCCGAATGTAAATCGGACTCCCCTAACTTTGTCAGATTTCATCCCAGATGCATGGACTCTCATCACGAGGAAGAAGAAGTTGAAGCAGAGCCAGTTGCCGCCGCAGATCTGGTCGCCGCCGGTGGCTCGGGAGGCAAACGAGATTCGAGCGGCCAGATGGGATTGCTTGAATTCTCTATTGGGCCTAGTGGATGAACCAGTTACGGCGTTGGTCGTGGGCTCTTCTCAGACTGGGAAAGAGGACTGGCTAGAGGCCAAGCCACGCACGTTGACACATCACGATCGATCGATCGGCATGACATAACGAAGCCCAAGCCGCCGCAACGAGTGATCACCTCCCCTAGGGTTTTTCGCTTACCTGGTTTTCCCCGGTTAGGCACGAGGCGTGCGGCAAGGGTCAAGGCTGGAGCTCCTTCGATGGCGGGGCGCGGGCACTCACAGCAGGCCAAGGCCCAGGTCTCGGTACCTGCTAAAGCCGACGCACCAGCACCTGGCCGGGCTGCCGCACAACAGGAAGCGCCGATCGTGGGGCAGGTTGCCGAGCGGGGCGATGTTCATGCTGCCGGGCGAGGCGGTGCTCCTGCTGCCGGGCGTGGTGGCGCCCTAGCCGCCGGACGGGGCGGTGCCCAGGCCGCCGGACGCAGCAGCGCACAGGTCGTCGGACGGAGCAGTGGTCATGGGCGGGATGGATTTGCCGGCGATGGCCGGGGCTATGGTGATGATGGTTACAGGTATAACAGATATGGTCAGTGGAGTGATGACGAATACAATGCGTATGGAGAGGGGCTGCATCGTGGATCTTCGTCGGGCGGTGGACGTGGCTCTGGATGGTATAATGGCAGCGGACCGAGACACGGTTTTCAAGGACCTTCTGATAATTTCGTTGAAGGGGTGGCCGGCCCAACTAACTGGTATAATCCGGGAGTCCATCGTACTTTCCGAGGCGGAAGAGAAGGGGGTCGGTGTCCACCTTCACCGTGGCCTCCTCCACCGCCGGCTGCTACGGGCGCGATATTGCAGCCCGAGCCTGCTGCTACAGTGCAGGCGAACTCACCTTCCCTTTCCGAGGTGGCTGTAGACACAGTTCGGGCCTTGGCAGCGGTCAGCATTTGTGACGTCCGGGTAATTAAGCTATAGTAACCCTCTGCTAAGAATGCCACGTCCCCTCAGTTACTGTTGATAAACTCGAGTTAGTTCAAAAACGATTCAAATTCAAATTTAAAATATAAGCAAACAGTAAAAGTTTTCAAGCATTAAAACTAAATTGTTTATCATGTGGCAAATAATCCCTAACTAATTGAGGTGAAGAAACCACATTCTTATAGAAAGTTTAGATGCATTTGAATAATTAAAACAATAGGTAAAACAATGAAATAAATGTCTTTTGCATTTTATAAAATAATAAACTGTTTATTTAGTTGCCCCTAAGTTAATGGGACAGTAGCATAATTACTAACTCTAAATTAGTGACTGCTTTTATAATTTATAAAACTAATACAACTGAAAAATTAAAAGAAAACAGATAAGTAAATAAATAAAAGAAAAGAAAATACAAAAGAGAAAAACTAAACTAACAAAAAACAAAAAACAAAGAGAAAGCCCCCCCCCCCCCCCCGCTGGGCCAAGTGGCCCAGCTGGCCTTCGCCGTCCGAACTGGCCGGCCTAACTGGCCCAGCCGGCCACACCTTATCCCCACACCCACGCAAACCCTAATCCCCAATCTCCCCCACTCCTCCCACTCTCCCTCCCCGATTGGATCGGGGGCTCGAACCGCCCCGACCCCGTCGCCTGAACGCCGCGCCGGCGCCCGCCCGAAGCCGTCCGTCGCCGCCCGAAGACCACCCGTCGCCGGACGCCCCATCACCGCGCGCACGCGTCGTCCCGCACCCGGCTCGCCCACGACTGCGCCTCGGAGCTCGACGTCGCCGTCGCCCCGATCGCCTACGTCCACCCCGCCGCCGGACCTCGTCGCCCCGCCGCACATCGTCCCCGACCCCGCTGCCCAGTTCCCTACGAACCCCCCTGTGAGCTTCGCCGTTCGTCCCCTCCCTTCTCCTCTGATTCGCATCGCCGTCGCCCGCCTGTGCCTCGACGCTGCCGAGCCCGGACCTGCTACGGACAAGCCCGTCACCCCCCTCCCTCACCGCGCCTCCGCACGCCGCTTGCCCGCGCGTGCGCGGCCTCACCTCACCAGTGATGCGGCCTCGCCGGCCCGCGCGCCCGCGCCTCCAACTGTTGCAGCTGCCGTGGCATCGCCCCTCACGCCAGCCCGTCCGCGCGGCCCCACTCCGGCGGCGCCTCCTCTGCCGCCCGCGAGCTCGCTCGTCGCCGGCCCCGCACTTCGTCTCCCCACGCCGGCCGGCCACCGCGGTCGCCTTGGCCACTGGCCTCGCCTCGCCACACTCCGTGCGGGTGAGCGCTCGCCCCGGCGCCCGTCGCCCTCCTGCCCGCTAACCCGCTAAGGCCCCCCGGGGCCTATGACAAGGGGGCCCTATCCCCTAGAACGTTTTATAAAAAAGAATAAAAATAATAATAAATAAAATTATTAATTAATTAAATAAATAAATTGTGTTTAATTAACCTAATAACTAATTAAACTAATTAACTACTGTTAATTGACATAACTAATCTGTTAACTAAACTAATTAACCTGGTTAATTAGTTAACAGACAATGACATGTGGGTCCCACTGGACCCACCTGTCTGTTTGACTGGTCAACCGACTAGTTGACCTGCTGACATCACTCTGATGTCATGCCTGCGTCATCATTCACTGTTCTGGATAATGTTGGGTTTAAATAAATAATTAAAATCAGAAAATAATTTAAATCTTTAGAAAATCATATCTTTTAATCCGTAATTCGGATGAAAATACTTTATACATGGAAGTGGCTCAGAACGACGAGACGAGTTCGAATACGCAGCCCGTTCGTCCGCCACACATCCTTAGCATAGCAAACATGCAACTTTTCCTCTCCGATTCATCTGTCCGAAAACGCGAAGCATATTTTCCGGGATGTTTCCCCCCTTCACCGGTATCACCTCATACCGCGTTAGAACACGTCTAGCTTTGCCTGTTGTCCTATTAAGCACTTGCTTGCTATGTATTTACTGTTTCTCCCCCCTCTTCTCTCCGGTAGACCCCGTGACGATGATGATGCCCTTGTGGTCGACTACATCACCGACGACCCCTCCTTGTCTGAGCAACCAGGCAAGCCCCCCCCCCTTTGATCACCAGATATCGCCTATTCTTCTCTACTGCTTGCATTAGAGTAGTGTAGCATGTTACTGCTTTCAGTTAATCCTATACTGCTGCATAGCATGTCCTTGCTACTACAGTTGTTACCTTTACCTGCTATCCTACTGCTTAGTATAGCATGCTAGTGTTCCATCAGTGGCCCTACACTCTTGTCCGTCTGCCATGCTATACTACTGGGCCGTGATCACTTCGGGAGGTGATCACGGGCATATACTATTTACTTTACACTATTACATTACCTGTGATACTGTTCGGAGATGGGGGCTGAAGGGGCAGGTGGCTCCATCCCGGTAGAGGTGGGCCTGGGTTCCCGACGGCTCCCGACTGTTACTTTGTGGCGGAGCAACAGGGTAGGTTGAGACCACCTAGGAGAGAGGTGGGCCTGGCCCTGGTCGGCGTTCGCAGATACTTAACACGTTAAACGAGATCTTGGTATTTGATCTGAGTCTGGCTACTGGCCTATACGCACTAACCATCTACGCGGGGACAGTTATGGGCACTCGACGTCGTGGTATCAGCCGAAGCCTTCGTGACGTCAGCGACTGAGTGGCGCGCGCCGGATTGGACCGTAAGCCTGCTCTTGTATTAAGGGGGTTAGTTCTGCTTCCGGCCGCGTTCGCAACGTGCAGGTGTGCAAAGGGCGATGGGCCCAGACCCCTGCGCCATAGGATTTAGACCGGCGTGTTGACCTCTCTGTTGTGCCTAGGTAGGGCTGCGACGTGTTGATCTTCCGAGGCCGGGCATGACCCAGAAAAGTGTGTCCGGCCAAATGGGATCGAGCATGTTGGGTTATGTGGTGCACCCCTGCAGGGAAGTTAATTTATTCGAATAGCCGTGATCTTCGGTAACAGGACGACTTGGAGTTGTACCTTGACCTTATGACAACTAGAACCGGATACTTAATAAAACACACCCTTCCAAGTGCGAGATACAACTGGTGATCGCTCTCTAACAGGGCGACGAGGAGAGGATCGCCTGGTAGGTTTATGCTATGCGATGATACTTGGAGGACTTCAGTCTACTCTCTTCTACATGCTGCAAGATGGAGGCTGCCAGAAGCGTAGTCTTCGAAAGGACTAACTATCCCCCTCTTATTCCGGCTTTCTGCAGTTCAGTCCACATATAATAGCCTTATTCCAGTTGATACCAATGCACACATATGTAGTGTAGCTCCTTGCTTGCGAGTACTTTGGATGAGTACTCACGGTTGCTTTTCTCCCTCTTTTCCCCCCTTTCCCTTCTACCTGGTTGTCGCAACCAGATGATGGAGTCCAGGAGCCAGACGCCACCGTCGACGACGACTCCTACTACACCGGAGGTGCCTAATACAACGTGCAGGCCGCTGATGACGTTCAGGAGTAGTTTAGGAGGATCCCAGGCAGGAGGCCTGCGCCTCTTTCGATCTGTATCCCAGTTTGTGCTAGCCTTCTTAAGGCAAACTTTTTTAACTCATGTCTGTACTCAGATATTGTTGCTTCCGCTGACTCGTCTATGATCGAGTTCTTGTATTCGAGCCCTCGAGGCCCCTGGCTTGTAATATGATGCTTGTATGACTTATTTTATTTGTAGAGTTGTGTTGTGATATCTTCCCGTGAGTCCCTGATCTTGATCGTACACGTTTGCGTGTATGATTAGTGTACAATTAAATCGGGGGCGTCACAAGTTGGTATCAGAGCCGACTGCCTGTAGGAATCCCCCTTCCACACTCCTTGGCCAAAGTTGAGTCTAGACATTACTAAAACTTTTACTAACATGGCTGTGTGTCTTACGGGCACACGTCGCCATCGGGTGGTATTAGGATCTTTTATTCCTCGCCTTTACTCTGGGACCCTGATCTCTCTTCTATTCGGGTTAAATGGTTTTGCTAACTCTAACTCTAGGTTCTCGTAAATACTTTCTCCCGGAGAGCCCCTTCATTCCAGATGATGGCCTGCTTCACCAGAAGATTCCGAAGATACTCTTTGCTATTCCTCTCGAGACTTTGTGCCCATCACTTTTGCTATTCCCGACCACCGATAAATCCTTATGGATAACTACTTACACTTGCCATTCATACGATCATCCCCCATTGATCTTGTTATTACAAGATACCCCGAAGTCTTCTCTATTGTTTCGATAATCCTTTGAGCTTACTGCCTTGTTGTTCTTTGTCACCCGAATACCCCTACGGATAATTCTCGCGCTTATCGAGTATCCGCTCATCCCCCAGTTGTTCATGTGTTTCACAATGGTCTTCAAAATACTATTCGATCCTCCAAAAATCCTTAGTAGCTTATTGCTCTGCAATACTTGCCTGCTTGCATTATGGATGCTTTCCATATGTCTGGCAATATTCGTTAGTATCCTTAGGCATCGTCTTTTTGATCCTATTGATTCAACATGAGTGCGAATGCACGCAATCATCAGTTGATCCTTTTAAATTATCTTTCCGGCTCAGACGTTATTTTAAAACATGAGCTGGATCTCGACCAATCAAATTGCTGTCGATTGTACCCCTAAGGCTATTCAACTTATCCATCCCTAATCAGAGCATTGCTTCTGATCCCTTGTCTTGGAATTGATAATTCCTTTGCATTTGAACTTTGAGTTAGTCAGTTGTTTCCATAAACTGATCTCCTTGTATTCCTTCTTCCTCGGGTTGAGTACCGATGCTCACATCAGACCCCTTGTGGACCACCAGATCCTTTGTTGGATTTTATCCGACAGATTCCTTCATATTCTATAAGCTTGTGAGCCTTTCCTCGGATACATAATGCCTTTGGTAAATTGTATCATCTGCTTTCTCCAGCATGCTCTACTCTCGAGCTTGTGTTATTTATTCCTGAAATTGTGGTATATGCTCCTAAGATGCCTCGATGGGTTGAACCTATGCCTTCCATATTATGTGTGAACTCGAAAGTTTTCACGAGTCATAGTCGTCTGGTATTTTGCCAGATAATTCAACCCTACAACTTCTTCAAAAAAGAGAAGTGAATGAAAGGTTATACACTGAAGAAGTGGGAGTCGACCTTGAACTTGTGTGCATGCCCATGGACACGATGTATATCCTGTCATGGGAGCTTCTTGTAATAATAACTATCCCCTTGATATAATATCATATGGTATCTGTGAATTGATCCTTGCAATCGTGGTTCCGACCATATGTTCTTCTTTGATCCCATTTCTCGGGCAAGTTTAAGCGCTTGTCTTCTATATATCAATACACCCCACTTCAACCTTTCATTTGATATGCCTTCGAGTATTATCCCCTGGTATCTCGAGCATATATCGCCATTGCACTACATCTTATGAACTTGTGCTGGAGTAATACCTTTCCCTATCAGAGTCACTCCACGAGTTCTGGGTTGTCGTCAACCGAGAACATCGATAAGTGAATTGATTCCACACTGTGATACGATAACTCTAAGTAATTTTCGTTGCTTATGAGTTTAATAATCCTTGAAGTCATTCCTAGCCTGATTGGATACATCCTTCTCGTGCTAAATTTTAACTGTGCTACCTGGTTCTTTTTCCCGGAGCACACTTTTCGATGATGAGCAAATCATGCGTCGATCTTCCTCGTCATAACAATTCTCCTTGAACAACAAACTTGATTTCGAGTTTGTGTCGCACCTATGGTTCCAGTAACCTTTTGCTTCACCATTCCCTTGGTGTGATGTCGTCGCTGGTTGATTACATCTTCATGAAACCTCTCGAGAAGTGTGTCGTGATCATCATCAACATTCTGAGTGTTTCCAGGATATCAATCGAATTCTTGATGAGAAATAGCATCCTTTGCCCTCGATGATTTAGGTTATCATCGACAACGTTATTGCATTCCCTCCAACACAAAACTTGTTCCTGTTTTGTGTTGTACCTTGAGTTCCTTGCTACCCGACTTATGATATGTTCTACCGCGGAGTATTACCATCTTTTATGTCAAGGATGTTGTGAGGATTACTCCACCTCTCAAGAATTCTTGGTATAGTGATACTTCTCCCCATCATCATTCTTTCTTGGTCCTCGAGTGGATTCCAAACGGGGTACCAACAAGTGAACGGTGCTGTTTGGATTCTGCCCTTCTAGAAATCCTATTGCTTTGAAGTTAATGGTCGGCCATTCATTGTTTGACTATTGATTATTGAATCACCATTCCGACGTTGGTCGTGCAACCCAGCCCATATTCAGGTGCGCCTTTCAACCAATGTTTAATTGTGTATGTTTTCCCTCGAACATACTTAGTTATATCATTTGATCTGACAAATGTTATCTTCTTGTTCACATAAGTGTGGACATCCATCTTTTGAAAATCTTAATGAATTGTTGCTGAGTCCATCAGCCACCTCCTTATCCTCTCCTTGGTTTATTGATGAACTCTTATTTTGGAACTCGCTTGCATAGTTCAATTCCCGAGAATCTTACAATGTCATCTCGACAATTTGTGTTGCACCTTTCTTCTCAGGCATCCTAAGTCTGAGTTATCCTGACGGCCATCGATCTGAACATCGGTCAGATATGATGGTTGGAACATAATTTCAATAGCTATAACATTGGTTCTTATATGACCCGGTAAGGTCATGTCATGCCTAGCACACCTGGCCGGAGGACCTATTGTTATAGTACTTCCTTTTAGCAAGATTAGCCATTCTTCCATTAGGAAATTGTAAGGCTTATTCTATAAGTTGATCCTGATGGATGCTAGTGTATCCAAAGTTCGACCTTTGCTTGAGGGCCATGTCAATGCTATCTCGAAGCATGTCGTTGGTACTTCGATCTTCAAAATGCTAAATTTCCTTTATCAATTATCCAAACATCGTTGTATGGGTAATGTCATGAAATTTCTCTCCCCTTACCTAAATGGTATTCTACTTTCTATCCTATCATGGATATGATACTCTGCTTGTCCTTGGGAAGGATATACCCCTGAAATATGTGTTTAAACACATTTTTCCCTTTCCATTGTTCTGTATAACCTGATGATCACATTTTCCTTTCCATTGGTTTGTTTGACCTTTTCTTGTGATCTATATAATCTAAGCAGTAATAATTCACTGCTTATGTAAACACCTCAGTGTACAACTCTGTCAGTGAGACCCTGTTTCTACTGTTGATGACTTTCCGGTAACCGCCGATGGACGAGAACTTTGCCTATTGGTCCGCCTCGTTCAACGAGCAGGAAAATGGTTCTCTTTGTCCCTCGCCCTTGGTACCGTTGTTGTTGCCGACATAACTGATAGGCTATCCTCTGACATGTCTGCTTACATGATCGTGCGAGACATTACCCCCCTTCCTACTTTCGACCACATGGTGGGCCCATAACCCATAGTTCCACAAGATCGAAACCTGACTCCCATGTACACCCCCTGTTCCCAAGGTTGTTCCTCGCATGTGACCTCGCATGTAATTCATGAGCCACCTTCAGTTCTGATATCGGACACAATACTTATTCCCGTTGTTTTGACCCTTTCACGCCCTATAATAGACATCGAACGATTGCCTGCCTGCTCGAAACTTCCCAGGTTACCTCCTTACTTTGCTCTCGATAATTTCTTAAGATTCGATTCGAGAGTTACTTTCCGCCGACTTCCTCGATGTTGTCGACCCGATAGTCAACCTTGCCGACGTCCGTTCTCCCAGAATGCCTACCCTTTATTCTTTCGTAAGTACGATGGAGTTCCTCAAGAAAGGGCATCAACTTCATCATGATGACCTGAAACAGAGAAATGACGACTTCAACGTAATGGATCGACCTCTTCGAGAAGAGCAACCAAGATCGAGAAGACCCGTTAGAATTTCGTAACCAGAATTTTCCCCTTAGTCCCCCTCTTAAATCTCGGGATGAGATTTCTTGTAGTGGAGGAAAATTGTGACGCCCGGGTAATTAAGCTACAGTAACCCTCTGCTAAGGATGCCACGTCCCCTCGGTTACTGTTGATAAACTCGAGTTAGTTCAAAAACGATTCAAATTCAAATTTAAAATATAAGCAAACAGTAAAAGTTTTCAAGCATTAAAACTAAATTGTTCATCATGTGGCAAATAATCCCTAACTAATTGAGGTGAAGAAACCACATTCTTATAGAAAGTGTAGATGCATTTGAATAATTAAAACAGTAGGTAAAACAATGAAATAAATGTCTTTTGCATTTTATAAAATAATAAACTATTTATTTAGTTGCCCCTAAGTTAATGGGACAGTAGCATAATTATTAACTCTAAATTAGTGACTGCTTTTATAATTTATAAAACTAATACAAGTGAGAAATTAAAAGAAAACAGAAAAGTAAATAAATAAAAGAAAAGAAAATACAAAAGAGAAAAACTAAACTAACAAAAAAACAAAAAACAAAGAGAAAGCCCCCCCCCCCCCCGCTGGGCCAAGTGGCCCAGCTGGCCTTCGCCGTCCGAACTGGCCGGCCCAACTGGCCCAGCCGGCCACACCTTATCCCCACACCCCCGCAAACCCTAATCCCCAATCTCACCCACTCCTCCCACTCTCCCCCCCCCCCGATTGGATTAGGGGCTCGAACCGCCCCGACCCCGTCGCCTCAACGCCGCGCCGGCGCCCGGCCGAAGCCGTCCGTCGCCGCCCGAAGACCACCCCGTCGCCGGACTCCCCATCACCGCGCGCCCGCGTCATCCCGCACCCGGCGCGCCCACGACTGCGCCTCGGAGCTCGCCATCGCCATCGCCCCGATCGCCTACGTCCACCCCGCCGCCGGACCTCGTCGCCCCGCCGCACATCGTCCCCGACCCCTGCTGCCCAGTTCCCTACGAACCCCCCTGTGAGCTTCGCCGTTCGTCCCCTCCCTTCTCCTCTGATTCGCATCGCCGTCGCCCGCCTGTGCCTCGACGCTGCCGAGCCCGGACCTGCTCCGGACAAGCCCGTCACCCCCGTCCCTCACCGCGCCTCCGCACGCCGCTTGCCTGGGCGTTCGCGGCCTCACCGCACCAGCGATGCGGCCTCGCCGGCCCGCGCACCCGCGCCTCCCTCTGCTGCAGCTGCCGTGGCCTCGCCCCTCACGCCAGCCCGTCCGCGCGGCCCCACTCCGGCGGCGCCTCCTCTGCCGCCCGCGAGCTCGCTCATCGCTGTCCCCGCACTTCGTCTCCCCACGCCGACCGGCCACCGCGGTCACCTTGGCCACTGGCCTCGCCTCGCCACACTCCGTGCGGGTGAGCGCTCACCCCGGCGCCCGTCGCCCTCCTGCCCGCTAACCCGCTAAGGCCCCCCGGGGCCTATGACAAGGGGGCCCCATCCCCCAGAACGTTTTATATAAAAAAAGAATAAAAATAATAATAAATAAAATTATTAATTAAATAAATAAATTAATTGTGTTTAATTAACCTAATAACTAATTAAACTAATTAACTACTGTTAATTAACATAACTAATCTGTTAACTAAACTAATTAACCTGGTTAATTAGTTAACAGACAATGACATGTGGGTCCCACTGGACCCACCTGTCTGTTTGACTGGTCAACCGACCAGTTGACCTGCTGACATCACTCTGATGTCATGCCTGCGTCATCATTCACTGTTCTGGATAATGTTGGGTTTAAATAAATAATTAAAATCAGAAAATGATTTAAATCTTTAGAAAATCATATCTTTTAATCCGTAATTCGGATGAAAATACTTTATACATGGAAGTTGCTCAGAACGACGAGACGAATTCGAATACGCAGCCCGTTCGTCCGCCACACATCCCTAGCATAGCAAACATGCAACTTTTCCTCTCCGATTCATCTGGCCGAATACGCGAAACACCGGGGATATTTTCCCGGATGTTTCCCCCCTTCACCGGTATCACCTCATACCGCGTTAGAACACGTCTAGCTTTGCCTGTTGTCCTGTTAAGCACTTGCTTGCTATGTATTTACTGTTTCCCCCCCCCCCTCTTCTCTCCGGTAGACCTCGTGAGGATGCTGATGCCCTTGTGGTCGACTACATCACTGACGACCCCTCCTTGTCTGAGCAACCAGGCAAGCCCCCCTCCCCTTTGATCACCAGATATCGCCTATTCTTCTCTACTGCTTGCATTAGAGTAGTGTAACATGTTACTGCTTTCAGTTAATCCTATACTGCTGCATAGCCTATCCTTGCTACTACTGTTGTTACCTTTACCTGCTATCCTACTGCTTAGTATAGGATGCTAGTGTTCCATCAGTGGCCCTACACTCTTGTCCGTCTGCCATGCTATACTACTGGGCCGTGATCACTTCGGGAGGTGATCACGGGCATATACTATTTACTTCACACTATTACATTACCTGTGATACTGTTCGGAGATGGGGGCTGAAGGGGCAGGTGGCTCCATCCCGGTAGAGGTGGGCCTGGGTTCCCGACGGCCCCCGACTGTTACTTTGTGGCGGAGCAACAGGGTAGGTTGAGACCACCTAGGAGAGAGGTGGGCCTGGCCCTGGTCGGCGTTCGCAGATACTTAACACGTTAAACGAGATCTTGGTATTTGATCTGAGTCTGGCTACTGGCCTATACGCACTAACCATCTACGCGGGGACAGTTATGGGCACTCGACGTCGTGGTATCAGCCGAAGCCTTCGTGACGTCAGCGACTGAGTGGCGCGCGCCGGATTGGACCGTAAGCCTGCTCTTGTATTAAGGGGGTTAGTTCTGCTTCCGGCCGCGTTCGCAGCGTGCAGGTGTGCAAAGGGCGATGGGCCCAGACCCCTGCGCCATAGGATTTAGACCGGCGTGCTGACCTCTCTGTTGTGCCTAGGTAGGGCTGCGACGTGTTGATCTTTCGAGGCCGGGCATGACCCAGAAAAGTGTGTCCGGCCAAATGGGATCGAGCGTGTTGGGTTATGTGGCGCACCCCTGCAGGGAAGTTAATCTATTCGAATAGTCGTGATCTTCGGTAACAGGACGACTTGGAGTTGTACCTTGACCTTATGACAACTAGAACCAGATACTTAATAAAACACACCCTTCCAAGTGCCAGATACAACCGGTGATCGCTCTCTAACAGGGCGACGAGGAGAGGATCGCTGGGTAGGTTTATGCTATGCGATGATACTTGGAGGACTTCAGTCTACTCTCTTCTACATGCTGCAAGATGGAGGCTGCCAGAAGCGTAGTCTTCGAAAGGACTAACTATCCCCCTCTTATTCCGGCTTTCTGCAGTTCAGTCCACATATAATAGCCTTATTCCAGTTGATACCAATGCATACATATGTAGTGTAGCTCCTTGCTTGCGAGTACTTTGGATGAGTACTCACGGTTGCTTTTCTCCCTCTTTTCCCCCTTTCCCTTCTACCTGGTTGTTGCAACCAGATGCTGGAGTCCAGGAGCCAGACGCCACCGTCAACGACGACTCCTACTACACCGGAGGTGCCTACTACAACGTGCAGGCCGCTGATGACGTTCAGGAGTAGTTTAGGAGGATCCCAGGCAGGAGGCCTGCGCCTCTTTCGATCTGTATCCCAGTTTGTGCTAGCCTTCTTAAGGCAAACTTTTTTAACTCATGTCTGTACTCAGATATTGTTGCTTCCGCTGACTCATCTATGATCGAGTTCTTGTATTCGAGCCCTCGAGGCCCCTGGCTTGTAATATGATGCTTGTATGACTTATTTTATTTGTAGAGTTGTGTTGTGATATCTTCCTGTGAGTCCCTGATCTTGATCGTACACGTTTGCGTGTATGATTAGTGTACGATTAAATCGGGGGCGTCACAGCATTCCGGTGACCAGTACCGGAGTTGTTCAGGTTGGTGACGGCAGCTCTGATAAGGGGACAGATAAGCGTGATGGTGAGAAAATATCCAAGTGGGCTATTAAGAAGAAGAAGCTACTGTTTTATCAATATGGCGAGCCGGGACATTTTGTGGCAGAGTGTACCACAGAATTATGTGACTATTGTTGTAGATCGCAGCATGTGACCAGTGACTGTCCGCTTCTTACTGGCCCCAAGCCGGTGGCCATTGTCTATGGTGTTTGTTGTCATGAGCTTATGTTCTTTGAGGCACCAAAGATGGCACCTATGATGCATGTGCATGAGAGCTCCTTTCCTGCTGTTGTCAAGGTTACTAATGGGATTTTGATAGAGGCACAAATTGTGCGACAGTTACAGGACTTAGTACCAGGTAATCACTAGTGGGACCTTGTCAGACTGGAGACCCAGACTTACAAGGTTGATTTCCCTACTAAGGAGGATCAGTTACATATCCTTAAGTGGGGTATGTGCAGGGTAGAGAGTACCAATATTATTATAACCTTTGATGAATGGAAAGAAAAGGAGCCTGAGGGTACACCGTTAGAGAAGGTCTGGGTTCGCTTTTTTGGTGCACCTCGTAAATACATTAATCATTTCCTGGTTGCTTGGAGTTTGGGGTCCCTCATTGGTAAGACGGAGCAGGTTGATATGCCTTTTACTCGCGCACATGGAGCAGCGAGGTTGCTTGTCAGTGTGGTCAGTTTGGAGTTCGTACCGGATGTGGTCAAGTGGACACATGTCGGGGTCACATACGTGCTAGAGCTCGAGATTGAGGATACACCGATACCTCCGGAGGGAGATGAGATTCAGGACATGGATACGACGAAGGGTGATGGGGCACCCGGAAATCAGGACAAGGGGCCTGAGAGCACACCACGGGAGCCGGCTAAGGAGCCGGTGTCAGAGAGTAAGGCAGATTCTTTGGCCAAAAAGGCACCATCTTCCACGACACCGATGAACACACTTCGGTTTGGATCTTTTGGAGCACGGTCCGTGCCTAGCAGGTTATGGAGCAACAGAGTTGAGGCGGATGATCTTGAGGAGCTAAAGTTACCGCCAGTGATGCCCACTGCTGTTGTTGCGCCTGAGATTCGGTCACAGAGGGTTGATCCAGGGCCACATGAGTCCTTGGGCAGCGGTCTATCTATGGTGGTTGGGGCGGTGGGCAGGAGGCCCGCAACCCCAGCCCGGCCGTGACGGCCCACTACCATCCGGAGGAGAGGCACGCGCTGGCGGCCCGCTCCATCTCACCGCAGGCCCGGTACGGCCAACAGGATGAGAAGCACGGGCAGGTGGCCCGGTCGACTTCTCCGATGTCATCTCCGCGCCACGCAGGTAGTATGGTGGGGAATGGGACTGCCGAGCAGGTGGCTCCTCGGTCTCTTCCTACCACCATTCCGGCTGGTGCTTCCCGCTCGACCACTCCTTGCCCTTCTTCACCAGCAGCTAGGGCAGGGAGTCGGAGTGGGGAGCACACGCCTCGGGAGAGGACTACGGAGGAGCTTGTTTCCTTTGGTGGGACCTCGGATCCGGTCATGTCTGGCAGGCGTGTTAGTCACCGGATCCAGGGACAGCCAGATGCGGATGACATGCAGTTAGCGTGCTCCATGAGGGAAGTCGTGCTTCGAGATGTCGAGGCAACTACAGGTATGTATTTTGATAAAAGTGGTTCAGTTATGCATTTCACCGAGCATGAAATTATTGATAAGGCCAACGACATAGGAATAACTCTTGGTTCAAATGAAAAGGAGGTAGCGAAATCGGTTAATGACCTTTTAGATTTAGAAGCAGAGCGGGCTTCTGAAATAATTAGAAACCTCGCGTCAGTCAGATCTATGAGTAATGATGACGTGAACAACCTTGGAATTGTAGCACTTGAAAACATTTCTAATAATCTCTTGCCTAGTGAGGAGGCCGAAGATGAGTAGGGGTTAGAGAATATGGACACTGTAGAACCTCCAAGGATGGAGGCCACTACCTCGTGTCTCGCCGATCATACGGTCATGAAGGGTGATGAGGAGAAGCCCAAGCGACCCTAGAAACGAAAAATTTACCCTACTTCGGCGGTCCGTAGAAGTGCCAGGGTTAAGCTGAAGAAAAATTTCATGATGACTTATAAAAGGAATCTTTTGGAATAGCAGAGGTCTAGCTGACTTGGCTAAACATAGATTCTTGGCTGAAACAACGATAGAGCAGCATTTAGATTTTATTGCACTTTTGGAAACACGAAAGATAAATTTACATCACAGTTCCTTGGAACTCTATCCGGAGGAATTGATTTTGATTGGCATGTCTTACCTCCTAGAGGAAGGTCCAGTGGGATTTTACTAGGGGTTCGGTGTGAAACACTGGAGGTGCTTAACGTGGTTTGGGAGATTTTGCGGTCAAGTTTCGGGTAAGATCAAAATTAGATGGTTTCCGCTGGTATCTTGTGGTTGTATATGGGGCAGAACAACCCAAACTTAAACCATATTTTCTAGCCGACTTAGTGCGGATATGTGGAGATGAAACTTTACCAATCCTAGTCGGTGGAGACTTTAATATCATTCGAAGGAGACATGAAAAGAACAATAACATTTTTTATGGACGGTGGTCTATGATGTTTAACATGATTATCGAGAGTCTCAACTTAAGAGAAATTGAGCTCACCGGTAGACAATTTACATGGGCCAATACATTGCCCATCCCGACTTATGAGAAGTTGGATAGGGTACTCGCTAGTGTGGATTGGAAACAAAAGTATCCTTTGGTGTCGGTTCATGCGATGCAGAGAGCGATCTCGGACCACACACCACTTCTTGTAGACTCGGGCGAGGCTACACATGTTGCGAACAAGAATGCCTTCTCTTTCGAACTAGTATGGTTCGAGAAAGAAAATTTTCTAGAAATCATTGCACGCGAATGGGCGGAACCTGTTAGTGGAAGAACTAGTAGTGAGAGATGGCAAAATAAGATCAGACATTTGAGACAGTTTTTAGAGGTTGGGCCAGAAACGAAAGTGGTATTTACAAACAAGAAAAAGAACAACTCACTCAATTAATTGAAGCGCTGGATTTAAAAGCTGAAAATAACCTCCTTACGGCTAATGAGCAAAAATCCAAGTCCGAAGCTGAGCAAGGCTTAAGGGCTCTTCTAAGAGAAGAGGAGCTCAAGTGGGCAATGCGTGCTAAAGTGCTTAAGGTTGTCCAAGGGGATGACAATACACAATTCTTCCATATGATTGTGAATGGTAAACATAGGAAGAAGAAAATCATACAGCTTGAATAGGACGAGGGGACAATAGTGGGGCATGAGAATCTGAAAGATTATATCTCTAACTACTACAAACAACTCTTTGGGAATCCGGAAACAAGTACGGTGACCCTATATGAATCTATCCTTGGAGATATCCCTCAGCTCCAGGTAGAGGAGAATGATATTATCTCTGCTCCATTTACTGAGAAGGAGGTTTTCGATGCAATTTCCCAAATGAAACCGAATAAAGCTCCAGGACCAGATGGGTTTCCTGCTGAATTCTATAAGAAATGTTGGCATGTTATTAAGGATGATCTTATGCCTATGTTTCATGATTTCTTTAATGGTCATCTTGAGCGGTTTCATCTTAACTTCAGCATGATTACGTTGTTACCAGAGAAAGAAGAAGCAGTTCGGATTGAACAATTTAGGCCCATATGTCTTCTTAATATGAGTTTCAAAATTTTCACAAAGGTGGGTACCAATAGATTGACACAAATTGCCCATTCTGTGATACAACCCAGCCAGACAGCGTTCATGCCAGGGCAAGACATTCTTGAGGGAGTGGTCATTTTGCATGAAACGCTTCATGAAATCCATCCGAAGAAGCTAGATGGGGTTATCTTCAAAGTGGATTTTGAGAAGGCATATGATAAAGTGAAGTGGCCTTTTCTTCAGCAGGCAATGCGTATGAAAGGATTTAGTGAGGCTTGGCGGAACCAGATGGGTTCTCAAGTCCAGAAGGGTAGTGTCGGAATCAAGGTTAATGATGATATCGGCCATTACTTTCAGACACACAAGGGTCTGAGACAGGGCGATTCCATGTCTCCTTTGTTGTTTAACATAGTGGCCGATATGTTGGCCATTCTTATTGGCAGAGCCAAGCAGCATGGTCAAGTGGAAGGGTTAGTTCCTCATCTGGTTGATGGAGGAGTATCCATCTTACAATACGCTGATGTCATTATCCTATTCATGGAACATGACATTGCTAAAGCGCGTAATATGAAAAAAAAATTGTCTCTTCGAACAGTTGTCTGGTTTAAAGATAAACTTTCACAAGAGTGAGTTGTTTTGCTTCGGGAAGGCCAAAGACGAGCAACATACCTATAGATAATTGTTCGGGTGTGAATTAGGTTCTTTACCATTTAGTTATTTGGGCATACCGATTCATCACCGCAAGTTATCTAATAAAGAATGGAAGTGTGTCAAAGATCGAATTGAGAAAAAGCTGAGCTGCTAGAAGGGTAAGCTTATTTATTATGGAGGTCAGTTAGTGCTGATTAATTCAGTATTGACTAGTATGCCGATATTCCTATTATCGTTCTTCGAAATTCCGAAAGGGGTACGGAAGTGACTTGATTTCTTTAGATCCCGGTTCTTCTGGCAGTCAGATGAGGCCAAGAGGAAATATTGACTCACGCGATGGATATCCTTTGCCGACCAAAAGACCAGGGTGGTCTTGGTATTGAGAACTTAGAAGTCAAGAACAAATGCCTTATGAGTAAATGGCTATACAGGTTAGAGACAGAGCCGGAGGGCATGTGGGCACAGATTTTGCATAATAAATACTTGTAGTCGAAAACACTCGCCCAGGTTACCATGAGACCAACTGACTCGCCATTCTAGAAAGGGCTTATGAGGACGAAGGGTTTGTTCTTTCGTGGGGCCAAATTCTTGGTTGGCAATGGGATGTCAACAAGATTTTGGGAGGATACGTGGTTAGGAGAGGCGCCCTTAGCCGTCCAATATCCAACCCTTTGTAACATTGTGCAACGTAAGGAGGAGTACATAGGCACAGTTTTCCAAACAATCCCTTTGAATATCTAGTTCAGACGTGCGCTAGTTGGTGACCGATGGACAGCCTGGATGCACTTGGTTCAAATATTGAGAGATGTTCAACTCTCTGACCAGCCATATTCGACGCAATGGAAATTAGCTAAAAATGAGATTTTTACGGTGAAATCATTTTATATGGATCTTATTAATTCTAGCCCAATCTCAAGATTGTTGCATATCTAGAGGATTAATGTTCCCTTACGGATTAAAAATTTTATGTGGTTTGTCCACAAGTAAGTAATACTCACCAAGGACAACCTAATTAAGGGGCGATGGATAGGTAGTACACGTTATTGTTTTTGTGATCATGATGAAACAATACAACATTTATTCATTGAATGCCCACTCACCAAATTGCTTTGGAGAACGATTCATATAGCCTTCAACATTAACCCTCCAGCTGACATTGAGTCGTTGTTTGGAACGTGGTTAGCTGGGGTGGAACATACTATTTGCGGCTCGTGTTCGGATTGGAATCTGTGCGCTTTTGTGGGCTATATGGAACTGCCGGAATGATTTTATTTTTAACAGACAATACAATTTAAATTTCTTGCAGGTTATCTTCAGAGCTACCGCTTGGATCCATACGTGGTCCTTACTCACTCCTATGGACTCTAGGGAGCCTTTGGTTATTGGGTGCAACCAGTGGGAGATGGTAGCACGGGCTATATTCAACCGGTTCACATGGCGGTCGCATAACATGATAGGACTCTAGGAACCTTCTCCTACATATTACCGTACCGGTTGTGATTGTCGGCATGTACTTTTCTTTTTTCATTTGCTTCGCTCTACTTGCGAGCTGTAATACTTTTATGACTTTGTGCTACTTTGTGTACTTTTAATAAGATGGTTGCATGCATCATTATGATGCAGAGGCCGGGGGTAAACCTCCATTTCCAAAAAAAGTTATTCCGTATTCATTAAGAAAAAAAGAGTTGCTTAGTTAATTTGGGGAAACCGAGCGAAAACCAGATTGCCTAGTTAATTATGGAGAACCAGAAAAAAACCATCACAACTGCTGAGCGGCACACATAAGAAACCCATGCACTGTTGGGGAACGTAGTAATTTAAAAAATCCTACGCACACGCAAGATCCGTCTAGGTGATCCATAGCAACGAGAGGGGAGAGTGTTGTCCACATACCCTCGTAGACCGTAAGCGGAAGCGTTATGACAACGCGGTTGATGTAGTCGTACGTCTTCACGATCTGACCGATCTTAGCACCGAAGGTACGGCACCTTCGTGATCTACACAAGTTTAGCTCGGTGATGTCCCACGAACTCTAGATCCAGCTGAGTGTCGAGGGAGAGCTTCGTCAGTGCGACGACATGATGATGAAGTTATCGACGCAGGGCTTCGCCTAAGCACTACAACGATATGACCGAGTTGGAAATCTGTGGAGGGGGGCACCGCACACGGCTAAGAGATCAAATTGTGTGTCTATGGGGTGCCCCCTCCCCGTATATAAAGGATTCTAGGAGGGGAAGTCCGGCCCTCTCTATGGCGCGCCCTAGGGGGAGTCCTACTCGCATCGGGAGAAGGATTCCCCCATTTCCCTAGTTGGAGTAGGACAGGAAGGAAGGAGGAAAGAGGGAGAAGGAAAAGGGGGGCACCCCCTCCCCTTCCCTAGTCCAATTCGGACCCAAGGGGGAGGGGGCGCAACGCCTGCCCTGGTTTCCCCTCTCTCTTTCCACTAAGGCCCAATAAGGCCCATATACTCCCCGGGGGGTTCCAGTAACCCCCGATACTCCGGTAAATGCGCGAACTTACCCGAAACCATTCCAATGTCCAAACATAGGCTTCCAATATATCGATCTTTATGTCTCAACCATTTCGAGACTCCTCGTCATGCCCGTGATCACATCCGGGACTCCGAACAACCTTCGGTACATCAAAACACATAAACTCATAATATTGATCGTCACCGAACGTTAAGCGTGCGGACCCTACGGGTTCGAGAACTATGTAGACATGACCGAGACTCATCTCCGGTCAATAACCAATAGCGGAACCTAGATGCTCATATTGGTTCCTACATATTCTACGAAGATCTTTATCAGTCAAACCGCATAACAACATACGATGTTCCCTTTGTCATCGGTATGTTACATGCCCGAGATTCATTCGTCAGTATCTCAATACCTAGTTCAATCTTGTTACCGGCAAGTCTCTTTAGTCGTTCAGTAATGCAACATCCCGTAACTAACTCATTAGTCACATTGCTTGCAAGGCTTATAGCGATGTGCATTATCGAGAGGGCCCAGAGATACCTCTCCGATACACGGAGTGACAAATACTAATCTCGATCTATGCCAACTCAACAAACACTATCAGAGACACCTGTATAGCATCTTTATAGTCACCCAATTACGTTGTGACGTTTGATAGCACACTAAGTTTTCCTCCGGTATGCGGGAGTTGCATAATCTCATAGTCATAGGAACATGTATAAGTTATGGAGAAAGCAATAGCAGTAAACTAAACAATCATTGTGCTAAGCTAACGGATGGGTCAAGTCAATCACATCATTCTCTAATGATGTGATCCCATTCATCAAATGACAACTCTTTGTCCATGTCTGGGAAACTTAACCATCTTTGATTAATGAGCTAGTCAAGTAGAGGCATACGAGTGACACTCTGTTTGTCTATGTATTCACACATGTACTAAGTTTCCGGTTAATACAATTCTAGCATGAATAATAAACATTTATCATAATATAAGGAAATATAAATAACAACTTTATTATTGCCTCTAGGGCATATTTCCTTCAGTCTCCCACTTGCACTAGAGTCAATAATCTAGATTTCATTGTAATGATTCTAACACCCATGGAGTCTTGGTGTTGATCATGTTTTGCTCAGGAGAGAGGCTTAGTCAACGGGTCTGCAACATTCAGATCCGTATGTGTCTTGCAAATCTCTATGTCTCCCTCCTTGACTTGATCGTGGATGGAATTGAAGCATCTCTTGATGTGATTGGTTCTCTTGTGAAATCTGGATTCCTTTGTCAAGGCAATTGCACCAGTATTGTCATAAAAGATTTTCATTGGACCCGATGCACTAGGTATGACACCTAGATCGGATATGAACTCCTTCATCTAGACTCCTTCATTTGCTGCTTCCGAAGCAGCTATGTACTCCGCTTCACACGTAGATCCTGCCACGACACTCTGTTTGGAACTACACCAACTGACAGCTCCACCATTCAATAAAAATACATATCTGGTTTGTGACTTAGAGTCATCTGGATCAGTGTCAAAGCTTGTATAGATGTAATCATTTACGACGAGCTCTTTGTCACCTCCATAAATGAGAAACATATCCTTAGTCATTTTCAGGTATTTCAGGATGTTTTTTTACCGTTGTCCAGTGATCCACTCATGGATTACTTTGGTACCTCCCTGCTAAACTAATAGCAAGGCACACATCAGGTCTGGTACATAGCATTGCATACATGATAGAACCTATGGCTGAAGCATAGGGAATGACTTTCATTTTCTCTCTATCTTCTGCAGTGGTCGGGCATTGAGTTTGACTCAACTTCACACCTTGTAACACAGGCAATTAAGAACCCTTTCTTTGCTTGATCCATTTTGAACTTCTTCAAAACTTTATCAAGGTATGTGCTTTGTGAAAGTCCAATTAAGCGTTTTTATCTATCTCTATAGATCTTGATGCCCAATATATAAGCAGCTTCACCGAGGTCTTTCATTGAAAAAATCTTATTCAAGTATCCTTTTATGCTATTCAGAAATTCAGTATCATTTCCGATCAACAATATGTCATCTACATATAATATCAGAAATGCTACAGTGCTCCCACTCACTTTCTTGTATATACGGGCTTCTCCAAAAGTCTATATAAAACCATATGCTTTGATCACACTATCAAATCGTATATTCCAACTCCGAGAGGCTTGCAAAAGTCCATAAATGGATCGCTGGAGCTTGCACACTTTGTTAGCACCTTTTGGATCGACAAAACCTTCTGGTTGTATCATATACAACTCTTCTTTGAGATATCCATTAAGGAATGCAGTTTTGACATCCATTTTCTAAATTTCATAATCATAAAATACGGCAATTGCTAACATGATTCGGACGGACTTAAGCATCGCTACGGGTGAGAAGGTCTCATCGTAGTCAACTCCTTGAACTTGTCGAAAACCTTTTGCAACAAGTTGAGTTTTGTAGACAGTAACATTACCGTCAGCGTCGATCTTCTTCTTGAAGATCCATTTATTCTCTATGGCCTGCCGATCATCGGGCAAGTCAACCAAAGTCCACACTTTGTTCTCATACATGGATCCCATCTCCGATTTCATGGCCTCAAGCCATTTTGCGGAATCTAGGCTCATCATCGCTTCCTCATAGTTTGTAGGTTCGTCATGGTAAAGTAACATGACCTCCAGAACATGATTACTGTACGATTCTGGTGTGGATCTTACTCTGGTTGACTTACGAGGTTCGGTAGTAACTTGATCAGAAGTTTCCTGATCATCATCATTAGCTTCCTCATTTACTGGTGTAGGAATCACTGGAACTGATTTCTGTGACGAACTACTTTCCAATAAGGGAGTAGGTACAATTACCTCTTCAAGTTCTACTTTCCTCCCACTCACTTCTTTTGAGAGAAACTCCTTCTCTAGAAAGGATCCATTCTTAGCAACGAATATCTTGCCTTCAGATCTGTGATAGAAGGTGTACCCAACTGTTTCCTTTGGGTATCCTATGAAGACACATTTCTCCGATTTGGGTTCGAGCTTATCAGGTTGAAGCTTTTTCACATAAGCATCGCAGCCCCAAACTTCAAGAAACGACAACTTGGGTTTCTTGCCAAACCACAGTTCATAAGGTGTCGTCTCAACGGATTTTGATGGTGCTCTATTTAACGTGAATGCAGTTGTCTCTAAAGCATAACCCCAAAACGATAGCGGTAAATTAATGGGAGACATCATAGATCGCACCATATCTAATAAAGTGCGAAACTATTCCGCGAAATTAGGGAAAGACTTAATCGCGGGGTCTGTAATGTGGAGTGGGCAAAAAAATTCCTCGGGCTGCAATTTTCAATGAAGAACATATACACTCTGATCAGCGGCCTCTCATCCTCGATACGGAATATTACGACAAACATATTTTTGAACAACCAAAGAGACGAATAAAACAGTTTGAAGCTCGATGGTTGAAAGGAGACAGTTGGGGAAATAGTGTGTACAGCCTGGGATAAAGCGAAGATGTTAGGTATTGGACCGTCCCTCGTTGATCGTACTAGGGCGGTGCATATGGATTTGCATACTTGGGACCGTGATACGCTGAGGCGACCGAAAAGAAGAATTAATAAACTCAGAAAAGAGTTAGAGAATTTTAAAAGAGGACCGATCAACACGGACTCTCAAGCTCAATAGAAGGAGATTCTAGTCCTTGTCGAAAATCTACTAGAGCAAGAGGAGATCTACTGGGTACAATGGGGCCGTGCAAACTGGCTGTTACATGGCGATCGTAATACCTCCTTTTTTCACAATGCGGCAATGGCAAGAAAAAAGAGAAATCAGATAAAAAAATTGCTTGATGAAAATGGTGTCTGGGTGCAAGATAAGGAGATGAAGAACCATATTATGGGATACTTATCAAGACTCTTCACCTCGGATGTTAATCAACCTGACCCGAGGGTCCTATCTCTTGTCAAAAGGAAAGTAACAGATGAAATGAATAATGCTCTTCTAGCCCCTTATACGGCCGAGGAGGTTCGGAAGGCCCTTTTTGATATTGGAGATTTAAAAGCACCGGGTCCGGATGCGTTACATGTTATTTTTTATAAAAGATTTTGGCCCATGTTAGGGGATGACCTAATAGAAGAGGTACTCCAGGCGGTGAATATGTGTACTATTCCTGATGGTTGGAATGAGACTACAATTGTAATGATCCCAAAGATTAATTCTCCTGAAAAGGTAACTCAATTTCGACCAATTAGTCTGTGTAATGCCGTGTATAAGGTAATCTCAAAAATGATCGCGGCCCGTTTGAAGATAATGCTTTCAGACATTATCAGCACAACTCAGATTGCGTTTGTGCCAGCGTGAATGATTACAGATAATATATTAGTGGCATATGAATGCTTCCATACTATTAAGAAAAAACAGAATGGTAAAGAGGGTCTGTGTGCTATTAAATTGGATATACACAAAGCTTATGACCGATTAGAGTGGCCTTTCCTCAAGGAGATTATGCTCAAATTGGGATTTCAAGAAAACTGGGTAAACTTAATTATGCAATGTATAACCTTAGTGGAGTACCAGGTCCGGTTTAATACGGAAGAAACTGAGAGTTTTAAACCTACTAGAGGATTAAGGTAGGGAGACCCTCTATCTCCATACTTATTCTTATTATGTATGGAGGACCGCTCTATTAGAGAATGCAGAGGAGAATGGGGACATCTCAGGAATAAAGGTTAGCAGGGATGCACCACCGATTTCAAACCTTCTCTTTGCAGATGATTCGCCGATCCTTAAGAAAGAAAATGTTATGAACGCGGAGGCGTTGAAATTGGTTTTAAACTCCTATTGTGCGGCCTTGGGGAAGATGGTGAGTGTTGAGAAGTCTAGTATATTCTTTAGTCCCAATACCAAGGTAGAAGACAAGGCGCAAATCTGTATAATTTTGAATATTATGACTGAAGCACTTAACGATAAGTATTTGGGTTTGCCTGCAAATGTGGGTATGGACAAAAGTGATTGTTTCCAATTCCTTATTCATAGAATTGTTATGAAAATTAGCGGATGGAAAGAAAAATTGCTATCTGCGGGTGGGAAGGAAATTTTACTCAAATTTGTTATACAAGCTATCCCAGCTTATGCCATGTCCGTCTTTAAAATTCCTAAAAAAAACTTGTAAGGGAATCATTGACGCGATGTCGCAATTTTGGTGGGGTGACGAGGACAACCAGAAGAGAACGCATTGGATGGCGTGGTGGAAGATGTGCGTCCTAAAAGACTAAGGAGGTATGGGGTTCCGAGATATCCACTGTTTTAATCTGGCATTGTTAGCCAAACAAGCATGGCGTCTACTTGATAATCCTGAGTCTTTATGTGCTACGATCTTGAGAGCTAAATATTTTCTAGATAGCGATTTAATGAGTGCAAATCTAAAAGAGGGCTCCTCTTTTACTTGGCAAAGTATCATGGCGGGAGTGAACTGTCTGAAAAATGGTTATATCTGGCGAGTTGGAAATGGACATAATATTGATATATGGAGAGATGCATGGATTCCTCACTGTGTGAATAGGAAAACTATTACTCATAGAAGGGGACAAATACTATCAAAAGTCTGTGATCTTATTGACCCATTCACGAGTTCTTGTGATGAAGATTTGGTGAGACAAACGTTATGGCCAATTGATGCTCAAAGGGTATTAGCAATTCCACTTCCCATGCATAATATGCCTGACTTTATTGCTTGGATCCATACAAAAAATGTTAAGTTCACTGTTCGATCAGCTTATTTGGAAGAATGGAACCAACAACATGGGAAAAAATTAGAACACACAAACAGAATGGGTAGAACCAATGTCAACCCTATATGGGGTAAGATTTGGAGACTATCATGTCCAGCAAAAATTAAAATTTTCATATGGCGTACACTGCGTGGTACCCTCCCATGCCGAGTTACACTTGCTAATAGACATATAAAATTTTCACCCATTTTCCCTTCATGCTCAAATGGACCGAAGGATACAAAACACGTCTTGTTTCAGTGTCATAAGGCAAAAGAAATTTGGGGGAAATTAGGTCTACAAGAGGTGATCCATAAAGCCTGTATTGTTGACCACGCGGGAGAGGCGGTGCTCGAATTCTTACTCCTTATGAAAGATCAAGAATTAAACATTAAGGGCATCCAGAATGCACATGAGTTAATAGCTATTACAACTTGGTATCTATGGTGGGATAGACGTCAAGTGGTCCATGAAGGAAAGTTACAGGATGCAAATCAAACTTCGATGGGGGCTCGTGCTATAATGGCAAACTATGTCAATGCATACTCCCCTAAGGCACCTCATAAAATAGGGGGATGGAGTATCCCTCCTAGGGGATTTGTGAAGCTGAATGTTGATGCCGCTTTTGATCATGATCTCCTTCAAGGTACAGCTGGTGCGGTCCTGAGAGATGATAAGGGAAGGTTCATCGTTGGAGGAAACTGGAGGATTGACTGGTGTGATAATGTATTAACAGCTGAAGTTCTGGCTCTTGAATTTGGTTTATTCCTAGCACAGAAGGCGGGCTGCAATCGCCTTGTTGTAAACTCAGATAACATGGAAGTGATCGACATAATGAAAAATGGAGGACACTCAGCGGGAGCGGCAGCTGTAGTTTTTGATGATTGTTACTTTTTGGCTTGTGATTTTCCTAGAGTTAAATTTGAACACTGTAATAGGGAAGCAAATAGAGTGGCCCATGAAATAGCTAGGTTAGCAAAAATTTCTGCCACTAGGGATTGGTTTGAGGACCGGTGAAGGATATTGTACCTCTTCTTATGGACGATGTAACAATTATTTCTAATTAATAAAGTTCAAGTTTTATTTCAAAAAAAAGTGCGGTTACGACGTTTGGACACACCATTACGCTGTGGTATTCCAGGTGGCATGAGTTGCGAAACTATTCCGCATTGTTTCAAATCAATACCAAACTCATAACTGAAATATTCACCTCCATGATCATATCATAGAAACTTAATTTTCTTGTGACCATGATTTTTCACTTCACTCTGAAATTCTTTGAACTTTTCAAATGTTTTGGACTTATGTTTCATTAAGTAGATATACCCATATTTGCTCAAATCAACTATGAAGGTAAGAAAATAACAATACCCGTCGCGAGCATCAACACTCATCGGACCACATACATCAGTATGTATTATTTCCAACAAGTCTGTTGCTCACTCCATTGTTCCGGAGAACAGAGTCTTAGTCATCTTGCTCATGAGGCATGGTTCGCAAGCATCAAGTAATTCATAATCAAGTGATTCCAAAAGCCCATCAGCATGGAGTTTCTTCATGCGCTTTACACCAATATGACCTAAACGGCAGTGCCACAAATAAGTTGCACTATCATTATTAAACTTATATCTTTTGGCTTCAATACTGTGAATATGTGTATCACTACTATCAAGATTTAGTAAAAATAGACCACTCATCAAGGGTGCATGACCATAAAATATATATTACTCATATAAATAGAACAACCATTATTATCTGATTTAAATTAATAACCATCTCACATCAAACAAGATCCAGATATAATGTTCATGCTCAACGCTGGCACCAAATAACAATTATTTAGGTCTAAAACTAATCCTGAAGGTAGATGTAGAGGTAGCGTGCCGACAGCAGTCACATCAACTTTGGAACCATTTCCCACGCGCATCGTCACCTCGTCCTTAGCCAATCTTCGCTTAATCCGTAGCCCCTATTTCGAGTTGCAAATATTAGCAACAGAACCAGTATCAAATACCCAGGCGCTACTGCGAGCATTAGTAAGGTACACATCAATAACACGTATATCAAATATACCTTTCACTTTTCCATCCTTCTTCTCCGCCAAATACTTGGGGCGGTTCCGCTTCCAGTGACCAGTCCCTTTGAAGTAGAAGCACTCAGTCTTGGGCTTAGGTCCAGACTTGGGCTTCTTCACTTGAGCAGCAACTTGCTTGCTGTTCTTCTTGAAGTTCCCCTTCTTCCCTTTACCCTTTTTCTTGAAACTGGTGGTCTTGTTGACCATCAACACTTGATTCTCCTTCTTGATTTATACCTCCACAGCCTTTAGCATCACGAAGAGCTCAGGAATTGTCTTATCCATCCCTTGCATATTATAGTTCATCACGAAGCTCTTGTAGCTTGGTGTTAGTGATTGAAGAGCTTTGTCAATGACACTATCATCAGGAAGATTAACTCCCAGCTGAGTCAAGTGGTTGTGGTACCCAGACATTCTGAGTATATGTTCACTGACGGAACTATTCTCCTCCATTTTGCAGCTATAGAACTTATTAGAGACTTTATATCTCTCAATCCAGGCATTTTCTTTAAATATTAACTTCAACTCCTGGAACATCTCATATGCTCCATGACGTTCAAAACGTCGTTGAAGTCCCGGTTCTAAGCTGTAAAGCATGGCACACTGAACTATCGAGTAGTCATCAGCTTTGCTCTGCCAGACATTCATAACATCTTGGTGTTGCTCCTGCAGCAGGTTTGTCACCTAGCGGTGCTTCCAGGACGTAATTCTTCTGTGCAACAATGAGGATAATCCTAAAGTTACGGACCCGGTCCGTGTAATTGCTACCATCATCTTTCAACTTAGCTTTCTCTAGGAACGCATTAAAATTCAGCGGAACAACAACACGGGCCATCTATCTACAACAACATAAACATGCAAAATACTATCAGGTACTAAGTTCATGATAAATTAAAGTTCAATTAATCAAATTACTTAAGAACTCCCACTTAGATAGAAATCCCTCTAATCATCTAAGTGATCACGTGATCCATATCAACTAAACGATGTCCAATCATCACGTGAGATGGAGTAGTTTTCAATGGTGAACATCACTATGTTGATCATATCTACTATATGATTCACGCTCGACCTTTCGGTCTTAGTGTTCCGAGGCCATATCTGCATATGCTAGGCTCGTCAAGTTTAACCCGAGTATTCCGTGTGTGCAAAACTGGCTTGCACCCGTTGTATGTGAACGTAGAGCTTATCACACCTGATCATCACGTGGTGTCTCGGCATGACGAACTATAGGAACGGTGCATACTCAGGGAGAACACGTGTACCTTGAAATTTAGTGAGAGATCATCTTATAATGCTACCCCGAACTAAGAAAAATAAGATGCATAAAAGATAAACATCACATGCAATCAATATAAGTGATATGATATGGCCATCATCATCTTGTGCCTTTTGATCTCCATCTCCAAAGCACCGTCATGATCACCATCGTCAGCGGCTTGACACCTTGATCTCCATCGAAGCATCATTGTCGTCTCGCCAACTATTGCTTCTATGACTATTGCTACCGCTTAGTGATAAAGTAAAGCAATTGCATGGCGATTGCATTTCATACAATAAAGTAACAACCATATGGCTCCTGCCACTTGCCGATAACTCTGTTACAAAACATGATCATCTGATACAATAAAATTTAGCATCATGTCTTGACCATATCACATCACAACATGCCCTGCAAAAACAAGTTAGACGTCCTCTACTTTGTTGTTGCAAGTTATACGTGGCCGCTATGGGCTGAGCAAGAACCATTCTTACCTACGCATCAAAAACCACAACGTGGTATAGTGATTGCTTTTTGATCTTCAGAAAGAACCATGTTCATTGAATCTGATTCAACTAAAGTTGGAGAAACTGACACCCACCAACCACCTGTGTGCGAAGCACGTCGGTAGAACCAGTCTCGCGTAAGCGTACGTGTAATGTCGGTCTGAGCCGCTTCATCCAACAATACCGCTGAATCAGGAATCAAATAGTGACGGCAAGCAATATGTATATACCCACGCCCACAACTCCTTTGTGTTCTACTCGTGCATATAACATCTACGCATAGACCTGGCACGGATGCCACTGTTGGGGAACGCAGTAATTTCAAAAAAATTCCTACGCACACGCAAGATCCATCTAGGTGATGCATAGCAACGAGAGGGGAGAGTGTTGCCCCCATACCCTCATAGATCGTAAGCGGCAACGTTATGACAACGCGGTTGATGTAGTCGTACGTCTTCATGATCCGACCGATCCTAGCACCGAAGGTATGGCACCTCCGTGATGTGCACACGCTCAGCTCGGTGACGTCACACGAACTCTAGATCCAGCTGAGTGTCGAGGGAGAGCTTTGTAAGCACGACGGCGTGATGACGGTGATGATGAAGTTACCGACGCAGGGCTTCGCCTAAGCACTACTCTGGTAAATGCCCGAACTTACCCAGAACCATCCGATGTCCAAACATAGGCTTCCAATATATCGATCTTTATGTCTCGACCATTTCGAGACTCCTCGTCATGCTCGTGATCACATCCGGGACTCTAAACAACTTTCGGTACATCAAAACTCATAAACTCGTAATACTGATCGCCACCGAACGTTAAGCGTGCTGACCCTACGGGTTTGAGAACTATGTAGATATGACCGAGACTCATCTTCGGTTAATAACCAATAGCGGAACCTGGATGCTCATATTGGTTCCTACATATTCTACGAAGATCTTTATCGGTCAAACCGCATAACAACATACGTTGTTCCCTTTGTCATCGGTATGTTACTTGCCCGAGATTCGATCGTCAGTATCTCAATACCTAGTTCAATCTCGTTACTCGTAAGTCTCTTTACTCGTTCTGTAATGCAACATCCTGTAACTAACTCATTATTCACATTGCTTGCAAGGCTTATAGTGTTGTGCATTACCGAGAGGGCCCAGAGATACCTCTCCGATACATGGAGTGACAAAATCCTAATCTTGATCTATGCCAACTCAACAAATACCATCGGAGACACCTGTAGAGCATCTTTATATTCACCCAGTTACGTTGTGACGTTTGATAGCACACTAAGTGTTCCTTCGGTATTCGGGAGTTGCATAATCTCATAGTCATAGGAACATGGATAAGTTATGGAGAAAGCAATAGCAGTAAACTAAACAATCATTGTGCTAAGCTAACGGATGGGTCAAGTCAATCACATCATTCTCTAATGATGTGATCCCGTTCATCAAATGACAACTCTTTGTCCATGGCTAGGAAACTTAACCATCTTTGATTAACGAGCTAGTCAAGTAGAGGCATACTAGTGACACTCTGTTTGTCTATGTATTCACACATGTACTAAGTTTCCGGTTAATACAATTATAGCATTAATAATAAACATTTATCATGATATAAGGAAATATAAATAACAACTTTATTATTGCCTCTAGGGCATATTTCCTTCACGCACTCCGTAACAAAGAGGGCCCCGGTGAGACAGCACGCAGGCATCATCGTCATCACTTCTCCCCTAGAGGCGTCATCGCCCTCCCTACACTCTGAGCAAACGACTCCAACTTCGCCGCGGGCAATCGTCGACTCGACCTACACCATAGCGGACGCGAGAAGCTGCATGAAGATCTGCGCCAAAACTCAGCCACCTATGACCAGGCACCGTAGCTTCGACTCTGACGGAGACCTCTAAAGGACAAAACTAGGTATGACTGGCGCCACAGGAGATCGCCGAATGGGCCAGACAAGATAAACTCCAATGCACTCTCTTGTTTCTATGGTGCTTATGTATGATACTGTTAAATCAAGATTTCTACATGGAATGTTGTTCATTGCTAAAAACAGCACGGAAGAACCAAGTAAAAACACATCAAATGATAGTTTTACACAAACAATTCCCACTGCTTAGAGCATCTCTAACAGATCATGTATATCAGTGTAGTGACCAGACCTCAAACAGTCTGATCTCTGTGCATCAGTGTCATCCCTGGATTGGTAATTACTACAAAAAAAATACACTTCTGTGATGATACGTGTTTGTCATAGTAGGTCACGTTTTTTGTCATGCGTGTACATCCATGAAAAATTTATGACAGAATCAAGATAGTCATACATGTGCTGTCGTAGAAGTGTTCCATGACATTACCAAAATTATCATCATGGAAGTGTCCACTTCCATGATGATAAATCGTGCGTCATAGAAGTGCTTTCGTCAAGGGTGACTGACACATGGCATCCACCGTAACGGAATGCCATTAAGCTATCGGGTTGGGTTTTGGATCCGATAACCCGTTAACAGCCTCGACCAATGGGGATTTTCCACGTGTAAAATCATCATTGGCTAGAGGAAACACGTGTCGGCTCATCATTGGGACAGATGTCATCCACTCACTGGACAGAAGGCGCCTATGATACATCGACACATGGCACGGCCCAACAGTGGCCCATTCCTGCGAAAAGGCCGGCCCGTTTGACTTGGTCAAAAGCTAGCGGGCCGGCCCATGGAAAGCCTGTTAACGGCATGTTCGCCTATAGCCCATTTACAGCCTGCTAACCCAAGGCCCATTACACCCTATCTGAATTAGGCCCAGTAGCGTCATCTGGGCCATCCAATATGATTCCAGCCCGTTTTCACTTCTGGCCCATGTATAGCCCATGACGTCTTTCGGCCCATATGAGGCCCTTTGTAACTCTTGGCCCATTAGCGGCCCGTGCTGAAACTGGCCCGTAATGAACAGTGTATTACTTTACACCCATTAATGGCCCATGGTGAAACTAGCCCGTAATGAACAGTGTATCACTTTATACCCATTAACGGCCCATTATTTCGTTGGGCCGTTTCTAGCCCAAGTTAACTTTTGGCCTTCTGAGGGCCCATTTATTCTTGGGCTCATTTGCAGCATTCGGTTACTTATGGCCCGTTACTGTCATTTTCTGCTTGTGGGCCAAATTCAGCCCGTCGTTATAGTCGGCCCATTTGTGGACCGTTAGTATGTTGGGCCATTTTCATAGCATCACCAAATACGGCCTATTAACGGCCCGCTATGGTCAGCCCATAAAACATACGATTTCCATTAAAGGCCCATCTACAGCCAATTAAAGGCCCGTACAAGACCCATAAATGAGTCGGCGGCCCATGGATCCTACGAGATGTAGAAGGCCCATGGATCCTACGAGACGTAGAAGGCCCATGGATCCTACGAGACGTACAAGGCCCATGGATCCTACGAGACGTAGAAGGCCCATGGATCCTACAAGACGTAGAAGGCCCATGGATCCGACGGCCTGTGAAGGGCCATGGTCGAGCGAGTTGGCCCCCGTTTGAATGATATAGCATATTCAGAGATTATCCTACTCAATACTATCACCTGTAAAAAGCATACACTATACAACAAAGAGATCAAGGCATAGAAAGGTAGAATAACCCTACACTATACAATAAAGAAATTACAGCCGATTATACCCACTGGGCATTATGGTTCGGCACAGGTGATAATAAAGCATACACAAACAACAAATTACATACACTGGGCAAATACAGCTCATACATCATGGACGCGCATCAACTTAACTCCATTTGAACTATAATCTCTTCGGAAAATAGGATTGTCCGGATTCAGATAGCACAAATTTCAGTCTGCAAAATCTCCAATTCCTTCATGGTTACCTCAGTGTCTTGTTTCATTTTTTTGACTCCTGCATCTAATACCTGCATGTCCAGTCTCAACTTGTTGATTATACATTGACAATCATGTACACGTTGTCTTGCCACCTCTAGTTGATGCTCGAGAACATCAGCACATTCCAATTCCAATCCATAATCATTCAGTAACGGCCATGCCGCACTGCTCGCAGATCTTTGTGTTGATGTCACTTCATCCTGAAATGTTTCTGTAAGTACACATGACTAGGGCAAAAATATAGTTACAATAGTGAAGCGAACAAGACACTATTTTGTACTACATGGCAAAACAGGACTAACAATAATGTTACACGTCACTTTCAAAAAAATGTTACACGTCATGAAGCATAAGCAGGTGATGTTTTAAAAATTATAAAAAAGATAATCTGTGCAGCCTGCATACAGAAATCCCTCTTAGCTCACCAGAGGAGCATGATGTTGGGGCCCAATCGAAAACACAGACAAGTTACAAATTTAGACAGCACGTTACGTATAAGTAAGCAAGCAGTTGGCCATTATGTGCCTCAATTAAAGTCTTAGGGAGCATAATGAACAGCAGAGGGTTTCATACAAACATACTACAGCAGGCAAAACTATGCAATCATTAGCATAGTACAAACTAGATTGTGAGCCTCATGCAATAATAGTTGGTTAATAGACTTCAAAGCTTCAGGCACACTTCGGCAGAGTAATTAAATGGTAAGACCTTTAATTATGTCAACTAATAGTGATACAAGTACCGAACATCAGGCATGATTATTTGGGCATCTCATTAACTGAGGACAAATAAAGCAATTGAAAAGAGAAAATTAACTATGCCTGAAACAAACAAGGAATTGAACTGTTGAGTTGCATACAGTGACTTACCTTAGCAGGTTGAAGAGGCT
Organism: Triticum aestivum; assembly: GCF_018294505.1. NCBI lineage: Eukaryota > Viridiplantae > Streptophyta > Magnoliopsida > Poales > Poaceae > Triticum > Triticum aestivum. The sequence continues at coordinate 357,699,735 of NC_057797.1, read as the reverse complement.
CAGCGCAGCTCCTACTTCTCTTGCAAGGCTCCTTCCTAACATCTTGTACTTGGAAATCCTCAATCTTATCTTCATTGCACCCCCTCTGCAAGGTGACACAAACTAGTTACTCGTCTCCTTGGAAGATAAATATGCATGCTTTCCAGTCTATGAACACAAAAGGATGAGATTATAACAAAACAACACCACATAATGAAACATGTCGCATCTCTTGCACTTGCACACAATGAAATGAACATTTACTATGTCTGCACTACATAAAAACTAGGCATACCTTCGAACTGGATCTCCAGGTACTCTTGGAGAGCCTACTGTAGTGTACAACCAAACCTTTATGTCACCTATGAGTTAGACAAGGCCCCACTACAGCAGCCCTTAGTGTTTAAATTGTTGACAAGCTCTGTTAGAGTGTTAGGTCAAGAACAGCAAGTAATCAAAGCAAACAGTCCTAGTATGGTTGGCTGATGCAAACAAGCAATTGAACAGATGTGTGAGCAAATCTTACATATCAATAAAAGAAGCAAAGAAGGAGGCTTAAAGACCATCACTTGACTGACCAGATTTAAGGGGCATTTAAACATCATGTGCAACGTATGAACTAACATAAACATTGCATATTCCAGATTCTACAATGGAATGCACATGTATTAGGTTATGCCATGTATGATGATGCCTAAATGTACAGATAGCAGGCAGGAGTGATTCATCATTGCACGCGCAATTGAATTACAGGTTAAGGGCCAGTTCGATTCCGCCTTTTCAGGGCATATTGTCAAAATAAGCCATAAAAGATGTAAAGAAGTCATTTTTGAGTTATGGGCTTGGGCTTAACTAATTTCGCTTTGGAGGGGGGTGTTTCGGGTAGAACCTCACTAAAAATTGAAGGGAAGGGGAATAGTGAAATGACTTTGTTGTCTGCCTATATTACACTCAAAATGCAACTGCTGATGCCCGTGTCACACCTGACCCTCAAGTAAAAACAAACACGCAAGCATTCATTACCCTACCCGCTTGCATCTCCTCTCCCCTTTCCCTCTACCTCGATCCCTTGCCTGCAGCACTAGGGTTCCTCCAGCGAGCCATCGCCACTGGTCCCATCTGGCATGGTCCTCGATGATGCTATGTCTAGTTAGGCTACATAGCCGGTGGGTAGCGGCGAATCTCCCTGGCTGCTCCTCCCTCTGGCGCTGCCCCTCATTCTCATGGTCTCCAGCAGCTGCTCCACTATGGTTCGTCCAACGCACTACTCCGGCGGGCGTTGCACAACTACGGCTGATGCCACACTGTGGCAGAAGGCGCATTATTCCCCCTCCCCTCCTCCCAGGCCATGGCCTTGAGGTGCTGTTGAAGGATGAGCTCATCCAACAAGGTGAGGATCTCTGATTTTTTTCCAAATTTTCATTCTGATCCACTATACGATGAATTGCTATGAGATGCTTCTGCTGCTGCTATATGATGCATTGCTATGAGCTGCTCCTACTGCTGCTATATGATGAATTGCTATGAGCTGCTACTCCTGCTGCTATATGATGAGTTGTTATGAGCTGCTGCTATATGATGAATTGCTATGAGCTGCTTCTGCTGCTATATGATGAGTTGCTACAAGCTGCTCCTTGTAACACCCCGGATATGATTTACCCAATATGTACTCCAACTCTTGCCATTTCCGGCGTTAAGTTATTTTATTTCCTCGGGTTCGGGTTTTTGTCTCCGTGTGTTGTTGGCGTTGTCATGCATCTCATATCATGTTATCTATGTGCATTGCATTTGCATACGTGTTCGTCTCGTGCATCCGAGCATTTTCCCCGTTGTCCGTTTTGCATTCCGGCGCTCTTATCTCCTCCGGTGGTCATTTCTATCTTCTTTTCGTGTGTGGAGGTTAAACATTTCCGGATTGGACCGAGACTTGCCAAGCGGCCTTGGTTTACTACCGGTAGACCGCCTATCAAGTTTCGTACCATTTGGACTTCGTTTGATGCTCCAACCGTTAACCGAGGGACCGAGAAGGCCTCATGTGTGTTGCAGCCCAGCACCCCTCCAATTTGGCCCAAAACCCACCAAAACCCTCTCCATCATCTAGAGAGTTCGATCATGATCGCGTGGCCGAAAACTGCACCTCATTTGGACTCTCCTAGCTCCTCCTATGTCTATAAATAGCCCCCCTCCGAGATTCACGTCTCCTTCTTCCCCGAAACCCTAATTTCCCCGCTCCTCGCCGCACCGGACACGTCCGGCCCGGCCGGACAGCGTCCGCCGCCTCCTCCGGCCAACCGGGGTGCGCTATGTGGCAGCGGCGCCCCACATCGCCGCCACTCCCGCGGAGGCCCGCGAAGCCCAACGCCGGCCCTCCCCTTCGCGTCCTGGCCGAGGCGCTCGCTCGTGCCCCGCCGCCGTCCTCCTTGAGTCCGGCCACATCGCCGGCCACCGCCACCCGACGCGCCCCCGCGCCGGAGTTCCGCACCGCCCCGTCCCCAACTCCGGTCGCCGGAGCCCTCAAGTCCGGCGAGCCGCGCCCCGAGCCGCGCCCGCGGCCACCGCCCTCTCCGGCCACCTCGTCGGTCTCGTCCCCCTCCTCCTCCGACCGGTTTCACTCCGGCGAGCTCTTCCTCGAGCTCCGGCGAGATTCCCGACGAATCTCGGTTTCCGCACGTGAACAGTGTTTCCAGATCCAGATCCGGATGGTTGACTTTCCTCCCAAAACCCTAATTATTTTGCTATGTTCATCGTGCTGTAACTTTGCATCTGTATATCCGTTTTGGGCGTGTAGCATATCAAAATGTTCATCTCAGAGAGCACATCATTTCATCTCATTGTAGCATTTTCATTTGAGTTCATCTTGATGCCCGAAATGCTGTTGGAAGAGTGCTATTTGAGTTAATTGTCAGATCTGCTGCGTCAAATAGCTATTTGTCATTTTTGCCATGATTATTGTGTGCATGATATGCCCCTGAGCTCTACATGTGTTTTGTTATATGCTTTGCCATCTTTACAGAGGTGATATCCATGTATTTTTGTGATGTGTGTGGTGACTAGCACAAGCTTGCAAAGTGGTGCATTCGTTGTAGTTGATCAATATGCCATATGTTCATGTTGTTTCCTAGTGATCTGTGCCTCTTTTGAGGATGATCAGTAAGGATGATTTGTTAATCTTGTAGTGCTCTATCCAACCATGCCTTTGTTTGAAATTATTTAGCACCCTAGCTTGAGTCAATCGAGCTCTACTTTTGCTATTTCGTGAATCTGGGCAGATTGTCTACTTGTTAGCGATTTTGCCGAGGATGTTGTAGTTGATCCGTGCATGCTATGTTGTTGTTCTTGCCATGTATAGCTTGTGTAATGTGTATTCTTGACGGGTGTATGCTTATATTGTCACGACATGCTCTGTAGTGAGTGCATCGATCTCGTAAACATGCCTACTCGCTAAGATATTTGCATGCTCCAGTTTTTCACTAAGTCTGAGATCTGATTATGTTTTTGCCATGTTCACATGCTTGCAATTGTATTTTCTGATCCCTTTTGGCTCAAGGTCACTAAGGGACTTTTGTTAAGCTCTTTGAGTAGCTTCATGCCATGCTTTACTTTGCCATGTTAAGTTCCTGTAGCATATAGTTTTCATGCTCCAAAGTGTGCTACCTGATCTGAGATTCCAGACTTGTGTTAATTTCACTAAGTCTGAAATCTGTTTACCGTTTGCATTTTTGCCATGCTTGTTTAAACCTGTTAATGGATTAATTGGCCGTAGCTCAATGTTCCTCTTTTGTTAAGCATTATGAGTGCATCACTGCCGTGTATTTTGTTGCCATGTTTGGGTGCTGTAGCATGTTTAACTTGTTGCATTTAGATGGCTACTTGTTGTTTATCGCAGACCGGTGCCATATTTGTTTCGCTTGCCATTTCCAAACCGTGTCTCCGATTCCGGTGTTCTTTATATCGAATTCAAGCGAAATCACCTCACCTTTCCATTGGAACACTTGGATTTCTAAGTTGAGGCCAGGTTCAATCATTCCTTTTCAAATCTTGCATATGCATCACATATCGCATCCCGCATAGCATACCATGTTTGCATCATGTTGTTTGAGCTTTGCACGTGGTTGATTGGATTCCTGTTGCTTGTTTGTCTTGTTTGGGTAGAGCCGGGAGACGAGGAGCCCGTTGAGTTTGCTTTCGAGGATCCAGTCAACTCTGACAACTTTGCAGGCAAGATAATCATACCCTCGAAATCACTTCTATCTTTGCTTTGCTAGATGCTCGCTCTTTTGCTATGCCTATGCTACGATGCCTACCACTTGCTTATCATGCCTCCCAATTTTCCATGTCAAACCTCTAACCCACCATGTCCTAGCAAACCGTTGATTGGCTATGTTACAGCTTTGCTCAGCCCCTCTTATAGCGTTGCTAGTTGCAGGTGAAGATTGGAGACCGTTCCTTGTTGGAACATTATTTACTTGTTGGGATATCATTAAATTATCTTGTTATCTTAATGCATCTATATACTTGGTAAAGGGTTGAAGGCTCGGCCTTTTGCCTAGTGTTTTGTTCCACTCTTGCCGCCCTAGTTTCCGTCATATCGGTGTTATGTTCCCGGATTTTGCGTTCCTTACGCGGTTGGGTGATAATGGGAACCCCTTGATAGTTCGCCTTGAATAAAACTCTTCCAGCAATGCCCAACCTTGGTTTTACCTTTTGCCACCTTGCCTCTTTTTCCCTTGGGTTTCCGGAGCCCAAGGGTCATCTTATTTAAACCCCCCGGGCTAGTGCTCCTCTGAGTGTTGGTCCAAACTAGAGCCCTGTGCAGCGCCCCCTCGGGGAAACTCGAGGTTTGGGTTTAGTTGTACGGATTGCTCATCTGAGTGTGCCCTGAGAACGAGATATGTGCAGCTCCTATCGGGATTTGTCGGCACATTCGGGCGGTGTTGCTGGATTTGTTTTAACTTGTCGGGTTGTCTTGTAGAACCGGGATGCCGAGTCTGATCGGAATGTCTCGGGAGAAGGTATATCCTTCGTTGACCGTGAGAGCTTGTCATAGGCTAAGTTGGGACTCCCCTGCAGGGATTTGAACTTTCGAAAGTCGTGCCCGCGGTTATGGGCAGATGGGATTTTGTTAATATCCGGTTGTAGATAACTTGAACCTTAACTTAATTAAAATGAATCAACTGAGTGTGTTACCGTGGTGGTCTCTTCTCGGCGGAGTCCGGGAAGTGAACACGGTGTTGGAGTAATGTTTGCCGTAGTTGTTTCTCTAGTTCTTCGTTCGGCTTTGCCTTCTCTTCTCGCTCTCTTTTGCGAACAGGTTAGCCACCATATATGCTAGCCGCTTGCTGCGCTCCACATATTACCTTACCATACCTTTAAGCTTAAATAGTCTTGATTGTGAGGGTGCGAGATTGCTGAGTCCCTGTGGCTCACAAATTACTTCTAAACCAGATGCAGGGCCTGATGATTCCGTTCCAGATGGCGCGCTTGAGCTCAAGTGTGAGTTTGACGAAGACTCACACCGTCACTATGTGTCTTTCCCTGATGATCAGTAGTGGTGCCCAGTTGGGGCGATCCGGACCGTGTCACATGTTGGGTTGATCTTTTATTTTGGTACCATAGTCGGACCATGAGTGTATTGGATGATGTAATGTTATTTATGTACTTTGTGTGACGTGGCGAGTGTAAGCCAACTATGTTACCCTTTCCCTTTATTATCTATATTACATGGGATGTTGTGAATATTACCTTACTTGCGACATTGCTTTCAATGCGGTTATGCCTCTAAGTCATGCTTCGACACGTAGGAGATATAGCCGCATCGAGGGCATTACAAATTAGTAATCAGAGCCTTCCCCAACCTTAGGGGCCCCATTGCTTGATCGAATTAGCAGTCGAGTTGAGTCTAGAAAAATGTTTTGAGTCATCTAGGAATTATATATTGGAGAGTTTAGGAATTCTTTTTACTTCCCAGTCCCTTCATCGCTCTGGTAAGGCATCCTGACGTAGAGTTTTGACTCTTCTCTTCTCAGATTTCACTAAAAAAATTAGGATCACGCGGGTATCTTGGAATTGTTCCGATGGTTTTGTGTTGAGAACATTGTTCTTGGTGCCTCCTGTCATTTAGGGGTTGTGGCAGTGTCCCGGGGAGTTGAGCTCCGAGGTGTTGTCGTCGCAATTTTATCGTTGCAGTTCTGGAATACCTGAGTTTAGTACGCCGACATCGAAAATCTCTTTTATGCAGTTGTTGGTGAGATAACCTCGACGCCACCCAGTACTGTGGCGGGAGTTCGGGAGTATTGCCATAACTTGTATCACGGATGCTTTTCGAAGGTTGAGGTAGACGATTTCCGAAGTTTTTCTCAGTTATGTGTTGAAGGATGGATACAGCTGGATGTAGGAATTGCTAGATTTGGGTGAGATATTATGCTTCCCCTGTATCCCCAACACCTGATTGCATAACCGGAAAGGTTTGGGAGTTTCATAGGTGGCAATTCTTGTAGCTCTAGCTCTTCTTCCACGGATATTTGGTTTGAGATTGGGATTTCTTACCGAGTATTCGTTCTTGCTCCGTACCTTGTTGATTTATTTCTCTACCTAAATTCTAAGTGGCTTCTCAATTTATGGATATGTGACCATTTCAAGTGGAATGCACTCGTTCTTATGTTCGGATGTGAAGACTATATGTTGCAATTTCAACCTGCTTGATTCAACTTCAATTTTATATGTCAATGTGCTAACGGATGTCACCCTCTTCAGGATGGCTCCCGCTAAGAGCAACAATCAGAATCAGAATCAGGATCCGCCACCACCTCCTCCTCCTCTGGAGGCATGGCAAGCTGTGATGGCTGCTACCAATGCAAACACGCGGTTGATCATGCAAATTCTTCAAGAGCGCAATCAAGCGAACCAAGGCAACCAAGGCAACAATCAGAATCACTTCGCTACACTCAACCAGTTCCTTGCTAACCAGCCAAAGACCTTCAGCAATTGTGTTGAGGCAACTGATGCTGACGATTGGCTCGTGGACTTATGCAAGCATTTCGAGTGCAGTAACGTCAGGCCTGAGGACTTTGTCAAGTTTGCTTCCTTCCAACTCAAAGACCAAGCTGCAGAATGGTTTCAGCAGTACAAAGATTCCAGAGGAGGCCGTGTGATTACCTCGGATGAATTCCGTCAAGACTTCAAAGCTCATCATATCCCTCAGAGCGTGGTTGAAAGCAAGCGTGAGGAATTCCGCAACCTGAAGCAAGGCTCTATGTCTATCTATGACTACAACAAGTTGTTTCAGAAGCTCGCCCGCTTTGCTAAGCAGGACGTCCCTGACGAGAAGAGCACGATATACCAGTTCAGGGGTGGTCTTAGAGAAGAAATCCAGCTAGCTCTCTTTCTCTTTGAGCCCAAGAGGAACGATGAGTTCTACAACATGGCATTGAAGCAAGAGGCTGCTCAACTGAAGTGTGATGCTTTCAAGAAGCGAGTCAGAGACGCTACTCCTTCTTCCTCTACTCAAGTGGCCAAGCAGCAGAAGTATTGGCTTCCTCCTCCTCCGTTCCGTCAGCCGTATCAACAGAAGAGCAAAGGTGGCAGTGGATCTTCCCACCCACCCAACCCTGGCTTTCAGAACAAGACTTCGTCTCAAGCTCCAAGATCGAGTGCTCTGTATCACCGTCCGCTTTCAGAGGTCACATGCAACAAGTGCCAATAGAAGGGTCACTATGCAAACAAGTGCTTCAACCAGAGGCGCCTCCCTCCTCCTCCTCCTATGAGATCGGCAAGTACAGCTATGGTCAAGCATAACCCCAAGTACGCCAAGGTCAACATGGTGAATGCAGCTCAGGCAGAGGACTCATCAGATGTCATCATGGGTAACCTTCCTGTTAACGATATTCCTGCAAGAGTTCTTTTTGACACTGGTGCATTGCATTGTTTCATCTCGAGACCTTTTGCATCTAAGCATGATTTTGTTACTCAAGTGTTGCCAAAACCGTTGGCTATTGTCTCTCCGGCCCGTCAAATGACATCTCGAGTATGCGTTCCGGATGTTACAATCACTTTGGGTGACTATAAGTTCTTGTCCTCTCCAAATGTTCTTGGTGACTCGGATATTGATCTTATTCTCAGAATGGATTAGCTTTCTAAGCACAAGGCTCGGCTTGATTGTGCAGCCAGGCAGATTCAATTGACTCATTCGTTTGAGGATGTAATTGTCTTTGCCGCTCATGATGATACCACCCGTCTGTTTTCTCTCAGTGAGAAGGGTGAACTGGATGCCATCTCACAAATCCCACTCGTTTGCGAATATCAAGACGTCTTTCCAGAAGAGCTTCCAGGAATGCCTCCGCACCAACCAGTTGAATTCGTCATTGATCTTGAGCCTGGCACGGAACCGGTTTGCAAGCGTCCTTACAAGCTCGAACCTGAAGAGTTGAAGGAGCTGAAGAAGCAACTCGATATTCAAGAGCGAATGGGTCTCATCCGACCTAGTTCCTATCCGTGGGGTTGTGAAGTACTTTTTGTGAAGAAGAAGGATGGAACGGACCGACTTTGTGTTGACTACCGTCCATTGAACAAGAAGACTATCAAGAACAAATACCCACTTCCCAACATCAACGAGTTGTTCGAACAACTCAAAGGTGCCCAAGTATTCTCCAAGCTTGATCTCCGTATGGGTTATCACCAGATTCGAATCCGTGATCAAGATATTCCCAAGACAGCCTTCAGAACAAACTATGGTTCATATGAATACACTGTCATGTCTTTTGGCCTCGTCAACGCTCCTCCGACTTTCTCTCGCATGATGAACTTCATCTTCAATGCCTACACAAATGACTTTGTTTTGGTCTATCTCGACGACATTCTGGTCTTTTCAAAGAACAAGGAAGATCATGCCAAGCACTTGCGTTTGGTGCTCGATAAGCTCAGGGAACATCAGTTCTAAGCAAAGTTCTCAAAGTGCGAGTTTTGGCTCGATGAGGTTCTTTATCTTGGGCATATCATCTCTGCCAAGGGCATTGCGGTGAATCCTGAGAAGGTGTCCGCAATTGTGAATTGGGAACCGCCTCAGAACGTGAAGCAACTCCGCAGCTTCCTCGGTCTCGCTAGCTACTGTCGAAGGTTCATGGAGAACTTTTCTAAGATTGTGAAGCCTCTTTCAAACCTTCTCCAGAAGCACGTCAAGTACGTTTGGTCTCCGGAATGTGACATCGCTTTCAACACTTTGAAAGAGAAATTGGTCACTGCTCCAGTTCTGACTCCTCCCGATGAATCCAAACCGTTCGAGGTCTTCTGGGATGCCTCTCTTCAAGGTCTTGGTGCAGTGTTGATGCAAGAGAAGAAAGTTGTGGCTTAGCTAGATATGTGTCACACAAACTCCTTCTCCCAACTAGCAAGATGCCCATGCGTTGCACGGAACATCAAGAAGCATTTGTATGAGAAGTTTATCTTGTGGGAGAAAAGGATGAACAAGGGAATGCCTTATTTGCAAATGTGGAGAGGGGTGTGGGTATCTTTTTGAAAAATTGCCACAGTTTCCTTCCTATCCGTCGGGTATAAATCGGATAGCCTATATTGCAGGATGGCAGGAGCACCATCATCACCAACTCTGTTTTTTTATAAGAGTAGGGATATGTAAGTGTTACTGCCCCCCCCCCCCGACACACACACCCACACCCACACAACCACACACACACACTTCCCAACACCGAAGGAGTAGGGTGACACCTCGATCTTGATACTAATCTATCGACTGGCTTCTCTCTCAAACACACACACACACTACCAGACACCGAAAGAGTAGGGCGGCACCTCGATCTTGATAGTAATCTATCTACTCCTCTTTCAAACACACACACACATACACACACACTCGCTATAGTTTCCTTCCTGTCCGTCGGATATAAATCGGATGGCCTATATTGCAGGATGGCAGGAACACCATCATCACCAACTCTATTTTTTTATAAGACTAGAGATATGTGAGTGTCACTGCCCCCCCACACACACACACTCCCACACTTCCCAACACCGAAGGAGTAGGGTGACACCTCGATCTTGATACTAATCTATCGACTGGCTTCTCTCTCAAACATACACACACACACACTACCCGACACCGAAGGAGTAGGGTGGCACATCGATCTTGATAATAATCTATCTACTCCTCTTTCAAACACACACACACTAGTTGTGCCTCTGTGCCTACCGCGCACACTCTTGATACGTCTTTCTCTCCTCCTCCCCCCCCCCAACAATGACAGCAGAAGGGTGACAACTCGATCTGATCATAATCTGTCAATTGGTTTCTCTCTCAAACATTGTGTCTCGGTGCCTCGCTCGGTAGCCCCCTCGATATGTAGACTTCTCGCGCGCGCACAGCTGTAGTGACGATGACGCTGAACCCAGCGTGCCTTGTTTTTACCGGCCTCATGTGATAGTTTTCACCCTGTTTTCTGTTAATTAACAAGGCAACCTTTTCTTTGTTACTACTAGCGAATCTGAAATCATTCGGGGCAGACATAAAATATATCACTTCAACCCAATTATCGCAGCAACTATTTTAAAAGAAATTAGCTAGCTGCCCGTGCATTGCACGGAACATCAAGATGCATTTGTATGAGTAGTTTATCTTGTGAGAGAAAAGGTTGAACGAGGGAAGGCCTTATTTGCAAACATGGAGAGACGTATGGGTATATTTTTGCAAAATTTCCATAGTTTCTTTCCTATTCGTTAGATATAAATCCGACGGCCTATATTGCAGGATGGCACGCACACCATCATCACCAACTCTGTTTTCTACTCCCTTCGTCCGAAAATACTTTTCATCAAAATGGATAAAAAGAGATGTATCTAAAACTAAAATACGTCTAGATACATTTCCTTTTATCCATTTTGGTGACAAGTATTTCCGGACGGAGGGAGTATTTGTCTTTTTAGAGATTTCAACAAGTGGCTATGACCGGACCTTACCACCATACACAAAAAAGTAGTCCATAATTTTGATGTTACCCTTTTTTCTTGGCGGTGCAGTGCCATCTGGATACCTCATAAATAAATCAAGGACAAATCTGACCCCTTCCTGAAAAGACATACGGAGCAAAATGAGTGAATCCACACTCTAAAATATGTCTACATACACATCCATATGTGGTAGTCCATTTGAAATCTGAAAAAGACAAATATTTAGGAATGAATGGAGTATATATAAGAGTCGACATGGAGATATATCTCCAGCATGGTTTACAACAAAAATGTGCTGGGCTGGTTAGCGTCGGATGCTCGCAACGCGATGACATGAGTTCGAATTCTGTCTTTTAACTTTATATTTTTATATTATATATTACTCTACTTATTTAATATATACTTATTTCGCTACTATACTGACAGTGGAAGCCACAGAGTACTTAGAATACAAGATTAAGGATGGACTTGTTTCTTTTTAACTTCCTGTACGAAGCTGTAGCCACCCTGCAGGTCACGTGTACACTGTACATGCAATTAACTTTTTATAGAGGGACAATCATACAGGCAATTAACTCAAATGGATTGGATGTCACTCTATTATTTCCAGCATAAAGAGCATCTCCAACGGCAGTCGGCAAATTTCCTCCCGCTTCCTTAAGCGGAGGACGACATCAAACGCCAGCGGCATACATTTTTACAACTCTAACCAACCAGATGAAATTCGTGCAAACACAGACTGATTTCATATAAGCATGAAGGATTTCGTATAAAAAAGCCGGATCTTCATATAAACATGATGGATTTCATTACATTTACATGAACTAAGAGGTGCCAACCCGGCTCTCTTGTATAATTAATACTCCCTCCGTCCGGAAGTACTTGTCCTAGAAATGGATGTATCTAGACTTATTTTAGTTCTAAATGGCCACCCGCGGATCCCTTTGTCGTCCTCATGTCTGTCAGATACTTGCGGGGTCGACGAAGGTCCTCGGAAGAGACGAAGCAACAAAGAAACCACCTGAATCTGCGGTTGTCGCCTCGGCGGTGGCCTTCATGGGTCCCAAGTGGCGGCGGCCTCCCGTGTTCTACTTCTCCTCGATGATGGCGGCGGACACGGAGAAGCTGGCCACCGACTCGTCGCTCTCCACGCACCTGGCTTCTGTCTCTGCATGCATGGCGCTGCCGCAGGCACGGGAGGCGCGCCCACAGACACGGGAGGCGCGGCCACTGCAGACACTGGTGGCGCGGTACGACGCGGCAACGACGGCGCCCGTACCGGCATCCTCGTCGCCGTGCCAGCATGGAGCAACTCGCCACTCCTCATCGAGCTGAACTGGAGCGACGATTTGTTGAACCACGCGCCTACTTGGGGAGGCAACTGGCTCCGTCGGGCCAAGCGAGGTTGGTGAAGCACCGAGCGGCCTCGCCCGTATCCGGAGGGCTCGGCGGGCCACCCAGCCGGGTAATATGCCGGAGAACGGCTCATCGGAAGCCATCGGAAGAGTGAAGAAAATGATGAAGGAGGAGATGGGGGAGCGGCGGAGCGGTGCGATTCTTGCCCGTTGTCTGTCTGGCCTCGTGTAAATAGAGGGCGGACGGTAGGAGCTTGGCCGGCGTCTGGCCTCGTTTAAACAGAGGGCGGATGGGAGGAGCCCGGTCGGTGTTGCATTTAATTCCGGCCCGCTCATGAATGGACGTGTGGCCGGAGTAAGATTCTCGGTTTGCATGCGGGTTTAACGGAGGGGTTTAATGGAGGCGCTGGGCATGCAGCGGGCGGCGCAGTACTATTCGATTTGATAGCAGTAATGAGCCGTCAAATCACAAAGGGCCCTCGCCTGTCGTGAAACCGACCGAGCTAGACTGCCCCGCCCTCTAGACTTTTAAAAAATGTATATACTCCACTTTTGTAAAGTAGTAGTATTGATGGATTGCTCCATGGAGCAAAACTTGAAATTAAAAAAAGGTGGTACATATAGAGAGGGAGTATTCGATTTGACAGCGGGCGGCGCAGTTCCCGATACGGCTTTAATGCAGACGAGGGAGGGAGTAGCAGTTCCCGATATGTTGAATGGCCAATGCATCCTCCTTCAATTAATGCATGAGGGAAGTAATGGGAGGAGGTCCAGGAAAATAGGCTGCTCGATGTGAATGCAACGCAGTTTGCCCTCATTGCCCTCATATAAAGGCGCCCCTCCGTTCCAATGCATCTACCACATCGTACGCACCTAACCATTTGCCTAAGCACCTACACTAAGCGCTAAAGAGCTCACACCAGACCCATGGCGGCGATGCGTGTGAGTGGCCAGCGGGTACGCCAGATGGTCCACGATGCCGGCCTGCGGCATGGCGCCGAGGATCGTCTCCAGACGATGTTGGAGACCGGCTGGTGGATGGCCGCCGTCGACGCCAACTACGACTCTCAGTTGGACCAGATGATCGTTGCCACCAGCAACAAGTTCACCATCCTCAGGAAGCTCGCGGACGACATCTCCGTACTCCTCTAGCCCGCGCGCCCGGGCTCCTCATTGCCTGCCACCCTAATCGGCCTCCATGGTCGGAACCTCTTTCAAGCACTGGTGGCCCTGCGACTTCCCGCCGACACCACGAAGAATGTCCACCTGGAGGTCGTGCTCGCCGCGAGGCACCTCGCCCTGCAAGAATTCGTCGACCTACACATCCACGTGTACGAGGAAATCATGTACATAGGTATCTACAAGGCCAGTGAGGACGCTACGATGTTGGCCTTCCTCAACCGGCTGGAAGCCTTGGATGCCTTTGCTGAGAAGCACCTCGACCTCGCCACAAAAGCCGCCGGTCCTTAGCCGCCGGTCGGTGGCCCGGCGCACTAAGTTGAGGAGGAGGAGGTCGTACATTCGTGGATCCATCTTTCTTATTGCCTTCTGTAACCACCACTGCGATCACATCATCGTGGCCTTAATTCTTATTGTGTTGTTGCATTCTCGTTCCAGTCAATACCGACATGTGCGATCCCTTTGCTTAATTATATGCATCACTGTAACTAGTACTCCATCCGTCAATTTATAAGTTGTGCTTACCTTTTCCATCAACTTCGTGCAACGCATGGGCATCTTGCTAGAAACACTAGAATATGTCTATATAATCCGTATGTGATAGTCCATTTGAAATCTCAAAAAAGACAAATATTTAGGTACGGAGGGAGTAATATATTAGGAGTATATCAAAACAATAGTGATTTCTTTCAAGTTTGTGAACAAATACTACTATTCTACTACTTTGGATCCGTCGCGATGCACGGGCACATTGCTGGTAAAAGGAAAAGGCCTGTCGCATTCGCGTCGCACCCCCACACGCCCGGGAATCGGGAGTACAACACGGACCGTCCGGCACGACACATAGCTTAGGGAAGGCGTGTTGCCTAGCATTTTCACTTTCATGTGGGACTGCCATTGAGCAAACCGACACCCCGCCCGCCGCCGAGTTGGAAAACAAAAACGAGGGGAAGATCTAGTTGTAGCACGAAAGCCAAGAAATTTGCTGTCGGACGGGGCTCATTGATAGAGTGGGAGCATTCCGTACTAGTACTACTCCTACTAGTACCAAGTTTGTACTCCTAATACTATATTACTAGTACTACCACTATAAAACTAGTAGGTACGTGCACGGCACAACATCGTAGGAACAAAAAATGGAAGATCTTGTTTTGGGTGATTTATCTTTTTTTCAATCAACATAGTATGAATAATATGATGTGGGGGGAACCCATGAAGCTTATGTGGCTTGGTTGCATGGCTACGGAAGGTTAGAGAAAAATAAATAGATAATGTGTTTAGAGTGCACTCCACTAAATAGATATACTTTGGATCCATTGCAACGGACCGGCACATCTATATCTATACCCCCTATATAGTGTGTGAAAAACTTTGAAAGTTGGTCGTTGGATGAAGCCAATCCGACGGTACAAAGATGGCAAATCCGAGCACTACTGGCCGTTGGATATCATCCACCAGATTCTGCCACATGTATAATCTAGAAGACTCCATGGTTGAACTTAATTCATGACTAACTTTGCCACAACTAAGCTTAGGCAAAGTTATTAGTTCTTCAAAATGAGAGCCACAAGTTGGCAAGCCTAAGGGAATCTTGCCACATTTTTTGTGTGTATGTCATGTGGGGCCTTAGTGTGGCTTGCCTAAGGTGTGGCTTGAACCAAACACTCACCTAAGTTAATCAAACTTGCCTAACCTTACATTCCACCAGATTTTGCCACATGTTAGAATCCAGAAAGCTCCACATGTAGAAGCATAATGCACAAACCACCAGAATATCATGCGTGCAATGCACGTGTACCTTACTAGTACTAGTTGGTAGTAGTAAGAAACAAATTCCAGTTTTGGCATGAGCTCGTACTGCGGGAGCACCACAAGGCCTGCCGCAGGAGTTACATTTCCCTCTTGGGGCCCACGGGACCGAAATTCAGTGGCTTAGTGCCCGGCCTATGAGTCAATGACATGCGGACCTTAAATGCGGCTGGCCCACATGTCATTCTCATGGTGGTGGTGTGGTTCACGACTCACTCGTTCGAGATGAACTGGCCGGTGGTGGCGTGGCCGTGGCGAGGGTGCCATAGCTGGGCGTCGGGGCATTACGAGGCGTAGATGGCCACACCGGTGGGTGCTACCTGTAGTACATAAGTACTCCAGGTGAGGATTGATGCCCGGGACGAAATGTGTCACAGCCGCTGGATGAAAATTCGATGGTGCAGGAGTACGGATTGGAGCGCAGCAGCGGAGCAGGCAAACCGCGTCCAATCGGGTGTGTCTGTGGTAGAAAGTTGATGGTCGCCACAGTTCAGCTGGCCCGCATGTCATGCGCACAAAGGCAGAGGAGCGGTGGGGCCGAGAGGGATGAGGGGCACATCGGGGGGATGAGGATCCCCTGACGCGAACAATCCTACCATTCTGTCACTGACATGTGGGACCCATAAGCGTGGGTCCCACCTGTCAGTGAAGGAAAGGCAGGGCAAGGCAGTGATAGCCACGTCAGAGGATCCATGTCCACGTCGGGGGACGTCGTGCCATGGGTTGGAGCAGCGCCGTGGGAATCGCGTGTGGGTGTGGCAGTGGTAGAAACCAGAAACATGATGGTCGTCGTGGTTCAACTTCCATGGACAAGCTGTCACGTCTGCTAACACATGTATATCAAAACTAGAGTGTTTATATTTCAAGCACGTGAACAAGTATTATTCTACTACTTTGGATCCATTGCAACGCACGGGCCAGCACATTGGTAGTAGTAGTGTCCATCTCTATCTCTAGAGGCCTTCCCTCGTTCATCCTTTTCTCTCACAAGATAAACTACTCATACAAATGCATCTTGATGTTCCATGGAATGCACGAGGATGTTTCCTTGGGGGTCTCTCCAGCGCGGCGTGGCCGTAGTTGCAAGTTGACGCCCCTTGAGATGCCGACGTCGAGGGGCACTCGGATTTCCTCTGATGAGCAGGTAAGATGAGTTTGATCACGTAGTAAATGCATTCTAAAGACTACTTCCGTGTCCATTTCCTAATTTTCCCCCTGACCACTATTTCACAGGTTAGGCTCGGTGCGAGTGGAGATTGGCTTGCATATGTACGGGAGGGTACCAACATCAATTTGCACAACATTTACAACGGTGAAACCGTTCCCGTAGAACCTTTGTCCAACATTGGGATCAGCCATGCAATGGGCCACCGCATGAATTGGTACGATGGAACCACGGTGAGCTTGAATAAGATAGCACGAACATTGCACATGGCGGTCAAAGGCGGACCATGCTGTCTGCGGCCGATTTGTTGCCGTACGAGTAGGAAGACGATGTGCTCCTTTCTAACCGCATCTTCGCGGTGACAAACCAGGGGACTTATTTTGTATGGGACACATCCTACTATATACTCCCTCTCTCCTAGTTTATTTGTTTTGAATATTTTCGTTTTATAAGTTTCAAATTCAAATTTAGAGCTCCCCATCACATGTTGAGATTACAATGTCCATTAAATCATTGCGTGCATGTATAGTAAAGAAACAAATCTCGAGTTTGGCACGAGTTTGTGCTGCGGGAGCACCACAAGCCCTGGCGCAGGAGTTACATTTACCTCTCAGGGCCGTTGGGACTGAGCTTCGGCGCCTTACTACACCTACCTTTGAGTCAATAACATGTGGACCCGATAGGTGACTGGTCCACATGTAATGCTCCCGTAGGCAGAGGGGCAGTGGGGCCAAGAGGGGTGAGCCGCAGGTCAGGGGACGTGTGGTTTCATGGGTTTGAGCGGCGTTGTGGGAATCTCGGGTGGCTGTGGTAGAAACTTGATGCTCACCGCATTTTAGGTGGCCCACATGTCATGCACACAAAGGCAGAGGGGCGGTGCGGCCGAGAGGGGTGACGCGCACATCGGGGCGCGTGGTGCCATGGGTTGGAGAGGCGTCGTGGGAATCACGAGATGAAACATGATGGTCGTCGTAGTTGAACTTCCATGGACAAGCTGTCATGTCTACGGACACATGCACTGCATACCGATCACTGGAAGGAGTAGCAGAGAAAGCTATATATGTGGATAAATAGTTCCTTATAGTCAAGTGGACCCATGCTACTACTCTGTTCCAAAGACATGCACACCATCGAAATAGTCCATCTATATCAATATACACTGAGAGGGAATAATTTTTTTTACAAGAGAGGAAATTCGAGGGAGTTGGATACATTGTTGGTCCACTGCCAAACAACCCTTGGGTGGACGGTGACGGTGGCAACTATGCGCATCGAGCCTTCGACGAGGACATGTTGGACGCTAAAAACCTGCATCTCGATATCTTCCGCCATTTGGAACCGCTGGAACGGAGGGCTATGGTTTGGAGAATTAGGATTTGATGGCTAGTCTAACTGAAGCAGTAGATGATTATTTAAAGAGGTTTAAATAATGTGAACGCAGGGGGTTTTGGATGCAAATCAAGACAAAGGGGAGGTGAAGAAGCCGAGGAGAATCGGTTCCCGATGGAAAAGTAAGTGGGAGAAGTGGCGTGCAGGCAGTTGATTAGACGGCTAGGTAGACTAAACGAAAAGGCTATGCGGGTAGACTAATGAGTCGTACCTGTTCGTGTACGTGCCCATCCTTCCTGATAGGTGGGACCTATGCAAATAGATATAAAAAATGTGTCGTAGTTTTTTTTGAGCGCGTGAGTGGGAGACACAACATTCTCTAGTTAAGGAATACTCCCTCCGTTTAGGTGAGTATAAGTCACCTTATGAAAATCAGGTTTTCCCAAAACCTTTAGGCGTGGAGCATTAACTTCCTGCTCGATCCCCTCCCAGCCTCGTTAGCCAGGGTTTTCTTCCTCTGCTGCCGCGTTCTACCTTTCCATTTTTCTTCTTCTCGAGTGTGGAATGATTTGCATGCCGTCCTTGATGCACCAGAACGACCACTGCATGCATCGCGGTAGGGCATTGATTGGGCATGCACGAGAATTTGGTTAGTCATGCCTTCGGTCGCTACATGCTGTCGCTCAATAGTGGCATGGCAGCGCTTGACGACCAGTTTGCCGGCAAAGTGTTGATGGTAACCATCAACGGCGACAGGCCTCCCGTCTCGTCGGACGACCTTCTCAAAGCTCTTGGCATTGCGCACGGCATCCAAATAAGTGACTTGCTCGTCGAAGTCTGTCTGCCACCGGCTGATTTCTTCGTAAGGTTCCGGACAATTTTCGACTGCAGTCGTGCGTTCGAATCTTCCTGGCGTTTATTCTGCGATGGCGCGCTGGTGAGCTTTGATCGGTGGCACCCAAGATGGGGCTCGGTGCCCTCTGAGCTTGAGTTTTTAACAAAGCTTACCTTCCACGGCATGCCTCGACGTGCTTGGAACAGCGAGTCCATGAACGAGCTTATCATCGACCTTGGAGGTGAGCTCGTAAGTATGTTTGTTCCTCCAGACAGCTGGGCTCTGACGGTTATGGCATGGATGAAGAAGCCGTCCACCATACCGAAGGTGATTGGTGTTGAGATACCGGTGCAAGAACTGGGGTTGTACTATTCGTCGCCACCAAGGCCGTCGCGGACCACGTTAGGGATGTACCTGTATCGAGTGTTCGTGCATGTCGAAGAAGTGGTCAATCCATCAATCGAAGTCCTGCCACCGCCGCTGGTGCCAGGGTTCGTCGACGACGTCCATTACAGGAGTCAACGTCAGACTTTCCCCGTGTTGCTCGGAACGATGGATGGCACAGGGCCTACTCCATCGCGCGGCGGAGGCCACTGCTTCTTTGGGAGAAGAGGCAGGGTTGGCTGCCTGGATGTGCTCTAATTTGAGGTAACAACTGAATCTTGTCAGATACTAGTTAAATCCGAGCTATGGGTGTGAAGCACTGATATGCCACTACATTTGATTATGACATGTTCTAATTTTGTACCTGAACTTTTTTTTAGAAAGGGTTGTAGTCAACTTAATGTGCTAGCAGAACTTATTATGTTGTCTGTCTGTTTTCTTTGCACAACATTCAAGATATTTCCCCGTCATTGATAAAGACGATGAACCGTTATGTACGACTTTGTTGGTTTCAACATAGCTCTTCCCGTAGCGATCCACTACTTCCATCCTGATTGTGCCGCCTGCGTGAAATTTTTGTGTGCAAGTTCAGTGTGCTATGATATTCTATATGATTGTGTCAACTATATAAATTTTTACTGAGCATCAGCAATGCATATGGCTGAAAGATTTATTTACGAGCATCGACCGATGGGTCTCTCTCTCTATCTCTCTCTCTCTCTCTCACACACACACACACACACGCGCACATGCACAAGTGGGACCCGTTGAATTATTTATTTACTCGTGACAGCTTTTAATTAGGTTCCACTGTAATCTAAAATTTTTCTTAAGTTATTAATTGAGCTCAGTGACTTCAAAAAGTTGTACAGAAGCCTTGTTTGGGCCTTTCCGACGTCGCTGAATGTGGGCTGAGTAAACATGTTAGGTTGTACTGTACTACACAGGCCTTTTTTCAACATCAGCAATGCAACTGGGCCGACAATTGTACACAGTATCCGGATCAACTTGTTATTCTCCGCCCCGCTGGGCTGCAAACTTTCCTAGGAGGTATGCATTAGGCTTAATAAGAAAATGGACTTTAAGAAATAATAAACAGGATGTAATTATAATAACTAGACAGTTACTATGCACCAAACACGTAATTAGT
Organism: Triticum aestivum; assembly: GCF_018294505.1. NCBI lineage: Eukaryota > Viridiplantae > Streptophyta > Magnoliopsida > Poales > Poaceae > Triticum > Triticum aestivum. The sequence continues at coordinate 357,679,597 of NC_057797.1, read as the reverse complement.
TTGAAAAATATATTATTTTTGGAATTTGAAAATTTTAATTTCATTACTTGTTGCGCGCGCAATATTTCGTTGGATTTTAATGTAATACGACTTTATTTTGAAATTATATTTAACCTGACTAGAAATTTCGGATAAAAATATTTTGGATCCCATAAAAATATGGAAAAAAATTAATTCTGTTTTGAGCGGTTGTTTGATATTATTAATCGTTGTCCTAGCTAGAAGTTGGGTTGTACTTTTAACAAACTGTAAATGGGTTGTAGTAAATTCCATTAGAATTAAAAAATGGGATGTGCATTCTTACAAATCGCAAATGGGCTATATGTTCTCTGTCAAATCCGAGCTGTGGGCCTACTAAGTTGACGCGTACCAAGGGCTTTGTCAACTTAGTCAATATAAACGATTCTAGCTACAGTGATCGTACGATGTCCATCCAACGGTCGTAGTGCTTCTTCAACCTCTGGTCTTCTTGCTCCAGCCGCCCAAAGCAGCGCCGGTTGTGTCGCGTGCTCCTGCCTCCCGTGGCTGGTTGTGATGCCGCGGAGGCCTCACCGCCCCGTACTACTCCCACCACTGGCCAGGCCATCCCTCTACTCACCCACACCCCCTGTTATTCTGTGGCGACGACAGCCTCACACCGCAGCCAAACTAGTGAACCCTCATACTCCTCTTCGCGCGGGCTTCCACTGCTGCGTCTTCCCCGGCTCCGCGTCGTCCCCTTCCTAGGCCTCGCCGTCGTCCAGACCACCGCCCTGGTGCTCTCGGCGCGGCGTGGTCAACGTGGTCAACGACTGACTTCCATCGGAAGAGCACTGTACGTGGAGAGGCTGACAGCTGGGTCCAGGCGGCCGCAAGGAAGTGCCTCCTTATTACGTGCAAAATAATTATTCCTCCACCTGACAGCAGGGACCCACCGGACGTGCCACCTTATTTCGCGAAAAAAATGTTTCCCCCCTGACTACTGGGACCCACCGGACGGGCCAGCGTATTTCACGAAAAAAACGTTCCCCCCGCTGTCAGCTCGGACCCACCGGAAGTGTCTCCTTATTACGCACAAAAAAATGAATACTCCCCCTGCTAGCTGGGACCCACCATGGTGGGAGGCTGACTTGTGGGCCTACTAAGTTGACTGGGACGGGGGCCTTTGTCAACTTTAGTCAATATGAACGATTCTATCTCCAGTGACCGTACGATGTCCATCCAACGGCCGTAGTGCTTCTTCAACCTGTGGTCTTCTTGCTCCAGCCGCCCAAAGCAGCGCCGGTCGTGCCGCATGCTCCTGCCTCCCGTGACCGGCTGTGATGCCGCGGAGGCCTCACCGCCCCCTACTATTCGCACCGCTGGCCAGGCCCTGCGGCAACGGCAGCCTCACACCGCAGCCGAACCAGTGAACCCTCGTACTCCACTCCGCGCGGGCTTCCACTGTCGCGTCTTCCCCGGCTCCCCGTCGTCCCCTTCCTAGGCCTCGCCGTCGTCCACCGCCCTGGTGCTCTCGGCACGGCGTGGTCAACATGGTCAAGGAACGACTTCCATCGGACGTGAAATGTACGTGGAGAGGCTGACAGATGGGTCCACGGCCGCAGCAAGGAAGTGCCTCCTTATTACGCGGAAAATAATGATTCCTCCACTTGACAGCTGGGACCCACCGGATGGGCCACTGTATTTCGCGAAAAAAATGTTTCCCCTGACTGCTGAGACCCACTAGCTACATCTTCGCACGCAAGGAAGTGCGTCTGGGCAAAAAAACGATTCACCCTCCTGACTGCTGGGACCCACCAGCTACATCTTCGCAGGCAAGGAAGTGCCTGACAGTCGGGACCCACCTGGTCGAAGCGTACGTAGCGTTGTCATTCTGGTCGCGAACGGGTATGTACATATATACTGGTGAATGTAGAGGCGCGCACGTGTCGTAGTAGAGGCGCGTACGTGTCATAGTAGAGGCGCGCATGTAGCATGTACACGTACGTACAGCGGCCAGGGTGCAAGAAAGAAAATACGGCCACGTATGTGTACATACGTGCGGGGTCTCGAACGCCTACTCGCGCATACATACGGCCAGGGCTCGTGTACATGGCTGGGTCGGAACGGAGAAACAGTGTCGTTGTCGTGTTCATGGGGAGGCAACGGAATGCGTCGTATTCATGGGGAGGCAACGGAATGCGTCGTGTTCATCGGGAGGCAACGGAACGCATGGGAACCAACCAGCTGGGTCGGAACGGAATGCGTGGTCGTGTTCATTGGGAGGTCTTGGACGGAACAGGCGATGGAAACGAGGCCTGGCGTACCGCACAACAGAGGAAACGGACCTCCTATGTTCGGAACGGGGTCCTGTTGATCGGGAGGGGTCTGGCGTACCGTAAAACGGAGGAAACGGACCTCCTATGGTTGAAACGGGGGTCCTATTGATCGGGAGGGGTGTGGCGTACCGCAAAATGGATGAAATGGACCTCCTACGGTCGAAATAGGGGTCCTGTTGATCGGGAGGGGTGTGGCATACCGTAAAACGGACGAAACGGACTTGTGTTGGAGCGCTACGGTCGAAACGGGGGTCCTATTCATCGGGAGGGGTGTGGCGTACCACAAAACGGGACTCCATGGGATACTGTTCATCTCCACTGTCGACCTCCTCCAGTCTCCATGGGCTACCGTCGACCTCCTCCAGCCTCCACGGGCTCCTGTTCATCCAGCCTCCACCGCGCGCTACTCCACCGGCTACTGTTCAACCACCCCTCCACGGGCACCCCTCCACCATCTACTGTTCATCCAGCCCTCCACACCACGGCGTCCTGTTCAACCACCCCTCCACGGGCACCCCTCTACCGTCTACTGTTCATCCAGCCCTCCACCACACCACAGGGTCCTGTTCATCCAGAGGCAACGCCACCGCTCACTGTTCATCCAACCCCCCCCCCCCATGCAACGCTCACTGTGCATCCGATCGATCAGCTTCAGTTAGCAGCAGTAGCGAAGGAATCGCTCGATCAGATTCAGTTAACAGCCATCGATCGATCGCTCGGGTTCAGTAACGCGTAGCCTACAGTGCAATCGCTCGGGTTCAGTTAGAGCCAACGCCTCGCTCGGGTTTAGTTAGAGCCAACGCCTCGCACACACGCGCGTACGTGTATGAGAGAAACGCGCATCGCTCGGCCCCCGACCTCCCACCGTAACCGGGAACTCCCCGAAATTTTCCTCCCCCTCGCTTCTACCACGGTTTTTTCCATCATGGACGTCCCAAAGAATGTCATGCAGCTGCGTCTCCGGCCCACCCAGGACAAAAAGCCCATTTTCTGTCATGATTTTTTGTCATAAAAGTAGGAGCCCACCACATCTATGATGATACCGGGTTTTGTCACAATTATCGTCATAGAAGTGTCATATGTATGACAGGAAAAAAATTTGTTCGGCCCAAAATGTCACGGATGTGTCTTTTTTTTGTAGTGAATGCTTGCACGCACAGTACTTGAGGATTTATAACAGAGTAGCAATCACACACTTATTACATCGAATGTCTCAAAAGAGAACTTATTACAATAAATATGGCTTAAGGCCATCTAATACGATAACAGCGGAAGGCTTGGAAGATAAAGTGAGTCCATCAACTCCAACGGCATCACTGAGTGAAAGACCACGACCTAAGGCTCCTTACTCTTCGTCTGAAAAGTCTGCAACATGATACGTTGCAGCCCGAAATGGATCAGCACATGGAATATGCTGCAATGTAACACAAGAGAGTAATGAACAGAATAATGCTATCACTACATGCATATAGGCTGGTGGAGGTTGTATGGTTAATATGTTTTGCGGAAAGCCATTTTTTTCCTACAACAAAAGAATAAATTTTATTTAACTATCATGGTGGTTGTTAAACATTGAGAAGGTTGAAGGAAATATGCCCTAGAGGCAATAATAAAGTTATTATTTATTTCCTTATATCATGATAAATGTTTATTATTCATGCTAGAATTGTATTAACCGGAAACATAATACATGTGTGAATACATAGACAAACAGAGTGTCACTAGTATGCCTCTACTTGACTAGCTCGTTAATCAAAGATGGTTATGTTTCCTAACCATGAACAAGGAGTTGTTATTTGATTAACGAGATCACATCATTAGGTGAATGATCTGATTGACATGACCCATTCCATTAGCTTAGCACCCGATCGTTTAGTATGTTGCTATTGCTTTCTTCATGACTTATACATGTTCCTATGACTATGAGATTATGCAACTCCCGTTTGCCGGAGGAACACTTTGTGTGCTACCAAACGTCACAACGTAAATGGGTGATTATAAAGGTGCTCTACAGGTGTCTCCAAAGGTACATGTTGGGTTGGCGTATTTCGAGATTAGGATTTGTCACTCCGATTGTCGGAGAGGTATCTCTGGGCCCTCTTGGTAATGCACATCACATAAGCCTTGCAAGCATTGCAACTAATGAGTTAGTTGCGAGATGATGTATTACGAAACGAGTAAAGAGACTTGTCGGTAACGAGATTGAACTAGGTATTGAGATACCGACGATCGAATCTCGGGCAAGTAACATACCGATGACAAAGGGAACAACGTATGTTGTTATGCGGTCTGACCGATAAAGATCTTCGTAGAATATGTAGGAGCCAATATGAGCATCCAGGTTCCGCTATTGGTTATTGACCGGAGACGTGTCTCAGTCATGTCTACATTGTTCTCGAACCCGTAGGGTCCGCACGCTTAAGGTTTCGATGACAGTTATATTATGAGTTTATGAGTTTTGATGTACCGAAGTTAGTTCGGAGTCCCGGATGTGATCACGGACATGACGAGGAGTCTCGAAATGGTCGAGACATAAAGATTGATATATTGGACGGCTATATTCGGACACCGGAAGTGTTCCGGGTGATTTCGGAGAAAACCGGAGAGCCGGAGGGTTACCGGAACCCCCCCGGGAGAAGTAATGGGCCATATGGGCCTTAGTGGAGAGAGAGAGAGGGGCTGCCAGAGGTGGGCCGCGCGCCTCCTCCCCCCTGGTCCGAATTGGACTAGGAGAGGGGGGCGGCGCCCCCCTTTCCCTCTCCCTCCCCACTTCTTTCCCCCTCCTAGTAGGAGTCCTACTCCTACTAGGAGGAGGACTCCTCCTGGCGCGCCTATAGGGGCCGGCCGGCCTCCTCCCCTTGCTCCTTTATATACGGGGGCAGGGGGGCACCCCTAGACACACAAGTTGATCTTCGTGATCGTTCCTTAGCCGTGTGCGGTGCCCCCCTCCACCATATTCCACCTCTGTCATATTGTAGCGGTGCTTAGGCGAAGCCCTGTGACGGTAGAACATCAAGATCGTCACCACGCCGACGTGCTGACGGAACTCCTCCCCGACGCTTTGCTGGATCAGAGCCCGGGGATCGTCATTGAGCTGAACGTGTGCTAGAACTCGGAGGTGCCGTAGTTTCGGTGCTTGATCGGTCGGGCCATGGAGACGTACGACTACATCAACCAAACGCTTCCGTTGTTGATCTACAAGGGTACGTAGATCACACTCTCCCCTCTCGTTGCTATGCATCACCATGATCTTGCGTGTGCGTAGGAATTTTTTTGAAATTACTACGTTCCCCAACAAAGGTTCACCCAACTCAATCCCAATTAAGCATCATCATTAAACCCAATCAAATTATATTAAGAGTGATGAGATCCACATGATAATCCGAGAACTAGATACTCAAGATGTCCATAACCGAGGAAACGGCTAACCATGATTAGTTTGTACACTCTGCAGAGGTTTGCACACTTTTCCCCACAAGACTCGATCTCCTCCGTTGGTTTGTCGCACTACATAACGTTTGAGAAACGGATGACTGAGACAGAGTCTTTCCGAAGAGGTCCCCTTAACCGATAGATAGGCCTGTACACCTACAATCCCCTACATCTGCTAGCCCATCATGGAAAGGTTTCCCACAACTTACTCAACTATGCCAGAGCCCATAATGGCATGTGGCTGCACACGGAAGTTTCTAGCATGAATAATCTTATGATCCCTTTGAGTCTGGGTGGCGGTCCATAGGAGAATCACACAGTACCCTGGGATTTCCAAAAATACAGGCAACACTGGGTTCCCCAGGTGCCTCAATCCACCCAGATGTGTATTAAAGTTGCCACCTTAAATTAACCATTAATTAACAATACTCACATATGTCATGAATACACTCAAACCCAAACCACATCTACGAGCATAGCATAGCAATATAAGCAACGTAGAAGTAACTACCAAAGGTTTGATAATAAACAGGTGAATAGGTACTACCTCATCTACTTCCCAAAACCCACATATTAATTAGATACTAATCATGCAATTGTTTGAGGATTGATCTAATGCAATAAAACTGGGTAGTAAAGGGGTATGATCAAAGTGTTACTTGCCTTGCTGATGATCCGTGAAACCTATAGACTCGTAGTAGCACGCTTCGCACTCCGGGTACTCTATCGCAATCAAATAAGCATATAGTAAGCAATCAAGCAAAGATGCACGGGTAAAACTCAAATAAGAATATCTAACCAGAAAGCTCAACTTAAGAACTCTGATTTGCAAAAAGAATCAAACCAAACGAAACAACGAAACTCAAGCTGCGAAAGAAACAAGCTTCGATTACTAATCTGGACTAAAGTCAAATTTTACAGTAGCAAAAACTTGTTTAGTTGGTTAAACAGAAAGAGGGCTTCGAGATAAAACTCTAGGCGCTTGAATCCCCTGATTCTGATAAATGAGCGAAAAGATAAACTAAAAAGAAAATCGGATCAGAAATCGCGATCGAAAATAATCGTGAAAAATCAGAGAAAAAGAAAAATTGACGAACAAACTAACGAACGAATGTTCGCTATCTGCGGTTAAATGGTGAAAACCGTTTGTTAAAACGAACGAACGAACGGGCGTTTGCTAAATAAATAAACCGAAAAAAAACGATCTAAAATAAAATAAGGGATCTAGGGTTTGAAAAAACCGAGGGCGGCGGCGGCTACCTCCGGCGAGGTCCGGCGAAACGGCGGCGGCGGCGAGCGGCTCCGGTGACGGGGTCGGGCGGTGACGGGCGGCGGGGCGACGGCAGGTGGCGGCGCGGGCGACGACGGCGGAACGCGGCGGCGGCGGCTCGGGCGACGCGGGCTAGGGTTTCAGCGGGGTGGGCTGGTGGCGGCGACTTGGGCCTCGGGGCGGCTCAGGCTGCGGCTTATACAGCCACCGGCCGAAGGAATCCGGCTCGGGCACGACCTGTAGGTCGGTTGACTTTTAAAAAAAATCCGCACACAAAAATAAAGAAAAGAAATACTAAACGAATTCCAAAAATCCTGAAATAAATTTTTCCCGTCCTCTAAAAATCTTCCGGACAAGGTGAACATTTATTTTTGACTCTAATGCAATTTTGAAAAACGCATGTTTTTCCTAATTCAAATAAAATAGCGATAAAACTCCGAATAAAAACCTAATTTGATTTAAATATTAAATCTCCAATATTTCTTTATTTTGAGTAAGTCATTTTATCCCCTCTCTTTTATTTTCATAAAATAAATATTCAAAGAGAAAATAATTAAAATCAAACGATCCTCTTTTCAAAATTCGAGAAAACTCAAATATGAAAATAACGAAATCTCCAACTCTCTTCGTGGGTCCTTGAGTTGCGTAGAATTTATAGGACCAAGCCAAAATGCAATAAGATATGATATGCAAAGATGACCTAATGTATAACATTCCAAATTAAAAATTTGGGATGTTATAATCAGCGGCCCTTATATCATGGATAAGGGCCGAGAAATCAGAGGTTTGAGGGGCGAAATCGGCTGCCGCCGAACAGATCCTGTATTTGAGACCGTAAATTTTGAAAGAAAGCATTCTGGGGCGAAATGAAGAACACATACTATATTCATAGTTTGATCATCGCTACATTTCGAAAGTTATTTTACATTGTGATGTCGCCCTACCCTATACTAGGAAAAATCTCCGGGTGCGGCGACGACGCTGCAGCGGCGGTGGCGCTCACTCATCGTCAGAGGAGACACGATAGATGTACTTCTTGTCTTGCTCCTCCTGCTCGTGGCGCCATGCAGCCTGTTTGGCATCGGACTCGCGCGCAACGGCGAGCGCCTGCTTGAAGAGGTCACTGAGCTCCTCCTCCCGCCAGCGACACGCGCCCTCCTCCTCCTGCTCGCGCGCAGTGCGCTCGGCGAGCGCCGCGTCAAAGGCGTCCGCGTCAGGCCCGACGAGGTAGTCCTCCGGGCTAATGATGCCACGGCCGCGCGGGCGCTCCTCCCCCGGCTCGATCTTGACGACGCGGAGTGGAGGAAGCTCGTCGGGCCCCGAAAGCAGCGGCACCCCCGAAGAGCTCCCCGCGTCGAAGCATCGTGCATGGCGGCAGTCATACTCCTTCGTCTCGCGACGGAGGAGGGACGCCGACACCGAGAGCCTGTAGTTGGTGTAGCGTTTGGCCGAGCACTTGCGCACCGCGTCGGCAATGATGCAACGCTTGCGCTCCGGGTCTTCACCGCCACCGCGCCAGCCAGAGCTCCACATCGTCGCAGATCAGTGGGCGGGAGCGGTGGATTTAGCTCACCGGCGCAAGAAATAGGGGGGGGGGGGATTGGGGAATCCCGGAGGCGGGCGGATAGGGTTTCGCCCTGTATACTCGTAGCAAACCTGTAAATATACCATGTGGAGGAGGGCAGTTTGTGGGCCACCATAAAATCATTTATGGGCCGAGCGACTATACGGGCTCTGGTCTGGTCCAAAAAAGGGGGCCAAACCCGTATAGTCACCGGATTTTGACAGTTCTCACGACTAAAAGGGGTCTGCTAGAGATGCCTTACAAGGCATATCAACATTTCGTACCAAGCTAGACCCTCCGCCAAACAAATAGATGACTATCATCCTTACAAGTAGGTTGAACTCTTATCCATTTGGCAGATTATTAACATAAATTACTGTTGTGCAGCCAGCCAGATTATACAGATCGTATTCACTTCCTGTGTATCCAACATATTTACCAACGTAAATCCTTGGTCTGTACAGCACATATTTACATACATTCCAGTGGAAAATGTAAGATGCCCAGTCAAAGTCCAAAAGAATGTTTTTTTGAAACGGAGGCAAAAGCTTTGCCTCATCCATTAAATAAGAGAGAATAAAGTTTGTTACACGCCATCGAAATACACCACATGCGGATTACTCGCGTGCGATAAAAGACCCTAATTTCTTAGCTCCGGCGATGACCCAAAGATTTGCCTCGGTAGAGATGGACGAAAGCAAGATTGGCGGTGGGGCACTCTTATGCTTAAAAACTCTTGCGTTCCGCTCGTTCCAAATTGTCCATGAGACTAGCATGGTGATGGAGGCCTTGGCTTGACGATCTGGCATTCCTTCGACGCAAGTGCTTGCCCACCAGTGTTGAACGGTTTCAAACAAGGGCCAAGCGAAAGTGTCGAGCCCGAGCATGGGGAATTTCCCAATGACCAGAGACCAAAGGCGCCGGGTGTAGCGGCACTTGTAGAAGAGATGGGGCCCACACTCTTGCACTCCCTTGCAGAGAGGGCAAACATCACAATTTGGCCATCCTCGCTTTGCCAATCTATCCGCCGTCCAAAAAAATGTTATGTACCTTGAATGTCAAATATTCTGTGAGCATTAATACAATTTGTCCAGGGGTATATATAAGGAATATGAACCTCTCCAAATGTTTTCTGTGGGCAAATATAAAACTTTTTACAGTTAGCAGGAATATAGATATATAAAGTGCCAGCTGGTGATTGCCAGGTCCTCAGTCTTGATCAAGGTTGGCTCCATACATAGTTATTAACCTCGTAACAAATCAATGATACAAATCTAACGAAAAAGAATATGCCTCTCCACAATAAACATGTCCAAGCTTTGATGAAGAAGTTACTGGTCATGGGTTTTCTCATCGATATCTCCCGATTTGTACCTTACTCATGCTGCTCTCCAGCCTCTGTATGCTTGCCGCAACACGTCCAACATTGGGCTTCGAATCTGTGTCATCCTCATCAACACTGTCAGTGTTAGTCTGTAACTTGGCACCGCTGTTGGCAGGGCCTGTGTTCGCCATCAAAATAGTACCCGTGACATCACTGTTTTCAACACTTCCAGTGTTGGGCTTTGCACTAGTACTGTTGGTATCAACACTGACAATATCTCCACTGCTGGGCTTAACATCCAAGTCCTTGACTTCGCTATTGGCTATGCTTCCAGTGTTCCGCTTTGCATCAAAATTCTTCATATAACTGTTTACAACGCTTCGAATGTTTCGCTTCCCTTCAATGCTCTTTGCATCTCTGTTGGTAACGCTTCCAATGCTGCTCTTTGTGTCAACGCTCTTGTCGTCAGTGCTGGTGCTGCTCCAAGTGATGGGCTTTGTATCAACTGTTTTGTCATCTTTGTTGGAGATGCTTCCAGTGAAAGGCTTTTCATCGGAGCTTTTGGCATTTTTGTTTGTGATGATGCTACCAGAGTGGGGCTTTACATCAGAGTTGTTTCCATCCTTATACATGATTGTTCCAGTGTTGGGATTTACACAAGTGCTTTTGGCATTGCTGTTGGAAATCCTTTCAGTGGGTCGTACCACATCAGCATTCTCAGTGTTACTGTTGATACTGCTTTTAGTGTTCCCCTTTGCATCAATTCTTTGGGCACAACTGTCAGGCATGCTCCCGAAGTTGCATGTTACATCACTGCTCTTAGAAGCAATGTTGGTAACATTCTTACCATCATCACGCTGAAGCCATTTATTCTTTAGACAGTGTGCAGCTGTCGGGCGCTTCTCTGGGGCAAAATCAAGTAAAGGGCATAGAAACTCAGCAAATTCCCGAGCATCTGATTGAGGAATTTTATATTTGTCAACTAGGACACGTTCAATAGACGAGAATTTCAGTCTTCTTATCCGCTTCAGATCTCCATGGCGATCAAAATACTCCTTCGATTTTGTTCCCATCGTAGCAATCTGAATTCGTGGCAAAAAAATATACTGCTGAGTTTGTTGATTGTATCGAAAACGTTTAGTCAGAATAAAAGTACATGTACCTTTCTAGGCATCTTTCCTAAGACCTCCATCATTAAAGCCAAGTGATCCTGTAATATTGAACGCTTAGTCATTAACAAAATGCATGAGATATGAAGTGGAACGTCTACAAATATTAGTACAGACAGGAAATTTATTTCCAGTTCCTACATCATATAATAAATTCAAAGTATATATACTTTATTTTAGGAAGTGTTTCAAAGCCCACAGAAAAATGCCAACTAATACAGTATAATGCTGTGACATTTCCGAGAACTGTACATTAGTCTCATCTCCTTATCTAATTAGAAATGGAGCCCTCTACAAACTCTAGCAGGTACATGTTAACATAGCAAACATCCTTTTGTTATCTGAAAGGACTTCCATCTCTGTTTGGAATATCAATATAATCTGAGTACATTGTATTAACGATACTTTGGATAAACATGTCAGTTGACTCTTCAACACGATATCATGTGCCAACATTGTGTTTCTTCACATTCCTCAAATTCAATCTACCTTGCAAATGCGCCACGTGATTGAAGGCAATTCAAAAGACAACATAAAGCATCATGGGTTAGGTTAATGCAGAATGTAACAAATACCTCATCTTCGCTGTACCCATGCCCTTCCTTGGGCGTAAATAGCATTTCGCCCGTTGCGAGCTCAAACGCAATACAAGCAAACGACCACATATCAACAGGAAATGAGTATCCTGCACCAAGAATGACCTCTGGTGCCCGGTACTGCCTTGTCTGAATAAAATCTGTAAATTGCTTGTCAGCCCAACAAGCATTTCCAAAATCTACAATCTTGCATGTCATGTCAATCCCATCCAAGCTTCTTTCTGAGCGTGCAAATTCTGCAGCTGATTTTCTTTTCTCAGCAAGCTTTGCGAGCACCCTCCTTGCTCTCATCTTCAGTTTCTTATCAATCGGGTTAAGAACAGCTTCTCCATTAGGATTCCCCTCAGGCTTCTCAAGATTAGGTTTAAGTCCGGAGCGAATGGGATCCTTTGAGGGATCAATTGTTGAAACAAGTAGGACATTTTCAAGTTTCAAATCTGAATGGATGATTGCAAGCTCTCCATGCAAGTAATCAAGACCTACCAAAATGGACCTGCATATTTCCTTCACCCTACCCAGTCCAATGCCTTTGTAGCGGTTGTACTGTACTAGCTTAAGTAAGCTGTCTCCAAGGAATTCAAAGACAAGGCAGATATGCTGCCCATTTGGCCCTGCATGCTTGAAGTGATCTATCAACTGGATGGTGCATTTACAGTTTGAAGGATCTCTCTTAGTGATCTCCGAGAGGAACTCAATTTCATGAAGAGCAGCTTGAGCAAACTCTGGTGCACTCTTCTGAATCTTAAGAGCAACAAATTTCTACAAATAAGGGAGCATTATCATGATCAGCACATCCTATGCACAAGTGAAGCAATAAAATTGTAACGTTTTAGAATTCAGGTCATGCTAAGAGAGATGCAGCTAACCATAACAACTCAATTATGAACATATTTCATGTTAACCAACATAATTTGTGACTAAATGCCATTATGGCATTATACACAACATTAAAAGAACTGTCCAAGACCTTTAATTTGTTAAAAGAGTAACTGTAATTTTCTACGGCATAATTGGCTATTTAACTGGGCCATGTAAAACCACCCAGGCTAATCATTCAGTCATCAAAAAGTTGATGTTTTCCCCAGTAGCAGCAGAAATGGATTAACAAATCCCCCGCCAAGGGAAAAAAAATGACAAACTAAATCCGCACTCTAGTAAATAGAAAACCTATATACTACTGTACACGCAGCCACCATCGGTCCCTTTCCGGGGACCACGCGCAGGGGCGCGCGTCCGCAACAAGGAGCTGACCAGTGAGTCGGCAGCCGCCGCCTTATGATCCAATCGATTTCGACTTTAACAACCCACCCACCCACCTCTAATTCGACAAAGGACGAGATCTAGACCACGCGTGCATTAGACGGAGGATACTACTGGATCGCGATCATCTCCGGTTCGGGGGCTGGAAGGATCAGATAGGATCTCGGTCGGAACAGGGTGGAATCAAGGTTGGGAAAGCGGCCGACGGACCTGGGACGCGACGTCGAAGGCGAGCCAGACGGTGGAGAAGTTGCCCCACCCGAGTTTGCGCTGGGTGACGTAGCGTCCGGCGGAGAACTGGTCCCCAGGGCGCACGGCGTGGTATCCGCCCTTGCGGTACCCGTCGACCCCCTCGTCGTCGTCGTCCTCCTCGTCGCCCGACGACGACGGCGACAGCGACGCCCGCGACATTGCTCCTCCTCCTCCCGAGATCCGGCCTGCGGGGCCCACCTCGATCACCGGCGGCGACGAGGAGCCGTCGGTGGTCGCTCGTTCGTTGGCAATTTGGTTGATTTTTTTTTAGAAGAACAGGGAGGCTCCAAGTTGGTTGATTGGTTGGGGTGGTTTCCTCTTCGGTTGGGTTGGGAATCGCGGAGGCGATCGATGCGAGGGAGATGGTGGTGGTGGTGGTGGGGTGGGTGTTGCGTTCTTTACTTTTTTCAGGGGGTAGAGGGAGCGAAGCCGCGGAGGCGTGCAGGACGCGACGAGTTTTCGCACCTGCTATTTTTGATGTATCGCTTGTCGATCAGCCGGGAGAGTATTTCGCTCTCAGGTTGTCTGTTTTCGAAAAATGAGGTGTGTTTCGCCTTTTTCTCCAGATTTTGAAACATCATATTGCAAAACACATGTCTTTTTTGAACAAGTAAGAGCATTATAGCATCTTCAGCCATTGGATCCCTAGGGGCTCGTAAAATCGCCGTATGGGGATGAACCGGCGCTAAAGTCGGCTTAAGGGTGATCGGGTTTCCAGCCGGCCCCAGGGTCACCCCCAGACGCCTTATTTAAAGTTTTCTAAACAAAGATTCGACTAAAATTTGGTCAAAGGGACAAAGATTCGGTTAAAATTCGGCAAACATGACATTACTTAGGCGACTTAAATATTTTTTTACATAGCAAAGTTAAATACTTAAAAGAAAAAAGGCGCAACTACAGACCGAAGAACACGCTGAGCGCGGCGAAGTCGACGTCGTCGCCGCCACCGCCGTTGTCCTCGTCGTCCTTCTCCTCCTTGACACGGCCGTCCCTGCTGGACCCCTACCCGGGGTCGCCCTGGCGGAACGGTGGCGGCGCGTCGTCGTCACTGTCGTCGTCGAGAACGACGACGCCTCCCACGTCATGGCCATGGCGCCGAGTGCCGATCTGCTCTAGGGCGCGGCACTGGCACTCCAGCTCCGTCTGCACCCAGTCTTCGCGCGCCCACTTCAAGGTCGCCACGTTGTTGAGCCCCGGTTCCGTCTTCACGGCGGCGAGCTCCGGCTCCGTCTTCGGGTTGACGACGCGGGGAGGAGCCGAGGAGGAGGCGCACCCGCCCTCATTGATGACGATGCCGGCGCTGCAGATGCGCCTGCCGAGCAGCGTCTCCGTGGGCTCGGCCTTGACGTTGAACAACGCCGGCGACCCGGAGGAGTGGGAGGACGAGCGGGAGGAGGAAGAAGAGGACGCCGTCCTCCTCGGCATCCATTGGCCGCCGCTCCGGCACGGGACCGGGGCGGCAGGGTACGTCAATGGTGACTCGTTGCCGCCCTCGAGGTGCTGGAGGACGGCGTTGAGCGTGCGGCCGGGGGCGCCCCACCATAGGCGGCGGTCGTCGCTGTTCTTCGTCCCCCGCAGGACCGGCGCGTTGTTGGTGGAGGCCAGCCACTGCGCCTGCCGGTGTTCGAAGTACGCCGCCCATGCCTGGTGGTTGTCGGCGGCGTACTCCGAGAGGGCCTGCTGCTTCTCCGGCAGCGACGCCCACACGCGATCGACCTCATCGGCGAAGTGGTCGGGGCGCGTGGTGACGTCGGGCAGCGGGGGGACGGGGGCACCCCCGGCGCTGAGCCTCCACCGCCCCGGCACGTGCATGTCTGGAGGCGCCGAGATGTTCGCTTCGTGCAGGAGGTAGGCCTCCCACTCGTGGAGCGAGCGGCGGCTGAAGCCATTGGCCGCCGCCCCATTGCCGGGGAACCTCTCGCCCATCGTCGCGGCTGTGTACGGGAAAGAAGGGAAGAGGAGAGAGGTCGGCGACGGCTGTGCACGGGGAGAGAGGGGGCTGCGGGTGGGTGCGGCCACCGACGAGGGAGGCGCTGCTTTATATAGGGCCGGGGCGGCGGCGTGTGTACGTGTGGCGGGAGGGGGCGCGTCGTCGCGCCGCGCCGCCCGTGAGGAATCAATGAAAGGCTGACCGGCGGCAGCCTTGGTATTGATTCCCCACGGGAAACCGATGCGTTGAGGACGACGAGGCGGGGTCGCTGACTCGGCGGACCCGCTTTTGTTCACGCCAAAATCAATCGCCCCAGCGCCCCCCCCCCCCAGCGCGCCGGGTTCGGCCTGGGTCCGCCAGCGCCAGTTGTCGTGGATCTAAGACTGACAGTAGAATGGGGGGTAGGTATGAGGAGGCAAGATCCTAACTATGGAGTAGTTGTACACATGAGCTTACGAGTTCAGGCCCTTTGCGGAGGAAGTAACAGCCCTACGTCTCGGTGCCCTGAGGCGGTCGACTGGATTGTATGTGTGTGTGAGTTCTACAAAAGATGCGAACCGTTGTCCCAGAGGAGGGGGTGGCTTATATAGAGTGCGCCAGGACCCCGGCTCCCCTCCGTTACACAGGGTTCAATGTACATTAAGAGTGGAACGTTACTGGTAACGCTAGCAATTAAGTGATATAAATGATAATTAAGTCTATGAGTAAACGCCCGACCGTTGTTTGTGCAGAGTGGCTTTAGATCTTCTGTACGTCGAGTGGCTTCTGTTATAGTCGAGTATCATTTATTCTTCCGAGTGGAATGTCTTTAGTCGAGTGAATGATGATACCCTTCGAATGCTTCTGGCTTTAGGGCGATGACCTTGGGAGGGCGTCTAGGTCAAACCTGTGACTCTACCCTAGGTACATAGCTTCATCATTAGCCCCCTGAATGGTTCGGGGCTTGAGTGGGAAGGAGTTGAGAATTCTTCCGATTTAATTTCCATGCTTCGGGAGTGTCTTATTTGTGATCAACCGAACAATTATGATGGTCTTAACTTCTTCTCAGTCGCCTTGATCCGTTCTTGATTTCTGCCGAGTGAACTTTTGCTGCAATGCTCTGAGTGTCGTTATGGAAAAGATCCCCCGCCTGACAGGTTGCCTTGCTGTGCGCGAATATCATGGGATTTTGTATTTGGGAAGCGCGCGAGATGGAGGAGTCCGCAGTAATCGGATGGGACGAGGCGAGGCCGCCTCGATCACCGCGTCGCCTTTTTCGCCACGTACCTCGCCCGCAACTGTTGCGGGATTTGATTGGCTCGTCTGACCCCACAAGTCAGCCACTCGGAAGCGGCCCCATATAAGGTGCCAGATTGGATTTCATGCGCAACGTTCCTCCATTTTCTTCCTTTCTCTTCTGCTTTCTCCGCCATCTCCACCTGCGCCCTCAGTGCCGCTGCTCCGTTCGAGCTTCGCCTGCGACCATGGGGAAGGAGAAGATGGTGGCCTTGGAGCGTTCAAAGAAGGCGACGGTGAAGGCGAAGGGAAAGAGGTCCATTCGGGGCGGATCCTCGTCGAGATCCGACCTGCCGCGCGGCTGGATCCAGGGTGACTGGATCCGGTCTACGATAAGCCAAGATGACATCGACGATCTGGTCGAGGGAGGGCTGATTCCCCACGAATCGGCGCGGCTCCCGAAAGGCGAGACTGGACTGCGTCCGCGAGATGGTGAGTGCATACTCCTCGCAACTCATGTCGATCGTGGATTTTCTCTGCCCCCCATCCTTTCTTCCGGGGATTCTTGAACTTCTTTGGAGTATAACTTCACCATTTCAATCCCAACTCCATCGTATACCTTGCCACCTACGTATCCAATTGCGAGAACTTCTTAGGTTGTAGGCCACACTGGGGTCTTTTCAAGCACATTTTCACTTGTCGTTCTCAGTCGGTCAAGAAGGCCAATCTGAGTGACGAGAAAACACATGTGATTCAGATGTGCGGGGGTCTTGGGATTCAGATGAGGAACAAAAGCACTTTTCCAGCCATGATCCTTCCCGAGTCGGTCCGGGGTTGGCAATCAACCTGGTTTTATTGTAAAGACCAGCCGACTCCAGGTCAGTCGACCAAGCTCCCTGCCTTTTCCATGGCTCGGGTCGAGAGGCCTTCCGCGTTGAAAGTGATCCCAGAGGAGAGAGCACGGGTGAAGGTGTTGGTCGAGCGGGTGGTCCAGCTCGTCCGGGGCGGCGTGACCGGTATGGATCTGCTGGAGGTATTCCTCAAACGATGCATCCAACCGCTCCAAGCTCGCGATCATCCAATGTGGATGTACTCGGGCATTGAGGATTCCACTCGGATCCACCCGGAGGAGATCGACGAGGGCACGGTGGAGAAGTGGCTGAGAGGCATCACGGGCAATAAGGATAACCCCAGAGGGTCTAGGAGGGTCGTTCCATTTGACAATTCGTGCCAGCCAGACTAGGTCTGATTCTGGATTGCCGGGTACTTTTTTGATTAATCATGTAACCGCCTGTTGACGACTGGCTATTTTTTGCTTTGCTTGTTATCTTTCAGGCTCTTACTGAGATGTATTCGATGCCCAACGGAGAGCAGGAGCAGGACTTGGAGGAGGAGGTGAGTGGAGGCGATAGTGGTGAGTGGCACTCGGACGAGGAGGATGGTGAGGAGAGCGGCGACCTGAGTGATGAGGAAGAGGTCGACTCACCTCCTCGCAAAGAAAAAAGGTCTAAGCACGCTCACGACCCGGAAAGCCTCCACGCCACGGTGACCGCACCGACTGGGCAGTCTTCAAAGCATCCTCGGACGTCCTCTCCAGTGTCGACTGAGAAGACGCCGAAGCAATCAAAAGTTGCACCTCCTCCAGCTCCGAAACCACCGAAGGCTGCGTCATCCAAATCTCCGAAGGCTTTGCCCAAGATCAAAATGGTCATTCCTACTATCTCTGGGTAATAATCTGACCTGATTATTTGGTTGACTCGGTGTAACAAACGTGACCGACTGAATATTGAAATTTGCAGAGCTGCCACCTCCGGGACTTCCACTCGCCAGTATGAAGATGAGGACATGGAAGATGTAGTCACCTCCAACCCCGGTACAATTCTCGTGATCTTGTTCTCGATTGTATGGTCGATTAAATTCTGGTGACTCATCTAGGGTCGGCTGATTTCTTTGAGCCCCTCCCAATGTCATTGAGCTTCCGGATGATGACGAGGACATGCTGCTTAGGCCCAGAAGAAGAAGGCAATAGCTAGCAAGACATCCCAGTCGGAGCCGGCGGCGGAGCGGGTAGTTCAACAGCTCGAAGATGTGAGTAAGATTTCTGTAACCTTTGCTGACCCAGTGTCGAGTGCGCGCCCCACATCACCAACTGCACCAGAGCTTGTTTCAACCATCCAACTTCATGCCTCGGATCTACAAGCCGCTGCGTCTGGACCGTCCGTCCCCTTCTTTGACACTCATCATGTTCTAGAAAGCCAATCGGACGCCGCTGCGGAGGCCATTCGTCAGGCTGGCATAATGATGGAGCAGGTGAAGGCGGTGCACGAAAGCAGTCAGGCTGCTTATGATGCCAGCATGGCTCTTCGAGCCAATGTCCAGGTAAGTTAACTCTCGACTGAACTTGTTCTTTTAGGATATGCTACCCGAATATTTTCTTTCGTGCAATCTTTCATTGTCTTGCACTTCGAGATTGTACACCCATTGGGTGCTTTGTCATCTTTTTTTTACTCGGCCTGGGCAGACCGGTCGAGTGGAATCCGAACCAGTGGGGGCACGCTAAGTGCACCCACTGGGTGTAGTCCCCGAGACCGCAGTCGACTTCTTGCAGTCGGTTGGGGTCTGAGTACTTCTTTCTTTCTTTTTTGCACTCGGTCTGGGTAGCCGAGTGGAATCCGAACCAGTGGGGGCATGCTAAGTGCACCCAATGGGTGTAGTCCCCGAGACCGCAGTCGACTGCTGGCAGCCAGTTGGGGTCTGAGTACTTCTTTCTTTCTTTTTTGTACTCGGTCTGGGCGGACCAGCCGAGTGGAATCTGAACCAGTGGGGGCACGCTAAGTGCACCCGCTGGGTGTAGTCCTCGAGACCGCAGTCGACTGCTGGCAGTCGGTTGGGGTCTGAGTAGTCTTGAAGTTTTATTCACTCGGAAGTAAATAATCTTTGATCTTGTCGATTGATATGTCTTACACTCACTATAGAAATCTTGTACGCTTATCTCCAAGTTTGTCGAATTTGAGGAAAAGCAACCTTGACCTGGAGTTGGCTCAACAGAACTTAAAGAAGGCTCAAGATGAAGTCGCTGGTATGGAAGGTAACGACCTGTCGATTGCTTATCTTGACCATCCTTCAAGTTATCTCTTCATTCTTCTATTTGATCTAAATGTGTATTTTGCAGAGAAAATGGGGCTGGCCCTGGAGAAGAAGGACTTGGACCTTGCAACTGCATAGAAGGAGGCTCAGGAGAGGACTGCCCTTGCTCACCAAAAACTGGCTTCGGTCAGAGCGCTAGAGGAAGAAATCAACAAGTTGAAGTCGTCTCTCACTGAATCCAATCGAGAAGCGACTCGTCTGAAAAAGATAAAGTGGCTCTGAACGACCTGCTGGAAAGCATGACTCATAGGAGGAACGATTTGGAGGCTTATCTGAAAGCTCTCGCCAAGAAACTCTTTCTTATGCTCGAAGGTACCCTCTTTTTACCCGTCTGTTTTACTATTTGCAAGTTAGTCCCGACCAGTCGACTCATTAACTCCTTGACTTTGCAGAATTCTGCCAAAACTTTGAAGAAGAGACTGGACGGATCGAGACGGGCTTGGACCCTATCCTTTCTCCAGTCGGCGACGAGGCTGCCATGAATGTGCTTCGACTGGAATCCCGCGTCGCCAGTGTTACATGTTATCTTGCTCGTCTGAAGGTGGCCGTTTCACGCATCGACTCATTGCTCTGGCCAAGGGAAACTCTTCAGAATGATCTCGAGTCTCTGATGACTCGGCTCAATGAGGTCCCCGGTCGAGTGCGGGAATGGAAGAAGTCCTCTGCCCGATGCAGTGCTGACGTGGCTTTGTCACTGGTCAGGGTCCACTACAAAGAGGCTCGAGAAGAGAAGCTGGCGGCGATCAAGGTCGCCAACACAAAAAGGCACGACTTCTAGTCCTTCATGGAGACTTTCATTGTTGTTGCCACTCGGATCGCTGACGGGATTGATTTGGACGAGTTCGTCGAGCCTGCGAGTCCTCCTCCTGCCGAGTGAACAAACTTGATACTTGAACTTGCTTTAAATTTGCCTCGGAATGCCGAGTGGTTTTTGTAACCGTTAAACTCCTTCGGGCCAAATGCCCGAGTACTTTTATCTTCATCCTGAAACTTTTGAGATTTTATCCGATCTTAGTTTATCTTCTGCATGTGCTTGCATTCGCCTTCGAGCATAACTTATTCTTCACTCGGAATATTCTTTGAGATGCAACTCTGAGGGAGATATCCCAGTCGATCTGCACCTCGTTGTCCTTGCGGATAGGGATGGAGCGATCATTGTACTTGTGGCGCAGCTCTGAGGAGAAGTTTGCAATCGACCTGCACCTCGTCGTCCTTGCGGATAGGGATGGAGCGCACATTGTACTTGTGGCGCAGCTCTGAGGAGAGGTTTGCAATCGACCTGCACCTCGTCGTCCTTGCGGATAGGGATGGAGCGCACATTGTACTTGTGGTGCAACTCTGAGGAGAGGTTTGCAATCGACCTACACCTCGTCGTCCTTGCGGATAGGGATGGAGCGCATATTGTACTTATGGTGCAGCTCCGCGGGGAGGATTGCAGTCGACTTGCACCTCGTCATCCTTGCAGATAGGGATGGAGCGCACATTGTACTTGTGGTGCAGCTCCGCGGGGAGGATTACAGTCAACCTGCACCTCGTCATCCTTGTGGATAGGGATGGTTTTTGTACTTAGGTGAGTACTAGACTGCAGCTAAGCCCCGAGTGTGAGGTTTGCTCCTCATTCGATAGGATTTTTGAAACTTAGGCGAGCACTGGACTGCAGCTAAGCCCCCGAGTGTGAGGTTTGCTCATCACTCGGTAGGATTTTTGAAACTTAGGCGAGCACTGGACGGCAGCTAAGCCCCCGAGTGTGAGGTTTGCTCATCACTCGGTAGGATTTTTGAAACTTAGGCGAGCACTGGACTGCAGCTAAGCCCTCGAGTGTGAGGTTTGCTCATCACTCGGTAGGATTTCTGAAACTTAGGCGAGCACTGGACTGCAGCTAAGCCCCCGAGTGAGAGGTTTGCTCATCACTCGGTAGGATTTCTGAAACTTCGACGAGCACTGGACTGCAGCTAAGCCCCCGAGTGAGAGGTTTGCTCATCACTCGGTAGGATTTTTGAAACTTAGGCAAGTACTGGACTACAGCTAAGCCCCCGAGTGAGAGGCTTGCTCATCACTCGGTAGGATTTTTTCAACTTAGGCGAGTACTGGACTGCAGCTAAGCCTCCGAGTGAGAGGCTTGCTCATCACTCGGTAGGATTTTTGAAACTTAGGCGAGTACTAGACTGCAGCTAAGCCCCCGAGTGAGAGGCTTGCTCATCACTCGGTAGGATTTTTTCAACTTAGGTGAGTACTGGACTGCAGCTAAGCCCCCGAGTGAGAGGCTTGCTCATCACTCGGTAGGATTTTCTCAACTTAGACGAGTACTGGACTGCAGCTAAGCCCCCGAATGAGAGGCTTGCTCATCACTCGGTAGGATTATTTCAACTTAGGCGAGTACTGGACTGCAGCTAAGCGCCCGAGTGAGAGGCTTGCTCATCACTTGGTAGGATTTTTTCAACTTAGGCGAGTACTGGACTGCAGCTAAGTCCCCGAGTGAGAGGCTTTCTCATCACTCGATAGGATTTTTTTTTCAACTTAGGCGAAACGGATTTGCAGCTAAGCCACCCACTGGGGGATTTCAGAAACAAGCATAAGCAATCGACAATCATTTTAGAAGACTCTAAAAACTCTTGTCTTTGATAAACAAACTACAAAGGTGCTTCTTATTACATCCCAATAGACTGAGTGCTTAAGTATAAAAGGGTCGGAGCAGCTCCGCATTCCAAGCTTGCGGCTCGTCTTTCTTGTGCTCGACGTTGTAGAGGTGGTACGCTCCATTGTGGAGCACTTTGGTGACAACGAAGGGGCCTTCCCAGGCAGGAGCAAGCTTGTGAGGTTTCTGCTGATCCACTCGGAGAACCAAGTCTCCCTCTTGAAATGCTTGACCCCTCACGTTTCTGGCATGGAATCAACGCAGGTCATGTTGATAAATGGTTGATCGGATCAAGGCCATCTCTCTTTCTTCTTCCAGGAGATCGACTGCATCTTGCCGTTCTGCTTCTTCTTCTGAGAAAAGCTCGACTCGGGGCGCATTGTGGAGCAAGTCACTCAGAAGTACAACTTCGGCTCCATAAACCAAGAAAAAGGGGGTTCTGCCAGTCGACCGATTGGGAGTTGTCCTCAATCCCCACAATACTGATGAAAGTTCATCGACCCAGGCTCCTGCTGCGTGTTTGAGGTCACGCATCAGTCGGGGTTTCAGTCCTTTGAGAATCAATCCATTTGCTCTTTCAGCTTGCTCATTCGACTGGGGGTGGGCGACTGAGGCATAGTCGACTCGAGTACCTTGGGAAGCACAGAAAGTTCTGAACTCATCAGAATCGAAGTTTTCCCCGTTGTCAGTGATGATGCTGTGTGGAACACCATATCTGAATGTTAACTCTCTGATGAAGCTGACATCAGTACTGGCTTCAAGGTTCTTGATAGGCTTGGCTTCAATCCACTTGGTGAACTTGTCGACTGCTACAAGCACATGAGTGAATCCACTCCTACCAGTCCTCAGAGGTCCAACCATGTCCAATCCCCAAACATCAAAGGGCCAAACGAGTGGAATGGTCTTCAGGGCCGACGCAGGCTTGTGAGACATGTTGGAGTAAAACTGGCAACCTTCACATTTGTCGACTATTTCTTTTGCCATGTCATTTGCCCGTGGCCAGTAAAATCCCGCTTGGTATGCTTTGGCCACAATGGTCCAAGAGGACGCATGGTGACCACAGGTCCCCGAGTGGATGTCATTGAGGATCACTCGACCTTCTTCAGGTGTTATGCATTTCTGGCAAACTCCAGTCACACTTTCTCTGAACAACTATCCTCTTATCATAGTAAAGGCTTTAGATCGACGGACGATTTGTCGAGCCTCTTCTTCATCCTCTAGGAGTTCCTTTCTAAGAATGTACACGATATATGGTACTATCCAATCGGGGGTGATGACCAAAACCTCCATAATCAAATCAACCACGGCTGGAACCTTGATTTCAGTCGGATTGGTGGCACTCTTTGGCTGCGGGGGCTCTTCAGTGAAGGGATCTTCTTGAACTGAAGGTGTATGGATATGCTCCAGGAACACATTGATGGGAATGGCTTCCCTTTTGGAGCCTATCTTTGCCAGATCATCGGCTGCTTGATTTTTCAGTCGAGGGATGTGATGGAGCTCTAACCCCTCAAACCTCTTTTCTAACTTTCTCACTGCATTGCAATAACCAGTCATAGTTGGGCTTCTGACGTCCCACTCCTTCATCACCTGATTCACCACTAAATCTGAGTTGCCATAGACCATGAGGCGACGGATGCCGAGTGAAATGGCCATATGCACCCCGTACAGAAGTGCTTCATATTCAGCTTCATTGTTGGAGGAGTCAAAGTGAATCTGGAGAACATAGCTGAGTTTTTCACCACGGGGGGATACCAACACCACCCCAGCACTGGAACCATTCAGCATCTTGGACCCATCGAAGAACATGGTCCAATGCTCCGAGTGAATTTGGGCTGGAAGTTGCTGTTCGATCCACTCGACGAGGAAATCAGCTATTTCTTGGGACTTGATAGCTTTCTTTGCCTCAAATTTGATGTCCAGGGGAAGGAGTTCAATCGCCCACTTTACCACTCGACCAGTTGCATCTCTGTTGTTCAGAATCTCTGATAATGAAGCGTCGCTGACGACTGTAATGGAATGATCAGAGAAATAGTGTGCAACCTTCTTCGTGGTCATGTAAATCCCATAAACAAGCTTCTGATAATGTGGATATCTTTGCTTCGACAGAGTCAGAACTTCAGAAACATAATATACTGCGCGTTGAACTTTATAGGCTTTTCCTTCTTCCTCCCACTCGACCGTGAGTACTGTACTGACAACTTGTCCAGTGGCTGCAATATAAAGCATTAAAGGCTCTTTACTGATTGGTGCAGCAAGCACCAGCTGGGTGGAAAGCAGGGCTTTGAGCTCTGCAAACGCTGCATCAACTTCGGGAGTCCACTCAAACTTATCAGACTTCTTCATCAGTCGGTAAAGAGGCAATGCCTTTTCACCGAGGTGAGAAATGAATCGACTCAAGGCGGCCAAACAACCAGTAAGCTTTTGGACATCGTGCACACGCACAGGGCTTTTCATCTGAAGTATAGCACCAACTTTCTCTGGGTTAGCGTCGATCCCTTGTTTGGAAACGAGGAAACCGAGTAACTTTCCGCCAGGAACTCTGAATGTGCACTTTGATGGATTAAGCTTGATATCATATCTTCTGAGATTGGCAAAGGTTTCAGCAAGGTCGGCCAGCAGGTCGGAACCTTTATGTGACTTGACCACAATGTCATCCATGTATGCTTCCACATTCCGACTTATTTGAGTGAGTAAACACTTCTGGATAATCCTCATGAATGTGGCTCCGGCGTTCTTCAAGCCGAATGGCATGGTGACATAACAGAAGCATCTGAATGGAGTGATGAAAGCCGTTTTTATCTCATCAGGTCCATACAGTCGGATCTGATGGTACCCGGAATAGGCGTCCAAAAAAGACAAACACTCACACCCCGTAGTTGAGTCGATGATTTGGTCGATGCGGGGGAGAGGAAAATGATTAAGGGAGTCCTGGATTAGGGGGTGTTCGGATAGCCGGACTATACCTTCAGCCGGACTCCTGGACTATGAAGATACAAGATTGAAAACTTTGTCCCGTGTCCGGAAGGGACTTTCCTTGGCGTGGAAGCCAAGCTTGGCGATACGGATATACAGATCTCCTACCATTGTAACCGACTTTGTGTAACCCTAACCCTCTCAGGTGTCTATATAAACCGAAGGGTTTTAGTCCTTAGGACAACATACACAACAACAATCATACCATAGGCTAGCTTCTAGGGTTTAGCCTCTCTGATCTCGTGGTAGATCTACTCTTGTACTACCCATATCATCAATATTAATCAAGCAGGACGTAGGGTTTTACCTCCATCAAGAGGGCCCGAACCTGGGTAAAACTTCGTGTCCCCTGCCTCCTGTTACCATCCGGCCTAGACGCACAGTTCGGGACCCCCTACCCGAGATCCGCCGGTTTTGACACCAACATTGGTGCTTTCATTGAGAGTTCCTCTATGTCATCGCCATCAGGCTTGATGGCTCCTACGATCATCAATAGCGATGCAGTCCAGGGTGAGACCTTCCTCCCCGGACAGATCTTCGTCTTCGGCGGCTTCGCACTGCGGGCCAATTCACTTGGCCATCTGGAGCAGATCGAAAGCTATGCCCCTGTCCGTCAGGTCAGATTTGGAAGTTTAAACTACACGGCCGACATCCGTGGGGACTTGATCTTCGACGGATTCGAGCCACTGCCGAGCGCGCCGCACTATCACGACGAGCATGATCTAGCTCTGCCGCCGAACAGTGCCCTGGAGGCCGCACCCGCGCCGGCTTCGACCCTTAATTCGGAGCCAACTGCACCGATCGAGGATGGGTGGTTGGACACCGCCTCGGGGGCTGCGATCCCAATGGCGATCGAGCCGAACACCAGCCCCGCACTTCGTGAGACTCATGACTCCAAGGAGCCGGACTCCTCTCTGAACTCCAAACCCCTCACGCCCCTGCCGATCGAATCCGATCAGGCGCCGATCATGGAGTTCACTGCCGCTGACATCTTTCAGCACTCGCCTTTCGGCGATATTCTGAAGACACTAAAGTCTCTCTCTTTATCAGGAGAGCCCTGGCCGGACTATGGTCAGCAAGATTGGGATATGGATGATGAAGAAATTCAAATCCTACTCACCACCCACTTTGTAGCCACTGTCGACGATCTAACCGACATGCTCGACTTCAATACCGAAGACATCGACGGTATGGACGCCGATGCAGGAGACGATGAAGAACCAGCGCCTATCGGGCCCTAGAAAGCCACCTCGTCATATGACATATACATGGTGAACACCCCAAAAGAAGGAGATGGCGATGGAACAGCGGAGGATGACCCCTCCAAGAAACAGCCTAAGCGCCGGCATCAGCGGCGCCGCTCAAAATCCCCCCAAAACAAATATGGTGACTCTAGCACGGGAGATAATAACACTCCGGAGAGTGCCGAAGAAAACCCCCTCCAGCAAGACTTAGCACAGGAGGATGGAGAAGCCAGCCCTCATGAGAGAGCGGCAGACAGAGAGGTCGAGGACGACAATTATATGCCTCCCTCCGAAGACGAGGCAAGCCTCGACGATGATGAGTTCGTCGTGCCAGAGGATCCCGTTGAGCAAGAGCGTTTTCAACGCAGGCTTATGGCCACAGCAAGAAGCCTGAAGAAAAAATAGCAACAGCTTAGAGCTGATCAAGATTTGCTAGTCGACAGATGGACTGAAGTCCTTGCGGCCGAAGAGCATAAACTCGAACGCCCCTCCAAGAGCTACCCAAAGCGCAGGTTGCTACCCCGATTAGAGGAGGAAGCATTTAAACCTGCATCACCTGCACTCGATACGGCCGATCGGCCACCTCGTGGCCGTGACAGAGAGGCCTCTCGGCCCTCCACTCAAGCCGCACCCCGCACCAAGGCACGGGAAAATGCGCCGGACCTGAGAGATATGTTGGAGGACAAGGCAAGGAAAACAAGATCGATCTATGGATCGCGTGGGCGCCCCACGACTCGAGACGGTAACCGTCACGCCGGCCACAAATTTGGCAGGGCCGAACACAGTAGACAAAGCTCATTGGAGCTACATCGTGATATAGCCCAGTACAGAGGCACCGCACACCCACTATGCTTCACAGACGAAATAATGGATCATCAAATCCCCGAGGGTTTCAAACCTGTAAACATCGAATCATATGATGGCACAACAGATCCTGCGGTATGGATCGAGGATTATCTCCTTCATATCCACATGGCCCAGGGCGATGATTTACATGCCATCAAATACCTCCCACTCAAGCTTAAAGGACCAGCTCGGCATTGGCTTAACAGCTTGCGAATAGGATCAATCAGTTGTTGGGAGGACCTGGAAGCCGCATTCCTCGACAATTTCCAGGGCACTTATGTGCGACCCCCAGACGCCGATGACCTAAGTCACGTAATTCAGCAGCCAGAAGAATCGGCCAGGCAATTCTGGACACGGTTCTTAACAAAGAAAAATCAAATAGTCGACTGTCCGGACGCTGAGGCCCTAGCAGCCTTCAAGCACAATATCCGTGACGAGTGGCTTACCCGGCACCTTGGACAGGAAAAGCCGAAATCTATGGCAGCACTCACCACACTCATGACCCACTTTTGTGCGGGAGAAGACAGCTGGCTTACTCGTAGCAACAATATGACCAAGAACCCTGGTAATTCGGATACTAGGGACAGTAGTGGCAGGTCGCGTCGCAACAAGCAGAAGCGCCGCATTAACGGCGACAACGCTAAGGATATGGCAGTTAATGCTGGATTCAGAGGCTATAAATCCAGTCAGCGGAAAAAGCCATTCAAAAGAAATCCTAAGGGCCCATCCAGTTTGGACCGAATACTCGACCGCTTGTGCTAGATACATGGCACCCCCGAAAAGCCAGCCAATCACACCAACAGGGATTGTTGGGTGTTCAAGCAGGCAGGCAAGTTAAATGCCGAAAATACAGACAAGGGGCTGCATAGCGATGACGACAAAGAGTCCCGGCCGCCGAACAACAGTGGACAGAAGGGTTTTCCCCACAAGTGTGGACGGTGAACATGATATACGCAACCCACATCCCCAACAGGGAGCGGAAGCGCGCGTTAAGGGACGTATACGCGATAGAGCCAGTTGCCCCAAAGTTCAACCCATGGTCCTCCTGCCCGATCACCTTTGATCAGAGGGACCATCCCACTAGCGCCCGTCATGGCAGATTCGCCGCATTGGTTCTAGACCCAATTATTGACGGATTTCATCTCACTAGAGTCCTTATGGATGGCGGTAGTAGCCTGAACCTGCTTTACCAGGATACAATGCGGAAAATGGGCATAGATCCCTCGAGGATTAGGCCCACCAAAACGACCTTCAAAGGCGTAATACCAGGTGTAGAGGCCAACTGTACAGGCTTAGTCACACTTGAAGTGGTCTTCGGATCTCCGGATAATTTCCGAAGCGAGGAGTTAATCTTCGACATAGTCCCATTCCGCAGTGGCTATCACGCACTACTCGGACGAACCGCATTCGCCAAGTTCAATGCGGTACCGCACTACGCATACCTTAAGCTCAAGATGCCAGGCCCTCGGGGAGTAATTACGGTCAACAGAAACACCGAACGCTCCCTTTGAACGGAGGAGCACATGGCGGCCCTCGCAGCAGAAGTACAAAGCAGCCTCTCCAGGCAGTTCTCCAGTCCGGCCATTAAACGACTGGACACCGTCAAGTGCGCCCAGAGTAACCCACAACAAGACCGCCTGGCATGATCTGAGCAGGCATAGCAATGCAGCCCCAACCCCAGCCCTCGCAAAAAGGCAATGCCAGTGCTTCGCGTACATAACTATGCTCTAGAAATACCATGGGTACAGGGGAGGGGCACCATCACGGCACGCCCGAAACACGGCTTAAGCCGCACCAGGGGCCGCTGATTTTTTAATTTTCTCTTACTTTCAGGACTCCATTCTTCGGAAGGCCTGTTCGGCAGTTCAATTGCCGGACAAACGATGCAAGAACCAGGGAAGCAGACAAGCCACGTCGCATTACGGAACTCCCAGGTGGTCTCTATCACGAGCAATATACCTGTTTCGCATACCTTTCCGCAGCCTGCCCCTGGAACGGACATGTTAAATAGTCCAACCTTTTGCTTACCGCATTATTTGTATCGTTCTACTTTGATTGCAGCCCTTTTTAATAAACAATGCATAGCTTTTGTCTATTTTCGCATTACTCTTTTTCTATAAATATATGTTCCTTAACGACATGTTGCACCCGTACACTTTGGTACGGCCAAAATACACCAGGGCTTTAGTATCCCTCAATATGGTGTGAGAAGTCCGAACACTTTAACAAGTTCGGCACCCCGAACTTATAGCATTATATGCATCGGCTCCGAATCATGTCTTGGGTCAATAGTTGGGTTTGCCCGGCTCCTATGTTTTGGTGCCTTACGTTCCGCTATATCGGCTAAGGTAGCACTAGGAGAACCACTGCGATTGTGCCCTAGTTGAGCTGGGTCGAGCACCTCAGTGGAGAAAGCTAAAACTGACTGTCATGATGAAGCGAGAGCTGGTCGCTGTTCGAGAGGTTTTTCGAGTCCCTAAAGACTTATGCCGCTTAGAGCGAGGAGCCGGCTCTGTCTGGCCAAAGGCGTGAATAGCGCCCCAAACTCGGTCTTCCGAATACCAGGGGCTTCGCCGAAATTTAAAATTATAGAATTCTATGGCTAAGTGAGAGTGTTCACGCATTATAGTCCGATTGCCTTGTTCGTTGGGCTGAGCGCCTCCCTCGAAGGACCCAAACATGGGAAAAAGAGCACTCAGGTTTATCCCCAAACACCCTAGCACTAGCGGCAGGGGGCAGAAGCCGACGACTCGCCATCTCTCAGTATTGATAAACAGCCGCACAGAAGGTAATATTTTAAATTCCAATAGCATTGCTTAGCGCATATGAACAAGTTTTCAGCGCACAGGACAAAACGAGCAAGTTTCACTTAAAAATTACATCCCTAGAACATTCATCCGCCACAAGGCAGGCACCCTTCAGAACATCCTTATAATAATTCTCGGGCTTACGATGCTCTTTCCCTGGCGGTGGCCCTTCCTTCATAAGCTTCTCAGCGTCCAGCTTGCCCCAGTGCACCTTAGCACGGGCAAGGGCCCTACGGGCACCGTCAATGCAGACGGAGCGCTTGATGACTTCGAGCCTTGGACATGCCTCCACCAGCCGCCGTACCAGACCGAAATAGCTCCCAAACAGAGCCTCTCCAGGCCATAGCCGAACTATGAGGCCCTTCATGGCCTGTTCGGCCGCCTTGTGGAGCTCGACCAGTTGCTTCAGCTGGTCGCTTAGGGCACGGGGTGTCCGGCCTCAGTGTACTGAGACCAGAACACCTTCTCTGTCGAGCTGCCCTCCTCGGCTCGGTAAAATGCGGCGGCATCGGACACACTCCGGGGAAGATCTGCAAACGCTCCTAGAGAGCTCCGGATTCGGGTAAGTAACAAGTAACTCACGTTTATGTGTTTGCTTTGCATAAAGAATGCCTTACCCGCCGCTATCTTCTTCACCTCATCCAACTCCTGGAGGGCCTTCTGGGATTCGACCTTGGCAGACTCGGCATTTTTAATAGCCGCCGCGAGCTCGGACGCTCGCGTCTTTGAGTCAAGCTCCAAACTCTCATATTTTTTCATGAGAACCTGGAGCTCTTACTGTACCTTGCCAACCTGGGCCTCGTACCTCTCCCGCTCAGTGCGCTCCGTGGTCGCCCTCTTCTCGGCCTCAACCAGCGCTTGCTTAAGGGTTGCCACCTCAGACATGGCCCCTACAATAGCCACGATAATCCCGTCATTTTTTGCAATTACACCTTTTTATATATATTTAAACAAGGTATTTCTTACCTTCATTGTCCTCGAGCTGCTTCTTGGCACGCCCGAGATCCTGCTCGGTCCGCTCGAGGTTCTGCTTTAACATGTCCACTTCCGTAGTCAGTGCGGCGGACGCAAGCAGGGAAGCCTGCATACGCATATCGACTCCTTTTTGTTAGACTCCTGTGAATTTTATTTGATCCTCTATTCGGCTTTTCTTTCTGAACGCCAAACAGAGCATCAGGGGCTACTGTCTATGCAGTAATATCATTTACACATTCTTTACTTACCTCAGAGCCTGTTAAAAGGCTAGCACAAGCTTCAGTCAGTCCGCTCTTGGCGGACTGAACCTTCCGGACCACCGCACTCATAATCGTGCGGTGCTCCTCGTCGATGGAGGCGCCTTGGAGCACCTCCAACAGATTGTCCGGCGCCTCCGGTTGGACGGGGGTCACCAGCACGGTGGGCTTGCTCCTCTTGGAAGGAGGTCGCCCGCCGAACTCTGGAACCTTTGAAGGTTCCGGAGCGGTGTCCGGCCTTGAGCCGGACTTGGAGCCCTGGGGGGTTTTATCCCCTTTACTCCTAGAGTCTGGGAGGTCGCCTTGCGGCGCCTCCAGGACCACCTCCTCCCGGCTTGGAACCTGTTGAGACAACACTTCGGCGTCGTCCGCAGGGCGGGGGGAGGAAGCCATCGGAAGCGAATTCACATCCGACGAGTCCAGTGAACCGCTCGACGATGCATCGAGCCGGTCTTTGGGTGGGCTACATAATCATATTCGACATAAGGGAAAGCTGTGCAATAAAGGAATACTATGAATTACTCTGGTATACGGATACTTACGATTTCGCCAGGGGCTTGGCCCTGAGTGGCCACTCCTCTCTGCCGTCATCGGCGTCGGTGGAGTAGTCCGGAGGAAGGGTTTTCCCCTTCTTGGACTCTCCGGCCTCCCCAGAGAGGGCCGCCTTCCTTTTCTTCTCTCCTCCCGCTGGGGGGGAGAGGTCTCTTCTTCTTCCTCCTCGTCTTCACGGGAGGAATGCGCCTCAGAGCCATCGGATGATGAATCCGACACCTCCTGGCGCCGGGCAGTCTTTTGAGTCCCCGTGGCCCTCTTCGTGGCCTTCTTCTCTAGCACCACATAGGGTACCGGAACCAGCAGTTTCACCAAGCGGGCATCGGCTGGGTCTTCGGGCAAAGGAGCCGGACAGTTGATCTGTCCGGACTGCGCCTGCCAAGCCTGTCAAAGGTAAGGTAGCTTAGATCCCGCATAGAGTCAAACTATGAAAAACTAACACCCTGTAAGAGGGACAAACAACTTACCACGCTAGCATGACGCTGCGCGCTGAATCCGCGATCCTTGGTAGCAGATGCGGGAGCTTCGGCGCCCTTGAAGAGCACCTTCCTGGCATCCTCGTACGTCATGTCGAAGAGCCTGCTCAGAGTTCGGTGTTGCGCCGGATTGAACTCCCACAAATTGAAGGCCCGTTGTTGACACGGGAGGATCAGGCGGATGAGCATAACCTGGACTACGTTGACAAGCCTGAGCTGCTTGTCCACCAGGGATTAGAGGCATGTTTGCAGTCCAGTGACCTCTCCCTTGCTGCCCCATGACAGGCCCGTTTCTTTCCAGGACATGAGCCGCGTTGGGGGTCCGGACCGAAACTCGGGGGTTGTGGCCCATTCAGGGTCGCACGGCTCGGTGATGTAAAACCACCCCAATTGGCACCCCTTCAGGGTCTCCACAAAGGAGCCCTCGAGCCATAAGACGTTGGGCATCTTGCCCACCATGGTGCCTCCGCACTCCGCCTGGTTGCCGCGCACCACCTTTGGCTTGACGTTGAAAGTCTTGAGCCATAGGCCGAAATGGGGGCGGATGCAGAGGAAAGCCTCGCACACGACGATAAACACTGAGATGTTGAGGACAAAGTTCGGGGCCAGATCGTGGAAATCTAGGCCATAGTAGAACATGAGCCCCTGGACAAATGGGTGAAGAGGGAAGCCCAGTTCGCAAAGGAAATGGGGGAGGAACACCACCCTCTCATGGGGCCTAGGGGTGGGGATGAGCTGCCCCTTTTCGGGAAGCCGGTACGCGATGTTGTTGGACAGGTATCCGGCCTTCCTCAGTTTTTTGATGTGTCCCTCCGTGACGGGGGAGACCATCCACTTGCCTCCCACTCCGGACATGGCTGGAGAAGGTTGAGGTGGGGAGTGCGGACTTGGGCGCTGGAGCTCGAGTGCGCGAGAATGGATAGGCAAAGGAGGAAGAAGGCGTAGGTAAAAAGGTGGATCCTTATCCCCTTATATGGGTGGACGCAACTACGTGTCCCCACCAGCCTGGTAAAACTCGCTTATCTCCAAGCGCCGTAATCAATGGCGCGGTTGGGTTACCCACGCCCATATTGATGAGAATCCCGGAATAAGAGGACATGATCTCTGCTTTGACAAGACGTGCCAAGGAAACTGCCTCGCATGACGCGCTAAGGTGGGGTAATAAAATGACTCGGATAAAGGCTTGGCCGTGGTGTGTCACACTACGGAATACGTCAGCAGATTAGATTTGTGTAAATATTATTCTCTCTATGGCAATATGTGGAAACTTATTTTGCAGAGCCGGACACTATCTTTGTGTTCAAAATCTTCTATGAAGTACTTGGAGGAGGAACCCGCCTTGCAATGCCGAAGACAATCTGCGCGCCGGACTCGTCATCATTGAAGCCTGGTTCAGGGGCTACTGAGGGAGTCCTAGATTAGGGGGTGTTCGGATAGCCGGACTATACCTTCAGCCGGACTCCTGGACTATGAAGATACAAAATTGAAGACTTCGTCCCGTGTCTAGAAGGGACTTTCCTTGGCGTGGAAGGCAAGCTTGGCGATATGGATACACAGATCTCCTACCATTGTAACCGACTTTGTGTAACCCTAACCCTCTCCGGTGTCTATATAAACCGGAGGGTTTTAGTCCGTAGGACAACATACACAACAACAATCATACCATAGGCTAGCTTCTAGGGTTTAGCCTCTCTGATCTCATGGTAGATCTACTCTTGTACTACCCATATCATCAATATTAATCAAGCAGGACGTAGGGTTTTACCTCCATCAAGAGGGCCCGAACCTGGGTAAAACTCCGTGTCCCCTGCCTCCTGTTACCATCCGGCCTAGACACACAGTTCGGGACCCCCTACACGAGATCCGCCGGTTTTGACACCGACATATCAGACGGTGTGTGGCTCCGGCGTTCTTCAAGCGTTATGCGGTTTTACCTCCGTCTGTATGGACCTCTTGATGGAGTTATGCGGCTCACAACAGATTCGATGGTGTGTGGCTCCGACGTTCTTCAAGCCGAATGGCATGGTGACATAACAGAAACATCTGAATGGAGTGATGAAAGCCGTTTTTATCTCATCAGGTCCATACAGTCGGATCTGATGGTACCCGGAATAGGCGTCCAAAAAAGACAAACACTCACACCCCGCAGTTGAGTCGGCGATTTGGTCGATGCGGGGGAGAGGAAAATGATCTTTCATGCAGGCCCGATTGATATGCTTGAAGTCAATGCACATGCGAAGTGAATCGTCCTTCTTGGGGACCATGACAACATTGGCGAGCCACTCGAAGTGGTAGATTTCTCGGATGAACTCAGCTGCCAGGAGCCGAGCCACTTCCTCACCAATTGCTTTTCTCTTCTGGACGGCGGACCGTCGGAGATGTTCCTTGACTGGTTTTACTTTTGGGTTGACTCACAAATGATGCTCAGCCAGTCCCTTGGGTACACCCGGCATGTCAGAAGGTTTCCATGCAAAGATGTCCCAGTTCTCATGGAGGAACTGGATGAGGGCTTCTTCCTATTTGCTGTCGAGTGTTGTTGAGATATGGGTCGGAGCAGCATTGGGATCGGTCGGGTGAATATGAATCGACTTCTTTTCACTGGGCGACTGAAATGCAGAATCTGTGGCAGGCTTCTTGGCTCGCAGCAAATCACTCGGATCTGCATTT
The DNA here is from genome assembly GCF_018294505.1 of Triticum aestivum. NCBI lineage: Eukaryota > Viridiplantae > Streptophyta > Magnoliopsida > Poales > Poaceae > Triticum > Triticum aestivum. Next base: position 357,644,709 of record NC_057797.1, on the reverse strand, counting down.
TTCTGATATTCTTGCAGTTCTACTACTGCCATTTGTGAATCGGCAATTTTTGAGCCCTTTTTAAAGCACTCTTCTGCCTTCTGTCGATTGCCAGTGATAGTGATTACTCCTCTAGGACCAGGCATCTTCAATTTGAGATACACGTAACATGGTCGAGCCATAAAACGTGCATAAGCGGGCCTACCCTGAATAGCATGGTAAGCACTCTTGAAATCCACTACCTCAAATGTCAACTTTTCCTTGCGGTAATTCTTGGAATCACCGAAAACCACATCAAGGGCGATCTGGCCGAGTGACTGAGCCTTCTTGCCAGGTATAACGCCGTGAAAACTCATGTTGCTTTCACTAAGCTTGGACATCGGAATGCCCATTCCCTTCAAAGTTTCAGCATAAAGGATATTCAGGCCACTGCCACCATCCATCAGCACTTTAGTCAGTTGAGTGCCTTCAACTACTGGGTTGACCATCGGTGCTTGCCTCCCAGGGGTGGCTATATGAGCTGGATGGTCCGACTGGTCGAATGTGATGGCAGTCTGGGACCACTTCAGATAACTGGGTGTTGCTGGAGCAACCATGTTTACTTCTCTGTTAATAACTTTCAATCGACTTTTGCTTTCAACATCAGCAAAAATCATCAGCGTGGAATTGACATTGGGAAAACCATCATCATCTTCTTCCCTATCCTCACCTCTGTCCGACTCCTTTTCCTTCTCCTTGGGTTGTTTCTCTCGGAACTGCTGGGTCAGGAGATGACACTGTCGAGTGGTGTGTTTAGGGTAAATGTAATTCCCCTCTTCATCTTTTTTGGTATGAATATGGCACGGTAAATCCAACACATCATTCCCATCTTGATCTTTAACTTTTTTGGCAGTCCAGGGCCCTTTGGGCTTTCCTTTGAACTTTCCTTGGGCAATAACCAAAGCTTCACCAGGAGCAGCTGGTTCGGCCTTTTGCTTCTGTTTCCGACTGGAATTCCCTCCTCCGGTTTCTTAGGTGACTGTTTTGTGCTTGCCACTCCAGAGTCAGTCTTCCTCTTCGCTGTTAGCATATTTGGTGGCAATCTCCATCATCCGAGTCAGAGTCATATCTCCCGTCCGACCGAATTTCAGATTCAACTCTCGATACTTAACGCCTTCCTTGAAGGCACAGATTGCTTGGTGATCTGACACATTCTTCACTGTATGGTGTAACATGATCCATCTTTGGATATAGTCTCTCAAGGTTTCATTCAGTTTCTGAACACAACACTGCAATTTTGTTAACCCTTCCGGCCTTTTGCAAGTACCTTCAAAGGTCTAACAAACACTCAATCATGTTCCTCCCAACTATATATGCTACCAGGAGCCAACTGATTCAACCACGCTCTGGCTGAGCCCTCCAACATCAGGGGAAGGTGCTTCATAGCCACATCATCATTACCGCCACCAATCCGCACAGCCACTCGGTAGTCCTCAAGCCAAGTGTCTAGCTTGGACTCGTCGGTGAACTTGCTGACTCCAGTCGCCAACCTGAAGTTGGGAGGAATCACTGTTGCTCTGATGGCTCTGCTGAAACACTCGGGTCTTGAAACGTGCACCCTGCTTCCAGTCGGATGATCTCTATCATGGCCTTCTCTATGAGCCCTGTTCCTATCAACCAGACCTTGAACAAGGATATATCTTGCATCAAAGCCTCGCTCTCTAGGGTCGATCGGAATTCTTCGTTCGCCGCTCTGGAGGCGCCTGTCATCTTGCCGTCGAGGCATGTATGACCCACTCCTCGGAGGAGGTGTGGGCACTCGACGACGGTCATCGTGGTCGAGTTGATGATCATACTGCTCACGGTTCCTGTACTGATCTTGCCGGTGCCCACGTCCCTCATGCTGCAGAGGCGATCTTGGGCTGTGAGCAAATTGGACAGTATCTGCCACCACAGATCTGCTATGAATTCTATTCCGCGACTGAGATACTGTTGTATTCTGCTCTCCTGCTGCCCGAAGTAAAGCCCGGATCTGCATCAAACCTCGGCCAGTTTCTGACTGGGAAGGTTGAATTGACTCTGCTATTCGAGATGCAGCTGTGAGATTCTAGATCGGAGTTCGGTATACCTGAGTCGGAGGCGGAAAAAGTTGTCGTCGACTGGACTCAGGAATCCACTGCCGAGCACGCTCGTCGAGTGCGCACTGGAGGTTCTCCAGTCGAGTGCGCTCAGCCAAGTTGGCCAGGCGCGCCTCCTCCAAGGCCTGGGCCTCGGGGGTCTCTCCAATGATAGGAGTGTGAAGTGCATCCATATTATGGCGGCGAAGATCTTCCCTCCACTGCGAAGAGAGGGGTTCGGGGCGGTACTCCTCATGGACATGTGATGGGTCGCCGATGCCATCACCACCGTCTTCACGGGGGAAGCCAGGAGGACTGCGTGGTCCATTGACCATCAAGACTTCCGCCGCGGGGTCGCTGGTGTCGCACTCAGATGCAGTCTCGACGGAGCCAGTCGACAGATCGAACAGGCCGTAGAGAGTTTCATCGGGCTCGATCGCCGCAATTTGTGGGGTGTCCGATTGGCGGGCCACTGCATGTCTCACCCACCGCTGAAGCTGCGACCGATCGGATCGCTGGCGCCTGCGAACAACGGGAAGCGAGGATGCCATAGGAGTCGACTGATACTTAGTCGACGGCTGTCGAAGAAGGAGGCCGCAGACGCATGCGCGGAAGTGCGTCGCCCCGCGGACGGGGAGTGTCTCGACGTCGAGTGGAGCCTCGTGGAGCCAAGCGGAGTCGTCGACGATGAAGACGAGCATGCCGAGACGGATCTCGCGGCCTTCATCCAATCCTCCAACGGAAACCATGATGATGGGAATCGGAAGAATCGCAACTTCTCCAACAAACTGCTAAGACACCTGCCCCATGGTGGGCGCCAACTGTCATGGATCTAAGACTGACAGTAGAATGGGGGGTTGGTATGAGGAGGCAAGATCCTAGCTATGGAGTAGTTGTACACACGAGCTTACGAGTTTAGGTCCTTCACAGAGGAAGTAATAGCCCTACGTCTCGGTGCGCTGAGGCAGTCGACTGGATTGTATGTGTGTGTGAGTTTACAAAAGATGCGAACCCTTGTCCCAGAAGAGGGGTGGCTTATATAGAGTGTGCCAGGACCCCAGCTCCCCTCTGTTACACAGGGTTCAATGTACATTAAGAGTGGAACGTTACTGGTAATGTTAGCAATTAAGTGATATAAATGATAATTAAGTCTATGAGTAAACGCCCGACCGTTGTTTATGTAGAGTGACTTTAGATCTTCTGTACCTCGAGTGGCTTCTGTTACAGTCGAGTGTCATTGATTCTTCCTAGTGGAATGTCTTTAGTCGAGTGGAAGATGATACCCTTCGAATGCTTCTGGATTTAGGGCGATGACCTTGGGGAGGGCGTCTAGGTCATACCTGTGACCCTACCCTAGGTACATATCTTCATCACCAGTTTCGGGCCTAACCGGAGAAACGGGATTCTGGGGGCGCGACTAGGCCGAATTTTCGGCGCCGGCGCTAAAAAATGGCCGTGGGGGTGCTGTTGGGGGCGTGGCTGGAGATGCTCTTAGCTGCAAACTTCATTACTGCATGTTCTCCATAGATACAAGTAGGTGGTTGGACCAGGCCGATGAATGGATATGTCAAGGTGAATGTAGATGCAGGATTCGACCCGGATGCGCTTGAAGGACTTGTCAGAGCTATTATCGGAGATCACAATGGTAACTTTCTTTCTACAACAAAGGAAAAACTTGACATATGCTACGATGCGTTTACGGCTGATATGGATATGTCAAGTTGAATGTAGATGCAGGATTCGATCTGGATGCGCTTGAAGGACTTGTCGGAGCTGTTATCAGAGATCATAATGGTAACTTTCTTGCTGCGGCAAAGGAAAAACTTGACATATGCTACGATGCGTTTACGACCAAATTAGTTGCAGTACACTTTGGATTGAACCTCGCTTGCATTGTTGGATGTAATAAGATTGAAGTAAATTCAGATAGCGAGGAGATCATTTGGGCACTTCAGAATGATTCATCCTCTGTTGCTACCGTCATTTTTTATGATTGTTACTTTATGTCTTTGGACTTCATTCATATCATCTATCAACATTGCTAGGGATAATAGAGTAATCCATGAACTAGCTAGAGTAGTTAAATTCAATTCTTCTTGTATTTGGTTGGATCCAGCCCTGGGTCTTTTATCCCTTTGATTGTTTTTGATGCTAGAATTTAGCAAAATAATAAGGGGGTATTGAATGTAAAAAAGAAAAGCATCTACAGTCGGACACCTCAAATCCCCCCAATGCCAACCGACCTAGACGAGCGCCTCAAACCGGCCTTAAACGCCCGGGCTAACCGACACCCCTCATATCCAAATCAAATATGGGGCGGATATGGGGAGGCCCGGGTGCGTACACCATGTCGGATAGGGCCCATGTTGGCCCACCCGATCCCACGTATATTCGTCCCCATCCGCTCCCTGGACCAAACCCTGGCCACTCCACCCCGCCACCCAAGCTCCATCCATAGGGGTATCGTCCCGTGTTGGTGGGAGGAGGCAATGGTCGTCTGCATTGCACTTCACTGCTCCCAAGAGGACTGCGGCCGACCCAAGGCGAGATATGTCCACGCGCAGGTCCATTGCGTCGGCACATCGGGCGCCCGGATCCTCAGGGGCTGGATCATCACGACCCTCCTGGGAGCGTTCCAATCTTCCTTTCCTCATCACCGGTGTACCAGAGTATGAGTGCTACCTGGACCAGTGTGCCCGTCGTGGGAAGTTTAGGATGAGGGTGGCCGAGGCCCCCCTCACTGCCTACATGGCTAGGCGGAGGCAGTTGATGCAGCAGCACGCATTGCTGCAGAGGAGGAAGCCATTCGCATCCGCATTGTAAAGAAGCTACATTGGAGGAATGCGCACGCCCTTGCCCTGTCATGGCTAGACTGCCCCCAAGTAGAAGGAGGACATAGATGTGTTGGATAGCTCCGGCGTTTAGCAGATTCGGCTCGATCCATACTGTGTTTTCGTCCGCTAGTTCCGTGAGAAGGACGACAAGGGTGCCGGGAAGGACAAGGGCAACAGTGGATGATCTTCTACACAACTAGTATGTAGGTAAAAAATGCCAAATTTTGGTAGTCCGGCGGCATGTCGTGATGTAGTAATCGGATGATGTGTGTAATGCATCATTTACGTAGTTACAAGATTTGTATGGATTTGAAGTATGCTAATTGAGGTGTCCGGTTGTAAGAATGGAAATTTAAGGTATGACTGGTCAATGCTCGTGGACGCACCCGGGCGCGTCCACGAACGTTTGAGGGGTCGGATTTGCCAAGTCCAGTTGTAGATGCTCTAAGCTGTCTAAACGTCTTCCCTCCGAAACTTCAAATTCTGCAGTGCATGTATCATAAAGATTTATAACACAGATGCATGTGCTTTGCAACGGAAGAAAAAAACTCTCACACACCCCTAGTAAGTCATCCGTGTCACCACTTTTCCTCTATCACCATCGTCAGATGGTGGTCACTTGTCTACCTATTTATGAAAAATGTGATCAATCTTGGTGGTGAGCTAGGTCATCACACTCTACCATGCCAATTTCACGAGCTCCTTGTAAGAGGAATAGAGAGGGGATTGGTGGAATTGATGTTTATTGTTGAGCCTCATGGGCATATATATAGTGAGTTGATACGTCTCCAACATATGTATAATTTTTTAATTGTTTCATGATATTAAATTATTAATCTTGTTCTTTTATATTCCATTTTATATTATTTGTGTGGACTAAACAATTAACTTAGTTCCCAGTGCCAGTTCCTGTTTGTTTGCCTATTTTTTGTTTCGCAGAAAAACCATACCAAACAAAGTCCAAACACGATGAAACTTTATGGTGATTTTTTATGGACCAGAAGAGACCCTAGAAGCTTCGGGGGAAGGCCAAAAGACCTGCTGGTGGGCCACAAGCTTGGGCGCGCCCTAGGGGGTGCCACCTGAGTTTGTGGGACTCAAAGACCTCCGTTTGACCTCATTCTAGCACTATGTATTCCCTCAATTCCATAAACACCAGAGCGAGACCCGAAACAATTTTATCACTACCACAAGCCTCTGTTCTTCCGTGCTCCCATCTGGAGGGCTTTTCCGATACTCTACCAGAGGGGGAAACCATTAGGGAGGCAATCTTCATCAACCTTACTACCTCCATGATGATGTGTGAGTAGTTCCCACAGGACCTACGGGTCCATAGCGGTAGCTAGATGGCTCTCTCTCTCTCTCACTCTGATTTTCAATACAATGATCTCTTCGGAGATCTATTCGATGTAATTCTTACGCTGTTTTGTTTGGATCCGATGAATTATGGGTTTATGATAGGATTATTCATTAAAAGTATTTGAGTATTTTCTGAGATGTATTATGTGTGATTTTATAGCCTTGTATTCTTTCTGATCTATCTATCTCTTTTGGCCAATTAGATTGATTTATATTTAGTGGGAGTGGTGCTTGGTAGTAGGTTCAATCTTGTGGTGTCCTTACTCTGTGACAGGAGGAGTTGCAAGGCACGTATCTATATTGTTGCTACTGAGGGTAAAACAATGGGTCTCGAGCATATTATTTGGTATTGCTTTGTCTACATTATGGCGTCGCACTTCAAGCATTACTTTGTTTGTCATGAACTTAATACCTTGCGATGCATGCTGGATAGCGGTTAAGGGGTGGAGTAACAGTACTAGGCGTCGACAAGATTAACGGTCTACTTGTCATAGGTGTAATGCATATATATTTGATGATGCCATGAAGAATTATCATAATTATGCCATATATTATCAATTCACTACTAGGGAAAACCCTCATAGTGGAGCGGGTTCAGTGGCGCTACTGCTAGAGGGCTCTATAGCTAACTTTTAATAGTATCGCGCCTTCTGACCCACGCTGCTGGTACTGGTGTTAGCAGTAGCATGTGACTAGGCCAACGCTACTGCTAAATAGTAGCTCCTAGTTTCCCCCCTCTCCACTAGTATTAGTGTGTATTTCATTTTCTTGCATTTATACTGTATTTATACACTGTTATATAATTTTTGTACATTAGCAATGAACATGTTGTGGAAGAAACACAGATTGGATTAAAGTGGATGGATTCAAGTGAGCAAGTTGAATTAGTAGGGCAATATGATTCGACACTTGTGTGTCGTCCCAACCTCATTCGTAGTCATATAATAATAACTCATCATCATCATCCGTAGTCATTTATATAATAACTCATCATCATTCTAACACATGACAAGTAGTATGGACCCCTCCTCATCATCTTACTCATATAACAACTCATCATCCATAGTCATATAATAACTCACCATTAATATAACACATGACAAGTTGACCAACATTAGCTAATGGCTATCATCGTAGGTAATAACTCATCATCATTCTAGCACATGACAAGTACTAGCTAGGAGCAACTCCTCTCTTAAGGTAAAATAGCATAAAATAAGAGAGCACATTGTTACAATTACTAAATAGCAACTCCCCACGGTATGACCTGGCCAGGGTATGACCCGACCGTCACTTGGTGGCTTGAGGGCGACCCCATTGTTGGGCCATGACAGGCCAGATAATTCAAGGCCCAGAGGGCGGCTTAGGAAAGAGGCCGGCTTATGGCCCTGTATCTGGTAAGTCGGCTTGGCAGGGAAGTTGTAAGGAGTTTCCCTTACTTGAAGGATAATATGAATAGGAAATAGACTAAGACAAGGGTCGTAAGTACGACGTAGATATGTCTACTACACAACTTGTTCTTTTAAACTCGTGTTGGGCCTCCAAGCGCAGAGTTTTGTAGGACAGTAGAAAATTTCCCTCAAGTGGATGACCTAAGGTTTATCAATCCATGAGAGGCGTAGGATGAAGATGGTCTCTCTCAAGCAACCCTGCAACCAAATAATAAAAAGTCTCTTGTGTCCCCAACACACCAAATACAATGGTAAATTGTGTAGGTGCACTAGTTCGGCGAAGAGATGGTGATACAAGTGTAGTAATGATAGTAGATATTGATTTTTGTAATTGTAACAATAAAAACGGCAAGGTAGAAATTGATAAAACAGAGCACAAACAGTATTGCAATGCTTGAAAATGAGGCCTAGGGTCCATACTTTCACTAGTGCAATCTCTCAACAATGCTAATATAATTGGATCATATAACCATCCCTCAATGTGCGATGAAGAATCACTCCAAAGTTCCTATCTAGCGGATAACATAAGAAGAAATTGTTTGTAGGGTATGAAACCACCTCAAAGCTATTCTTTATGATCAGTCTATCCTAGAGTTCGTACTAAAATAAAACCAAGCTATTCTTTCCGATCGATCTAACCAAGAGTTCATACTAAAATAACACCATATGATACACATCAACCAACTCTAATGTCACCTAGATACTCCAATGTCACCGCGAGTATCCATGAGTTGATTATATGATATGCATCAAATAATTTCAGATTCATAATACTCAATCCAACACAAATAACTTCAAAGACTGCCCCAAGATTTCTACCGGAGAAACAAATACGAGAACGTGCATCAAGCCCTATGCATATATTACCCCAATGTCACCTCGGGAATCCGCGAGTTGAGTGCCAAAATACATATCAAGTGAATCAATATGATACCCCATTGTCACCACGGGTATCCATAGCAAGACATACATCAAGTGTTCTCAAATACATAAAATATTCAATCCGATAAAACGAAATCTCAAAGTGAAAACTCAATTCACAACAAGATAGAGAGGAGAAAACACCGTATGATCCAATATATTAACAAAGCCCGCGATACATCAAGATTGTGACATCTCAAGAACACGAGAGAGAGAGAGAGAGATTAAACACATAGCTACTGGTACAAACCCTCAGCCCTGAGGGTGGACTACTCCTTCCTCATCATGGTGGCCGTCGGGATGATGAAGATGGCCACCGGTGATGATTTACCCCTCCAGCAGGGTGCCGGAATGTGGTCTAGATTGGTTTTTCGTGGCTATAGAGGCTTGCGGCGGCAGAACTTCTGATCTATTTGTAGGGTTATTTCTGATGGTTTCTCTATTTGTAGGATTTTTTGGCATTGGTTTCACGCTAAGATGGGCCTCAAGGTGAGCACAACCCACCATGCCTCGGGTTGGACTCCAGGCGCGCCCTAGTGGGTTGTGCCCTCCTCGTGACTCCTCTGGTCATCCCACGAAGCTTCGGGTGTCTCTTTGGTTCCAAATAAATCGTCAAAAAGTTTTAACTCATTTGGAGAACTTTCATTTCTGCACAAAAAACAACACCACGGTAGTTCTACTGAAAACAACATTGGTCCGGATTAGTTCCATGCAAATCATACCAAAACCATATACAATTGTTGTAAACATGGCATGTATACTTCATAAATTATAGATACGTTGGAGACGTATCAACACCCCCAAGCTTAATTCCTACTCGTCCTCGAGTAGGTAAATGATCAAAGAAATAATTTATGAAGTGTGAATGCTAGCATAGTGCATAACTTTGATCAATGATAATTTCAATCACTTTTCCTAGCATCATAACAACAAATCTTTCTCATAAAACTCATCATGATAAAGTAGTGACTGAAAACGGAATATTTATTGTTGAGAGCTACCTATCATATTCATCATATAATCTTTCTTTTGTAGCATGGACATTTGGACTTGAATGATTCAAAGCAATAGTCTATAATTTGACATGTGGACATCAACACTCAAGCATATCAACAAGCAACCATGTCTTTCAAAATATTAAAACTAAAGAAAGTTATCCCTAGCCCATTATGCTCAATCATTGATCCATTCATGAAACACACTCAAATATTAGCTACATCCAATGCACAAGTATGATCATAGTGCTCCCTAATTGGTGCTTTATAAGAGAAGATGGAGACTCAAATAAAAATTGCATGAAGTAAATAGATAGGGCCTTCACAGAGGGAATAAGAGATTTGTAGAGGTGCTAGAGCTCAAAGCTTAAATTTACAGATAAAAATATTTTGAGAGGCATACTTTTCCTGTCAACGAAAACGACTGAGTAATTCCCAACACTTTCCATGCTAGATATATCATAGGCGGTTCCCAAACATAAAAAAATTTATTCATTTTTTCCACCATACTTTCACACTCCACGGCTAGACATATCCACGGGTGCCGTCCATACCAACACTTTCCAAGGAATTTATTACTTGACAACATAAAGTAAATTTCTTTTTCATTTCGGGACCTGGCATCCCTATTACCGCCATACTCTCGTGCAATGACAAGTGAATAAACATTCATCTTGAGAATAACACATCTAGCATGGAAAATATTAGCCACCCCCTGTCGCTTCATGAGCGGTACAAGCACACAAAAAGGAAACTCATTTTGAAAATTAGAGATGGCACATACAAATTTACCTAGAACGACATGAATATACCACATATAGGTAGGTATGGTGGACTCATGTGACAAAACTGGGTTTAAGGATTTTGGTTGGACATGTAGTATTCCCACTTACTACAAATGGAGGCTAGCAAATAGATTGAGAAGCAACCTGATACGTCCATTTTGCATCATGCTTTTATATTGATATTTATTGCATTATGGGCTGTTATTACACATTATTCACAATACGTATGCCCATTCTCTCTTATTTTACAAGGTTTGCACGAAGAGGGAGAATGCCGGCAGCTGGAATTCTGGGCTGGAAAAGGAGCAAATATTAGAGACCTATTCCGCACAACTCCAAAAGTCCTGAAACTCCACGGAAGTCAGTTTTGGATTATATAAAAAATATTGGGCAAAGAAAGCACCAGAGGGGGGCCACCCACCATCCACGACGGTGGGGGCGTGCCCTACCCCCTAGGCGCGCCCCTGTCTTGTGGGTCCCCTGGCAGGCCTCCGGTGCCCATCTTTGGCTATATGAAGTATTTTTCCCTGGAAAAAATCATAAGCAAGTTTTCGGGATGAAACACCGCCGCCACAAGGCGGAACCTTGGCGAAACCAATCTAGGGCTCCAGTGGAGCTGTTCTGTGGGGAATCATCCCTCCGGGAGGGGGAACTCATCGTCATCACCATCGATCCTCTCATCAGGAGGGGGTCAATCTCCATCAACATATTCACCAACACCATCTCATCTCAAACCCTAGTTCATCTCTTGTATCCAATCTTTGTCCCATAACCTCAAATTGGTACCTGTGGGTTGCTAGTAGTGTTGATTACTCCTTGTAGTTGATGCTAGTTGGTTTACTTGGTGGAAGATCGTATGTTCAGATCCTTTATGCATATTAATACCCCTCTAATTATGAACATGAATATGATTTGTGAGTAGTTACGTTTGTTCCTGAGGACATGGGAGAAGTCTTGCTATAAGTAGTCATGTGAATTTGGTGTTCGTTCGATATTTTGATGAGATGTATGTTGTCTTTCCTCTAGTGGTGTCATGTGAACATCGACTACATGACACTTCACCATTGTTTGGGCCTAGGGGAAGGCATTGTGAAGTAATAAGTAGATGATGGGTTTCTAGAGTGACAGAAGCTTAAACCCTAGTTTATGCGTTGCTTCGTAAGGGGCTGATTTGGATCCATATGTTTCATGCTATGGTTAGGTTTACCTTAATACTTCTTTTGTAGTTGCAGATGCTTGCAAGAGGGGTTAATCATAAGTGGGATGCTTGTCCAATTAAGGGCAGTACCCAAGCACCGGTCCACCCACATATTAAATTATCAAAGTACCAAACGCGAATCATATGAGCGTGATGAAAACTAGCTTGACGATAATTCCCATGTGTCCTCGAGAGCATTTTCCTTTATATAAGTGTTTGTCTAGGCTTGTCCTTTGCTACAAAAAGGATTGGGCCATCTTGCTGCACCTTATTCATTTTTATTACTTGTTACCCGTTACAAATTACCTTATCACAAAACTATCTGTTACCGATAATTTCAGTGCTTGCAGAGAATACCTTACTGAAAACTACTTATCATTTCCTTCTGCTCCTCGTTGGGTTCGACACTCTTACTTATCGAAAGGACTAAGATAGATCCCCTATACTTGTGGATCATCAAGACTCTTTTCTGGCGCCATTGTTGGGGAGTGAAGCGCCTTTGGTAGGTGGAATTTGGTAAGGAAAAATTTATATAGTGTGCTGAAATTTACTATCACTTGTTACTATGGAACATAATCCTTTGAGGGGCTTGTTCGGGGTATCTTCACCCCGACCAGTAGAGCAAAGAGTTGCTCCTCAACCTACTAAACCTACTGAAAATGTTTACTTTGAAATTCCTTCGGGTATGATAGAGAAACTGTTGGCTAACCCTTTTACAGGAGATGGAACATTACATCCCGATTTGCAATTAATCTATGTGGATGAAGTTTGTGGATTATCTAAGCTTGCAGGTATGCCCGAGGATGTTATCAAGAAGAAGGTCTTCCCTTTATCTTTTAAGGGAAAGGCATTGACATGGTTTAGGCTATGTGATGATATTGGATCATGGAACTACAACCGATTGAAATTGGAATTTCATCAGAAGTTTTATCCTTTGCATCTGGTTCATTGTGATCGTAATTATATATATAATTTTTGGCCTCGCGAAGGAGAAAGCACCGCTCAAGCTTGGGGAGGCTTAAGTCAATGTTATATTCATGCCCCAATCATGAGCTCTCAAGAGAAATTATTATTCAAAATTTTTATGCTCGGCTTTCTCTCAATAATCGCTCCATGCTCGATACTTCTTATACTGGATCTTTTGTGATGAAGACTATTGAATTCAAATGGGATTTATTGGAAAGAATTAAACACAACTCTGAAGATTGGGAACTCGACGAAGGTAAGGAGTCAGGTATAACACCTAAGTTTGATTGTGTTAAATCTTTTATGGATACCGATGCTTTTCATGAATTTAGCACTAAATATGGACTTGACTCTGAGATAGTAGCTTCTTTCTGTGAATCATTTGCTACTCATGTTGATCTCCCTAAGGAGAAGTGGCTTAAATATCATCCTGCCATTGAAGTAAAAGTAGTTGAACCTATTAAAGTTGAAGAAAAGACTATCACTTACAATGTTGATCCTATTGTTCCTACCGCTTATATTGAGAAACCACCCTTCCCTACTAGAATAAAGGATCATGCTAAAACTTCAACTGTGGTTCGTAAGAGTAATACTAGAACACCTACACCCTCTGAGCAAATTAAAGTTGAACCTAGTATTGCTATGGTTAAAGATCTCTTGGTTGATAACATTGATGGGCATGTTATTTACTTCTGTGATGAAGCCGCTAGAATTGCTAGATCCGATACTAAAAATAAACATAGACCTGTTGTAGGCATGCATGTTATTTCTATTAAAATAGGAGATCATTGCTATCATGGCTTATGTGATATGGGTGTTAGTGCGAGTGCAATACCTCTTTCCTTATATGAAGAAATTATGCATGATATTGCACCTGCTGAGATAGAAGGTATTGATGTTACAATTAAGCTTGCCAATGGAGATAATATTTCACCGATTGGGAATGTTAGAGATGTTGAAGTCTTGTGTGGGGAAGTTAAATATCCTACTGATTTTCTTGTTCTTGCTTCCCCACAAGATGACTTTTGTCCCATTATATTTGGTAGACCCTTCTTGAATACTGTTAATGCTAAGATAGACTGCAAAAAGGACATTGTTTCCGTTGGTTTAGGGGATATGTGATACGTCTCCAACGTATCTATAATTTTTGATTGTTCCATGCTATATTATATCCCGTTTTGGACATTATTGGCCTTTATTATACACTTTTATATTATTTTTGGGACTAACCTATTAACCGGAGGCCCAACCCAGAATTGTTTTTTTGCCTATTTTAGGGTTTCGCAGAAAAAGAATATCAAACGGAGTCCAAAAGGAATGAAACCTTCGGGAACGTGATTTTTGGAACGAACATGATCCAGAGGACTTGGACCTTACGTCAAGCAATCAACCAGGAAGGCACGAGGTAGGGGGGCGCGCTTACCCCCCCCCCCCCAGGCGCGCCCTCCATGCTCATGGGGCCCATGTTGCTCCACCGACGTACTCATTCCTCCTATATATACCTACGTACCCCCAAACTACCAGATACGGAGCAAAAACCCTAATTCCGCCGCCGTAACTTTCTGTATCCACGAGATCCCATCTTGGGGCCTTTTTCGGAGCTCCGCCGAAGGGGATATCGATCATGGAGGGCTTCTATATCAACACCATAGCCTCTCCGATGAAGTGTGAGTGGTTTACTTCAGACCTACGGGTCCATAGTTAGTAGCTAGATGGCTTCTTCTCTCTTTTTGGATCTCAATACAAAGTTCTCCCCCTCTCTTGTGGAGATCTATTCGATGTAATCTTATTTTGTGGTGTGTTTGTTGAGACCGATGAATTGTGGGTTTATGTTCAAGTTTATCTATGAACAATATTGAATCTTCTTTGAAATCTTTTATGTATGATTGGTTATCTTTGCAAGTCTCTTCGAATTATCAGTTTGGTTTGGCCTACTAGATTGATCTTTCTTGCAATGGGAGAAGTGCTTAGCTTTGTGTTCAATCTTGCGGTGTCCTTTTCTAGTGACAGTAGGGGCAGCAAGGCACGTATTGTATTGTTGCCATCGAGGATAACAAGATGGGGTTTATATCATATTGCATGAGTTTATCCCTCTACATCATGTCATCTTGCTTAAAGCGTTACTCTGTTCTCTTCAACTTAATACTCTAGATGCATGCTGGATAGCGGTCGATGTGTGGAGTAATAGTAGTAGATGCAGGCAGGAGTCGGTCTACTTGTCTTGGACGTGATGCCTATATACATGATCATACCTAGATATTCTCATAACTATGCTCAATTCTGTCAATTGCTCAACAATAATTTGTTCACCCACCGTAATACTTATGCTCTCGAGAGGAGCCTCTAGTGAAACCTATAGCCCCCGGGTCTATTTTCCATCATATTAATCTTCCAATACTTAGTTATTTCCTTTGCCATTTATTTTACTTGCATCTTTATTTCTCTTTGTCATAACAATACCAAAAATATTAACTTATCATATCTATCAGATCTCACTCTTGTAGGTGACCGTGAAGGGCTTGACAACCCCTTTATCGCGTTGGTTGCGAGGAGTTTATTTGTTTGTGTAGGTGCGAGGGACTCGTGCGTGGCCTCCTACTGGATTGATACCTTGGTTCTCAAAAACTGAGGGAAATACTTACGCTGCTCTACTGCATCACCCTTTCCTCTTCAAGGGAAAACCAACGCAATGCTCAAGACGTAGCAATATGTCTCATGATTTTAATTTTGCTAAATTTTGTAGACAACCCCTGATAAAGAATTGCCTAGTGAAGATGAAATTATTGGTCTTACTTCTTTTGCCATGCCTCCAAATGATCCTTTAGAACAATATTTGCTAGACCATGAAAATGACATGTTTATGAATGAAAGAAGGGAAATAGATGAAGTATTGTTTAAACAAGGACCTATTTTGAAACACCATTTGCCTGTAGAAATTCTAGGGGATCCCCCTCCTCCCAAGGGCGATCCCGTGTTTGAGCTTAAACCATTGCCAGCTACTCTTAAATATGCTTATTTGGATGAAAAGAAGATATATCATGTTATTATTAGTGCTAACCTTTCAGAGCAAGAAGAAGAGAAATTATTGAAAACTCTTAAGAAGCACCATGCTGCTATTGGATATACTCTTGATGATCTTAAGGAGATTAGTCCGACTCTATGCCAGCACAAAATGAAATTGGAAAAAGATGCTAAACCGGTTGTTTATCACCAACGACGGTTAAATCCTAAGATGAAAGAAGTGGTAAGAAAAGAAATACTAAAGCTTCTGGAGACAGGTATAATTTATCCCGTTGCTGATAGTTAGTGGGTAAGTCCTATTCATTGTGTCCCTAGGAAGGGAGGTATTACTGTTGTTCCTAATGACAAGGATGAATTGATCCCACAAAGAATTGTTACAGGTTATAGAATGGTAATTGATTTTCGCAAATTAAATAAAGCTACTAAAAAGGATCATTACCCTTTACCTTTTATTGATAAAATGCTAGAAAGATTATCCAAACACACACATTTTTGCTTTCTAGATGGGTATTCTGGTTTCTATCAAATACCTGTGTCGAAAGAGGGTCAAGAAAAGACCACCTTTACTTGATCTTTTGGTACCTTTGCTTATAGACGTATGTCTTTTGGTTTATGTAATGCACCTGCTACCTTTCAAAGATGTATGTCTGCTATATTCTCTGACTTTTGTGAAAAGATTGTTGAGGTTTTCATGGATGATTTTTCCGTATATGGAACTTCTTTTGATGATTGCTTAAGCAACCTTGATTGAGTTTTGCAGAGATGTGAAGAAACTAATCTTGTCTTGAATTGGAAGAAGTGCCACTTTATGGTTAATGATGGTATTGTCTTGGGGCAGAAAATTTCTGAAAGAGGTATTGAAGTTGATAAAGCTAAAGTTGATGCTACTGAAAAGATGTCGTGTCCAACGGACATTAAAGGTATAAGAAGTTTCCTTGGTCATGCCGGGTTTTATAGGAGGTTTATTAAAGACTTCTCAAAAATTTCCAGGCCTCTGACTAATCTCTTACATAAAGATGTTCCTTTTGTCTTTGATGATGGTTGTGTCGAAGCATTTGAAATACTTAAGAAAGCCTTGATTTCTGCACCTATTGTTCAGCCTCCTGATTGGAATTTACCCTTTGAAATTATGTGTGATGCTAGTGATTATGCTGTAGGTGCTGTGTTAGGACAAAGAGTTGATAAGAAATTAAATGTTATCCAATATGCTAGTAAAACGCTAGACAGTGCCCAGAGAAATTAGGCTACTACTGAAAAGGAATTTTTAGCAGTTGTATTTGCTTGTGATAAGTTCAGACCTTATATTGTTGATTCTAAAGTAACTGTTCACACTGATCATGCTGCTATTGAATATCTTATGGAAAAGAAAGATGCTAAACCTAGACTTATTAGGTGGGTTCTCCTACTACAAGAATTTGATTTGCATATTATTGATAGAAAGGGAGCTCAGAACCCCGTTGCAGACAACTTGTCTAGGTTAGAGAATGTTCATGATGACCCGCTACCTATAGATGATAGCTTTCCTGATGAACAATTAGCTGTCATAAATGCTTCTCGTAATGCTCCATGGTATGCTGATTATGCTAATTACATTGTTGCTAAATTTATACCACCTAGTTTCACATACCAGCAAAAGAAAAGGTTTTTCTATGATTTAAGACATTACGTTTGGGATGACCCACACCTTTATAAAGAAGGAGTAGATGGTGTTATGAGACGTTGTGTACCTGAGCATGAACATGAACAGATCTTACACAAGTGTCACTCCGAGGCTTATGGAGGACACCACGCTGGAGATAGAACTGCACATAAGGTATTGCAATCCGGTTTTTATTGGCCTACTCTCTTCAAGGATGCCCGTAAGTTTGTCTTGTCTTGTGACGAATGTCAAAGAATTGGTAATATTAGTAGACGTCAAGAAATGCCTATGAATTATTCACTTGTTATTGAACCATATGATGTTTGGGGCTTTGATTATATGGGACCGTTTCCTTCCTCTAATGGGTATACACATATTTTAGTTGATGTTGATTACGTTACTAAGTGGGTAGAAGCTATTCCAACTAGTAGTGCTAATCATAACACCTCTATTAAGATGCTTAAAGAAGTTATTTTTCTGAGGTTTGGAGTCTGTAGATACTTAATGACTAATGGTGGTTCACATTTTATTCATGGTGCTTTTCGTAAAATGCTTGCTAAGTATGATGTTAATCATAGAATTGCATCTCCATATCATCCACAGTCTAGTGGTCAAGTAGAACTGAGTAATAGAGAGCTTAAATTAATTTTGCAAAAGATTGTTAATAGATCTAGAAAGAATTGGTCCAGGAAACTTGATGATGCATTATGGGCCTATAGAACTGCATATAAAAATCCTATGGGTATGTCTCCATATAAAATGGTTCATGGAAAAGCATGTCACTTACCTCTCGAACTAGAACATAAGGCATATTGGGCCATTAAAGAGCTCAATTATGATTTCAAACTTGCCGGTGAGAAGAGACTATTTGACATTAGCTCACTTGATGAGTGGAGAACCCAGACCTATGAAAATGCCAAACTGTCTAAAGAAAAAGTTAAAAGATGGCATGACAAAAGGATACGAAAACATGAGTTTAATGTAGGTGATTATGTATTGTTATACAACTCTCATTTATGATTTTTTGCAGGAAAACTCCTATCTAAATGGGAAGGTCCTTACGTTATCGAGGAGGTCCATCGTTTCGGTGCCATAAAAATCAACAATTTCGAAGGCACAAATCCGAGGGTGGTGAACGGTCAAAGAATCAAACATTATATCTCAGGTAATCTTATAAATGTTGAAACTAATGTTATTGAAACTGTAACCCCGAAGGAGTATATAAGGGACACCTTCCAGAATGTTTCAGCCTCCTAAAAGGAATAGGTGTGTGGTGCGGTAAGTAAACCGACTCCAAAACAGTTCTAATAGCATTTTTTTCTCCGTTTTGGAATATTTAAGAAAACAGGAAGATAAGAAGCAGTCTGGAAAGGACACGAGGCGTCCACGAGGGTGGAGGGCGTGCCCCCTACCTCGTGGGCACCTCGTGTGCCCTCCTGACTCTGATTTCTTGCACGATACTTCTTTTGGTCTGTAAAAATTCATTATATAATGTCTCGAAGGTTTTGACCACCGTACCACACAAATATACTCTATTTTTGTTTCGAGCTATTTCCGCTGCAGATTTAGATCGATATGTCTTCTCAAGAGTCAATTGGGAGAGCCGGGTGTCCCAGCCGAAACCGGGACTAGGAGAAAACAGTGGTGCTGACCACTTTGGGCCATCAACGGAGGAAGGGATGGAGACCGACTTGAAAAGGATAGATGCCATGGAAGAGGATCAAGAAGTTACTTCTCATTCCACAATGGTGGAACTACAGAGCTCAGCTATTCCAAACTCGGTCATCCCTTCCAATGTTAGATTTCTTTCTTATGAAAATATGAAAAAGAGTGTTACTTGTTCTCCCGCAGCTATGCGACATCCATGGGTGGAGGGAGCTCTAGCCGTCACGGGCAAGCTCCGTAAGGAAATAATGGACCTCAAGCAGCAAGTTAATAAACTCGAGGAAGAGAATCGTATCCCGAGGGGCATCATCGCCAAGAATATCACATCACCACCTCCGAAGAAGAGACATAAATACATGGGTATGGGCACTCCCCTTGGCAACTGCCAAGCTTGGGGGAGTGCCCTGGTATCGTATCACCATCACACTTTTATCTTTATCATTTTTCTTAGTTCGATCCTTTTGGTAATATCTTGATCTAGTAGAATAAAGTTTTAGCATGATCTAGTTTGAAGTTTTTGTTTATGATCCTTCTATGTAATCGAGTCCGTGAGCTATATATAATAAAGATTAGTGTTGAGTCAAGGGCTTGGTTATCTTGCTATGATCTTCAGAAAAAAGAGAAAGAATAAAAATAAATAAAGAGATCATACTGATCTTATGGAGAATAATGACTTCACATATAAAGAGTATGATGAATAAAAGTTGTTGAGAGTTGACAAACATAGTTTTGGTCATCATTGCAATTAATAGGAAGTAATAAAGAAAGATGGGGTTTCACATATAAATATACTATCTTGGACATCTTTTATGATTGTGAGCACTCATTAAAATATGACATGCTAAAAAGTTGATGTTGGACAAGGAAGACAACGTAATGGGTTATGTTTTCTTACATCCAAAATAAATTATATTGTCATGGATCATCCAACATGTTGAGCTTGCCTTTCCCCCTCATGCTAGCCAAATTCTTTGCACCAAGTAGAGATACTACTTGTGCTTCCAAATATCCTTAAAGCCAGTTTTGCCATGAGAGTCCACCATATCTACCTATGGATTGAGTAAGATCCTTCAAGTAAGTTGTCATTGTTGCAAGCAATAAAAATTGCTCTCTAAATATGTATGATTTATTAGTGTGGAGAAAATAAGCTTTATACGATCTTGTAATGTGGAAGAAATAAAATCGATACACTACATAATAAAGGTCCATATCTGTCGGTGTACTAGAATAGGGGTACCCTAGTACCCCGAACTTGTGCACGGGCAGTTGCAGCACCCCGCGACAAAGGCTTGCCGGGCGAACGCCAAGATCCCCCAAGGTTCCCTTGGAGCCATCCAAGAACAAAGTATTTAAGCTAAGGAGACAAGACCCCGGCAAGAGGAGCTTGCCGGGAAGGCCAACCAAGGCGCTCCAAGGAACTTGCCGCGGCGCGCCACGCACTCCGGCAAGGCAACAAGGCCCCGGCAAGAGGAGCTTGCCGGGAAGACTAAATAAGGTACCCCGAGGCCCGGTGAGCGACGAGCTTCTGGACCCGGCGAGATAACGACAGCGGCAAAGCGCTTGCCGCGGCAGGCGGCCACTCTGCGCCCACGCTCCAGCGCATCCACCAACGTGTCACTCTGGGGGCCTCTCCGGGCGCGCGTGGCGGGAGGCTGTGCAGCCAGCGGTGCGCAGTGGCATGCGAAGCTGACAAGATCGCCATCATGGCGAACGCTGGCGCCCCTAACGGTCCTTTTCTGCACTGTTCAGGCGACTCAGACGGGCATTTAATGCCCTTGTCCCCTGCCGTCAGGGTTAGGTAGGGTGCACTGTACAAGCAACTGTATCAACTACCTCGCTTTTTACGTTTTTACCCTCCTCTGCATTGCCACCTGTCGGTGACCCCTTTAGCGTATAAAAGGAGGCCCATGCGCAACGTAGAGGGGGTTCGGACGGTTTGCTTCGATTCATTCGTAGCCCAGAAAACATCACACTCTCTCGCTCGAGAGCAAGAACACCAGATAATACAACCAGACAAGCAGTAGTAGGAGTGTTATCTCTCCGGAGAGCTCCGAAGCTGGGTAAACCGCTCGTGTGCCTCGCCTCGGTCTGCTCTTCGTGTGACCTCCGCCCCCCGCCGAACCGAAAGGAGCCCGGTCCGCCGGCCCCATAGGTGTTCGTGGATCAGTTTCCCCGACAATATCACAAGTGGCAATATAAAATGAAGTTCTTTTGCATTAAGATTTCGTGCATCCAACCATAAAAACACATGACAACCTCTGCTTCCCTTTGCGAAGGGCCTATCTTTTATTTCTGTCTTGTACCTTATACAAGAGTCATGGTGATCTTCACCTTTCCTTTTTACATTTTATCCTTTGGCAAGCACTATGTGTTGGAAAGATCCTGATATATATAGCTAATTGGATGTGGGTTTTCATAAACTATTATTGTTGACATTACCCTGGAGGTAAAAAGTTGGGAGGCAAAACTATAAGCCCCTATCTTTCTCTATGTCCGATTAAAGCTTTGTACTCATAAGTACTGCGTGAGTGTTAGCAATTGTGAAAGACTAAATGATAGTTGAGTATGTGGAGTTGCTGAAAAGCTCTTATATTGACTCTTTCCGATGTTATGATAAATTGCAATTGCTTCAATGACTGAGATTATAGTTTGTTAGTTTTCAATGAAGTTTCTGATTCATACTTGAAATTTTGAATGAATTGTTACTTTAGCATAAGAAATCATATGAATATATATATATATATGTGTGTGTGTGTGTGTGTGTGTGTGTGTGTTGCTGTTCTAAGAATGATCATGATGCCCTCATGTCTGTATTTTATTTTATCGACACCTCTATCTCTAAACATGAGGACATATTTTTCATTATCGGCTTCCGCTTGAGGACAAGCGAAGTCTAAGCTTGGGGGAGTTGATACGTCCATTTTGCATAATGCTTTTATATCAATATTTATTGCATTATGGGCTATTATTACACATTATGTCACAATACTTATGCCTATTCTCTCTTATTTTACAAGGTTTGCACGAAGAGGGAGAATGCCGGCAGTTGGAATTCTGGGCTGGAAAAGGAGCAAATATTAGAGACCTATTGTGCACAACTCCAAAAGTCCTGAAACTCCACGGAAGTCAGTTTTGGATTATATAAAAAATATTGGGCGAAGAAAGCACCGGAGGGGGCCACCCACCATCCACGAGGGTGGGGAGCGCGCCCTACCCCCCTAGGCGCGCCCGCTATCTCGTGGGCCCCCTGGCAGGCCTCCGATGCCCATCCTTGGCTCTGTGAAGTCTTTCACCCTAGAAAAAATCATAAGCAAGGTTTCAGGACGAAACACCACCGCCATGAGGCGGAACCTTGGCGGAACAAATCTAGGGCTCCGGCGGAGCTGTTCTGTGGGGAATCATCCCTCCGGGAGGGGGAAATCATCGTCATCACCATCGATCCTCTCATCGGGAGGGGTTCAATCTCCATCAACATCTTCACCAGCACCATCTCATCTCAAACCCTAGTTCATCTCTTGTATCCAATCTTTGTCCCAAAACCTCAGATTGGTACCTGTGGGTTGCTAGTAGTGTTGATTACTCCTTGTAGTTGATGCTAGTTGGTTTACTTGGTGGAAGATAATATGTTTAGATCCTTTATGCATATTAATACCCCTCTGATTATGAACATGAATATGATTTGTGAGTAGTTACGTTTGTTCCTAAGGACATGGGAGAAGTCTTGCTATAAGTAGTCATGTGAATTTGGTATTCGTTCGATATTTTGATGAGATGTATGTTGTCTTTCCTCTAGTGGTGTCATGTGAACGTAGACTATATGACACTTCACCATTGTTTGGGCCTAGGGGAAGGCATTGGGAAGTAATGAGTAGATGATGGGTTGCTAGAGTGACAGAACCTTAAACCCTAGTTCATGTGTTGCTTCGTAAGGGGCTGATTTGGATCCATATGTTTCATACTATGGTTAGGTTTCCCTTAATACTTCTTTTGTTGTTGCAGATGCTTTCAAGAGGGGTTAATCATAAGTGGGATGCTTGTCCAAGTAAGGGCAGTACCCAAGCACCGGTACACCCACATATCAAATTATCAAAGTAATGAACGTGAATCATATGAGCGTGATGAAAACTAGCTTGATGATATTTCCCATGTGTCCTCGGGAGCGTTTTCCTTTATATAAGAGTTTCTCCAGGCTTGTCCTTTGCTACAAAAAGGATTGGGACATCTTGTTGCACCTTATTCACTTTTATTACTTGTTACCCATTACAAATTACCTTATCACAAAACTATCTGTTACCGATAATTTCAATGCTTACAGAGAATACCTTACTGAAAACTGCTTATCATTTCCTTCCGCTCCTCGTTGGGTTCGACACTCTTACTTATGGAAAGGACTATGATAGATCCCCTATACTTGTGGGTCATCACAACCGACCAAGAAACGGAAATTCACATAAATGAGCATTGAGCATAACTGACACCAAATAATGCACCACAAGTAGGATGTAATTTCATTGCATAACTATTGACTTTCGTGTTTGCATAGGGAATCAGAGTCCTTAACACCAATATTCTTACTAAAGCACAATTACTCACCAGCATAACTCACACATTACTATCTTCATATCTCAAAACTATTGCAAGGAATCAAATTTATCACATCCAATGATCTACATGCAAGTTTTTATTATATCCTTCTTGAACATCCATTACTTTGGGACTAAATTTATATATTACCATTCCTACTAACAAGCTCTCAAATAAATTTAAGTGAAGCATGAGATCATAAGTATTTCTTCAAAATTTTCAACTCTCAAAATAATCTAAGTGAAGCATGAGAGTAAATGAGTAGTTAAGTAAATAGGTCGCTATGTGAGGACTCTCTCTTATTTAGAAACTTTCAGATCTAAGTATTTTATTAAAATAGAAAGAAAAACAAAAACTAAATGTCATTCCAAGAATATCACACATCATGTGAAGAAGCAAAAACTTAGGCTCAACCAAGACTAACCGATAATTGTTGATGAAGAATATCCTGAAGTACCTAGACTATTGTAACTAGACTATTGTAACACCCTCGATGCGACTATAGCTCCCACGTGTCGAGGCACGACTTAGAGACATAATCGCATTGAAGGCATATGTCACAAGTTAGGCAATCTTCACAACATCCCATGTAATATAAATAATAAAGGGGAGATAACATAGTTGGCTTACACTCGCCACGTCAATGAAGTACATAAATAACATTACATCATCCAAACACTCATGGCCCGACTACGGCGCCAAAATAAAAGAGAACCCAACATGCGACAACGGTCCCGTTCACCCCCAACTGGGCACCACTACTGATCACCGGGAAAGGAAACATAGTAACGTTGAGAGTCCTCGTCGAACTCCCACTTGAGCTCATACGCGTCTCCTGGAGCGGAATCATCAGGCCCTGCATCTGGTGTAATAGTAATCTGTGAGCCGCAGGGACTCAGCAATCTCGCACCCTCGCGATCAAGACTATTTAAGCTTGTAGGTAAGGCAAGGTAAATATAGGTGGAGTTGCAGCGAGCGACTAGCAAATATGGTGGCTAACTTATTCGCAAAAGAAAGCGAGAAGAGGAGGCAAAGCATGAGCGAGAAACTAGAGAACAACCTGCGCAAACATTACTCCAACACCGTGTCCACTTCCCGGACTCCGCCGAGAAGAGGCCATCACGGTAACACACTCAGTTGATTCATTTTAATTAATTAAGGTTCAAGTTATCTACAACCGGACATTAACAAATTCCCATCTGCCCATAACCGCGGGCACGGCTTTCGAAAGTTCAATCCCTGCAGGGGAGTCCCAACTTAGCCCATGACAAGCTCTCATGGTCAACGAAGGAATAGACCTCCTCCCAAGACGGTCTGATCAGACTCGGTATCTCGGTAATTCAAGACAACTCCGACAATGGTAAAACAAGTCCAGCAACACCGCCCGTTGTGCCGACAAATCCTGATAGGAGCTGCACATATCTCGTTCTCAGGGCACACCGGATAAGCTAAGCGTACGGGAACAAACGTAACCCAAGTTGCCAAGGGACGGCCCCGCACGGTGCTCTAGGTTGGGCCAACACTCAGAGGAGCACTGGCCCGGGGGGGTTAAAATAAGATGACCCTTGAGTCCGCGAAACCCAAGGGAAAAGGCTAGGTGGCAAATGGTAAAACCAAGGTTGGGCATTGCTGGAGGAGTTTTATTCAAGGCGGACTATCAAGGGGTTCCCATTATAACCCAACCGCGTAAGGAACGCAAAATCCGGGAACATAACACTGATATGACGGAAACTAGGGCGGCAAGAGTGGAACAAAACACTAGGCGAGAGGCCAAGCCTTCCACCCTTTACCAAGTACATAGATGCATTAAGATAACAAAGTAATATAATGATATCCCAACAAGTAATTAAATGTTCCCACAAGGAACGGCCTCCAATCTTCACCTGCAACTAGCAACGCTATAAGAGGGGCTGAGCAAAGCAGTAACATAGCCAATCAACGGTTTGCTAGGACATTGGTGGGTTAGAGGTTTGACATGGCAATTTGGGAGGCTTGCAAGCAAGTGGTAGGCATCGTAGCAATGGCATAGCAAAAGAGCGAGCAAACTAGCATAGCAAAGATAGTAGTGATTTCGAGGGTATGATCATCTTGCCTGCACAGTTGTCAGAGTTGACTGGATCCTCGAAAGCAAACTCAACGGGCTCCTTGTTAGTGAACTCGTCTCCCGGCTCTACCCAAACAAGACAAACAAGCAACAAGGATACAATCAACCACGTGCAACTCAAACAACACGATGCAAAGATGATATGCTATGCGGAATGCGATGCGGGATGCAAAATGCAAGATATGACAGGAAATGCATGAACCTGGCCTCAACTTGGAAAACCAAGTGTGCCACTGGAAAGATGAGATGAAATCTCTTGAAAACTATATAAAGAACGCCGGAATCGGAGTTACGGTTTGGAAATGGCAAGCGAAACAAAAATGACTCCGGTCTGCGATTTACAGCAAGTAGGCATCTAAATGCAATGAGATGAACCTGCTACAGCACCCAAACATGACAATAAAATACATGGCAGGGATGCTTACAAGATGCTTAACAAAAGTCTAGCACTGAGCTACGGCCAATTCATCCATTAATAGGTTCAAACAAACATGGCAAAAATGCAAATGGCAAACATATCTCAGACTTAATGAAATTAACACTTGTCTGGAATTTCAGATCGGGTAGCCCTCTTCGGAGCAACAAAACCACATGCTACAGGATCTGAACATGGCAAAGTAAAGCATTGCATGGAGCTACTCAAAGAGCTTAACAAAAGTCCCTTAGTGACCTTGAGCCAAAAGGGATCAGAAAATACAATTGCAAGCATGTGAATATAGCAAAAACATAATCAGTTTTCATACTTAGTGAAAACTGGCACATGCTGAAATATAACTCAAGTAGGCATGTTTACGAGCTCGATGCACTCACTACAGAGTAAGTCATGGCAAGACAGGCATACACCCATCAAGAAGGCACAAAATGCAAGCTAGACATGGCAAGAACAATAGCATAGCATGCACGGATCAACTACAACATCACCGGCAAAATTGCAAACAAGTTGACAATCTGCCCAGATTCACAAAGTAGAAAAAGTAGAGCTCGATTGACTCAAGCTAGGGTGCTCCATAAATGCAAACAAGGACATGGATGGATAGAGCACTACAATATTAACAAAACTCCCTTACTGATCATCCTCAAAAGAGGCACGGATCACTAGGAAACAACAAGAACATATGGCATCATGAGATAAACAGCTCCAGGACTTAGTGAAATCACTAAGTCCCTGAAAACAGAATTAGCAAGTGCATCACTTTGTAAGCTTGCACTAGTCACCACACAAATCCTAAAAATACATGGGTTGCACCTATGGAGAGATGACAAAACCCTTAACAAAACACATGTAGAACTCACGGGCATAGCATGCACACATTAATCATGGCAAAAATGACAAATGTCTAAATGGAGTAGCAGATCTGACGAATATCTCAAGTAGCCCTCTTCTAACAGCATTTCGGGCGTCAAGATGAACTCAAATGAAAATGATGCAATGGAATGAAATGATGTACTCTTTGAGACGAACAATTTGATATGTTATATGCATGAATCGGAGCTACGGATGCGGAGATATAGCATAATGAATAAGGGCACATGAGCTAGGGTTTCGGAAGAAAAAGTCAACCGTCTCAGATCCAGATCCGGATCTCGCCAGAGCACTGTAGTAGTTCGACGGAAATACTGTTCACCGGAGAAGCTCGTGGCGGCCGGAGCTCGCCGGAGAAGAGGACGGGCATGGGGCGGCGGTGGCCGGGGCGGCGAGCGCCGGCGTCGAGGAGGCGGCGG